>NC_086357.1:9944069-10276569 GCF_036324505.1 Eleginops maclovinus
TATATCCCTAATAGTCGCTACATCTGATCCACATCTGCTAATTGGTTCTTATGTGCTTTTGGGCAATACTTCCTCATTGATCATCATCAGATGTTTTAAAAAGACCGATGACATTATTCAAGTATTTCAGTAGTGCGCTTAGTTAATATGCTCATTATATTTAGTTCTGGTGTTGAAAGCAGGTCTAGATCTACAATCTGAATAAAAATGAGGCTTAGTGAACATGAAATAAAAATATGGCAACCAACGGTGCTGCTATAGGACCATGAAAGACTCAATACGCTTTACATCTTGCTTCATTTACAATTGCAATGAAAGCAAGACTGCTGCTTCCCTTTATGTTTGTTGCGCAAGCAGCTTTGTATCATATTTTTTTTGTCATACTTGCATACCTTTTTGCTTTTACCTTCACTTCCGTGCACTGTCGATGCAACTCTTACCCGTGAAAATAACTGTAATTTGTGCCATTAGCTGTCCTTTTCCACAAGCATCCTGGTGCCTCTCTGAATTTCTGGCTGTCGGAAATACCTGCAGTCTCAGCATGACTGAATGAGTCACCCCCATCTTATCGGCGAACAAAGAAAAGTATGACAAAGATCACTTTGAGTTCTCATTGGGTTTTGAAATTGCCTGAACATTACGGAGAAAAGACATTGCACATATTCTTGGGAAACATACAGAGGGAACTCTTCGTTTCCATACGTTGAACTTTGCACACACTTTATCGCAGCGAGAAACAATGAATCAAAGCAGTCCTTAGTGGGAAAGATCATAGTAGGGGGTAGATAGACAGGGAACGGTGCGAGAAGCTTACTGGCAGAGATGGTGGTGCCAGATGGGAGAGGGAAGAGCGGCCCAGGAGAGGAGCCAGTAAGCAGAGACAAGTAGTGCCAGCCCAACTGTGTCTGACAGGAGGTCCGGCTATTTAATCAAACCCAACACTGAAACCGCACCAGTGCCAGATGCAATTTGAATCCTTATATAACGCAAACTCAAATTAGTTTTATATGGATTTCCCACCACACCCTCTGTCAAACATGTTAAAATGGATTATCCTGATTATCGCTTGTGAAAAACGGAATCTTCATAGGACAGGAGACATGAAGTACTAGATACTGGATATGTAAAAAAAAAAAAAAAAAAGCAGTTTGAAGTTGCGCACAAAGAAATGTACATTCACTCTGCTACATTTGCACCGCAGGCACTTTTTCCATTATGTGGGAAGTTTCGACATTTGTCCTTCACTAAATCCAAGACTGGCTTGCAGCTGGCTGTGCCGGCTGCCCAGATTGAAACATCCTGACATGTGGGTGATTGAGCTGCCAATGCTCTTACACCTACGCACACACCTACGCACACACATACTGAAGATAACTAATGCTAACTAATAACAAGACTATCCCTCAAAATGTCAAGGTATCCCTTTGAGATGGCTGATGAAATCGTCTTGTGCAGCTCCATGGGGGATGAAGGGACAATCCAGCAGTGGACGGCTAGTTTGAGCAAGAAATAACTGGAAATACCTTGATTAAATTCAGAGGTGTGAGATTTTCATCAGCGTGATATGGCTCGGTGGGGGTGTTGGGGTATTAGTAGGGGTTGGGAGTCTCCCCTGTTGACAGAGAGGACACACTGCTTGTCAGCAAAGTCATCTTTCCTATGGCCAACATCTGCGCTGATTTTGTTCAGCACTGTACACAGGCCATTAATCTAAACCAGGACCACTCCTTATCGCACAGAGTGACAGACACCCTCACACTGTGTACAGAGAATGAAAAATAGATATCCTATTTTTTTTCCTTAGCTGCATCTGTCTCTCTGTCTGTTACTTGGTGCACCTGATCTTTCTGTGACTATGAGGTCATATCATATTGACATGGTTTTGCATCCAGCTCTCTTAAGCAGTGCAATACAGGAATACCTTTTTCACAAATAGCACATTGCTTCTTGACCCCCTTTTTTTCTTTTTTGGAGTGCTTGCAGCCTTGGCGTCGGATCGATGCACAGTGGTGATGATGTTCTGACATTTTCACAAGGCGATGGATGTTGCGGGGTCCATAAGGCAACATAGTGACATTTGCATAGGGATGAGTAGATGCTGATGGGCCAGGGAGGAGAGAAACGTAGTAGGAAAGGAGCAGCAGCACAGCGGTTATCACCCCACTCGCACTGATGCTCCTTGACAGTCATTTTGCCCCTCCTGCTGCGGTACAGAGATGCTACATGAAATATTTTCTTTACACCATCTGCAATTCCAGCCAGCAAAGGAACCAAGGTGATGACACATGTCAGCACACCGCACACCAGCATAGGGGGGAGGTTAATGAATAGATTTAAATAAAGATTAATTTTTTTCAGTCGATCGGAGCGGCAAGATGATTCAGACCTAATCATGCCTGCCGTCTTGTGCACAGTAAGTATTTATAAAAGAGGACAGGATGTGCATATTCTTGAGTGCAGCAGAACTCAAAGCTGAGCCAGCCAATCTTAAAGTTATTCAATCAAAAATGAGTACCATATTGAATGTGGGCCAAGGTGTGCTCCTAGCAAAAATGTTTTCAAAGCTCAGGAAATGATTTCTAAAATGTACTGTTATATGTCAGAATGACTTGCTGCAGACTGCTCCAGATAGTGGCTTTTTTACTGACGAGGAAAATCTCTGCTTTAATGGATCAGTGTGTTGGAATAACGGGGATTATTTTTGCAGAAATTGAATATAATAATCATAACTGATTTTTCATTAGCATATAATCTCCTGAAACTAGGATTTGGATGTGTTTTGATAAGCTTAAAATGTACCCTCCATTTAGGGTCCACCATATGTTCCATTTAATTTCTCTTAGCCCTTCGGAATAAGTAGAATCTGATCCTTTGAAAACACTCCAAAAACAAGGCATTGGGTTACTTTACTGTATAACACCAATGTCCAACAAAGTATTTAACTATTATTTCAATGTCTTTACATTGATGTGCAAAAACAAAGCTGCTGTCACAACAATGTGCAAAACCAACCCTAACCCCGAGAGCCAGTGCACTTTGCAGCGCAATGCATATTTATGTCCTGAGACCAGTATCACTTTTGTCTCGGGTTTAGCTGTGTAATGACTTGGCTCAGATGACCGCCATGTTGATTCATTTTATCCTGATAAGATTTGGTGTTTTCCACGCCCAATGACTTTCCAAATGTGCACCATTGGCTTTGTTTGGTGCAGCTGAAGAAATGAATCCAATATATTTGAGCAGCTGTCTTACTTACTGATCCCAGATATCCAATACTTTCATATGAGGGAGTGAGTTCCCTCAAATCATTCACTCTGCTCCTCATTGAAGATTGCGTTGGATATAAATGGATCGAAATGGAGCTTCAGGTGAGTTGTTGACTGCTGGAGTTAATATCAAATTATGTTATTAACTTCATCTATGTTTTGAATCAAAGCGTGAAGTAAGGTGTTCAGACCGGTGTGATATATAAGATTTTGCACGTCCTATTACGTGAGCAGAAAATTGAATTGTACTGTCCTAGATATGGCTTTTAAATTCAATTAATTCACTAAAAGTGGCCCTGGGTCAACTCAGGACTCTGTATTGTACCCTGGTGAAATATAATAAATTGCATGTTGTGAATGTTCACGCACATGCTTTTTATATTCCATTATCAAATTAAAATAAGACAAACTATTAGAGATTTAGCATATTACAAATGTAATAGCTTATTTTGTGATTATCATGTTCTGATTCTAATAAATTCATAATGTATTAATAACTCCTTATGAGCATTGCATCCACTAAGAGAAGCTATATCCCAGTAGAGCCGCTTGTGCAATCTACCATTCAATTCTAATTAGTTTGCAGTCTTCTAATGTACTTGTCTTTTTCTGGCTGAGGTTTTAACACATCACTGAGTGCAGTCGGTTGTCTTTTATCATCGAACAGTTTCATCGGCTCAATATTCCACTGAGCTTCTAAAGCATCACAGCGGGGGGGAGGGAGGGGGTTATTCTTTTTTTTCAGATTGAAAAACTCTAATCTCTGCCAAAGAGAATTTCCATATCTGCTACTGTGTTGATTCAGAAACTGCTTGCCCTGTCTCTGAACTGGCCAGTGAGCGTAAGACTGTAACAGAGTGCTTAAGTTGAGGGAGGCGCCTTACTGTGACGCCACACTTCAGTCTGGCTAAATTCTTCAGCGTTGGTGCATTAGTGGTGCCTGTGTATGCTTTCTCTCACTGTTTGATGCCCATCTGTGCTGTGCTTTAAGAAAGCTAAATAATTTGTTGACTCGCTCATTTAAATTTGTGTTTTCCCCTGAAACGTTTTTGCTTGGTTAAACATGACAAGTGCAAGTACTGTAAATTATTACATTCATTATGTTTCAGGTTTGAGCTATTTTCTTGTCATAAATAGCCATTTCAAGACAGCCTTTTTTGTTGGCAGCTTGTGTCTATTTTGGTTCTGTGGGTTACAGTATTTATTTTCTTAGTAAGTCTATGTATTGTATCATCTTGTGAAGTTTGAAAAGAAAAACATTGAACAAAAGAAAAACATATTGATTAAGAAGGAAAACAGCTGGAACAGATGCTGTATTTTCTTGTTTCATTAAAGGGGCCCTATTATACTTTTGAGGTTTTCCCTTTCCTGTAGTGTGTTGTAAATATTTGTATGCATGTAAATGGTCTGCAAAGGCTAAAATCCCGAAGTTCCCTCCAGAGGGAGTTTCTCTCCCACACAGCCCGTCCCCTGCCTGAAATGCCTTGATTGGACTCCTTTGTTTACTTTCTCAATATAGTGACATTCTTACATACACTAGCGTTTCAATTAGCTAGTGCTCCAACACATTGTACGTGATAGGCTAAGGGGCAAGACATCTCTACATTGTTGATCAATCACAACAGAGATGGCCAGCTAACCAATCAGAGGAGACCGGGCTCTGGTTTCAGACAGAGGGTGAAAAGAGGCAATGCAGCACAGGCAGAATGAGGAAAATAAAGAGCTTTCTTTAAAGTATGTAAACATGTCAATGTAAAGGCAAACAATACAATTATGAAACCTAAAAGTGAGTATATTAGGGCCCCTTTAGAGAAGGACAAAGGCTTTAAATGTTCCCTTTGCTTGTATGACCGGAAGTCTTACATGTTATCGCAGAATGCACAGATTCTTTCTCTGCATTCATGCTCTTTAAATACCTGATAATGACAATATGCAAGTATCTATGAACAAATCACCTTATTATGCTCAAACTGAACATCTGGATGTATAAGTCCGCAAACTTCCCGGGAAAGTACACATATCACACCAATACAGCAGTGCTGAGACTGCAGTGAGGTGTCTATTGAAAAGCTGTTTCTCTGCGCCTGGTGACACATAACATCTGCAAGTCATCCGACACATTGCAGAATTATATCTCTCCCTCTCCAGAGATGAGTTGTACCCTGAAGACAAACTGCAGTGATGAATCTCCATAATTATCTCCCTCCTTCACAGTTGCTGTAAAAGTAGGGGCCCTGTTTTCAAGGCAAGCAAAAGCAGACACATCTGTTTGGATGAATGGAGAAGCGTTTTTCAAACTCGAAACAGGGAACCGGTAGTCTCCGGCAAGTCAGATGCATGGTTGGAAAATGTATGTTTTTTTTTATACAAGGCGGACTTCCTTTAAAATTGGTTTGCAAACAGTTCCAGCAGCAGGAGTTATTTGAGAATTTCAGTGTTCTGGCACATTTTTCTTCCTTTCTGTCAAAACTTGGAAACCATTATCTCTGATATGCATTCAAGTTGATACTGCTGCCTTCATTCCTCTTGGGGCTAAGTGTTTGATTATAATAAGATGGGTTTTTACTATCTATACTTTTTACGAGTATCATTTTTTTGTTAAAGAAAACCACTACCAGCAGCCACAGAAAGTGACCAGGTATAACAATCATTAGAACGTACCCTCTGGAGTTTTTGACCTCTAGTGAAGCGTTGGGGCACTCCAATACTGCACAATCGCTTTCTTCAGGCACGCTGATGAAATTTCATACACTCCAGCCAATGGTTTCATACTAGTTCACTCATCTAGAGGTAGGTATTACACCACAATGTAAACCAATGTGCCAACAAATGCAGGGAACAAAACTCTTTCCAAGTAAACAATGCAAATAAAAAAAATGTCTTTGCAAAAGTTTCTTGAGAGAGTAAATTAATTCAACAGATTCACTCATTCAAACTTAATTTTACAAGAAAAATAAAGACAAACATACAGGTTTTTCTTTATTTATATATATATATATATATATATATATATATATACACACACAGGTACAGTACATATACAAACATACTTGTTTAGTTAATAGATAACATTTTTATTTTTTATATACACCTTCTTGGTTTACTTTTACATTTGTGTTCCTTGTTTCACATAAAACATTTGTTTTTATTTAAGGCATGTTTCATTATTTATTTTTACTCATACTGCCTTTAAAGAAATGTGATTTTTATTTGAGAAACATTCATATACAGCCGTGGAAAAAAGTAAAAGACAACTCCAGTTTTTTCTTAAATCTGTATCTCTAAATGTATGGCAACCATTCCAGTGTATGTTGAATTCCAACATAGAGGAAAAATGCCATAAGTTTATAGAATACAATAAAAAATTAAAAAAACATTTAACTTAAATGATGTACCTATGAACAATAAAACAAGAGAAACTGATAATGCTGAAGTGGTCTCTTAATTTTTCCGCGGCCGTATACTGTATATAAATATATATTTTTTGTCACCTCTAAATAAATATGTCTATCTATTCATTTATGTAAGAAATGTTGTAATAAAAAAAACATTGCCAAAAGATTAAACCAGGTTAGTAGTACGATTGAGTTGTGTTGAGCATGTTGCTGGTTGAATAATACATGATTGACTGGTGGCTCAAAATGTGTGTTAGCTATATTCAGTCCTTAGCTAAATGTATATCAAATCAATATTTAATGCAGAGTAACCACTCCAGACCATTATGCACACTGACCATTCTATCACAAATAATGCATGCCAAATTGTAGGCAGGGTGGTAATAATGTTCGAGGGACACATCAATGACTTTGAAATCATATAGAACCTCAGATATGGATTGTGTGTGTGAAGGGTCATCTGCACCACTCAAGAGCTGCTCTATCAGCAATCATCAAGCCTGTGTGATGAGCTCCTGGCGCGTGAGGGTAATGCGTGCCAGGGAGCCAATGTCCTATCATTTCTAATTTCACTTTAAAGCTCTCTTCATGTTGGCTCAGTATTATGAAGTTTGGATTTCATATCTCCCTCTACCCAAAGTCCAATCTGTCCCCGGCAATGAGAACCACATGTCCTGGCAGTTCATAATTTTGGATAAAAAATCTCTGATGAATTTTAATTGGTTCCCTGAAGTGTTGCAAGCATAATGCATAGTACATTTAATCAGCAAGATAAGACATTGTTACCTTAATGACACTCAAAATCACACTTGAAATATGTAACCACTTAAGACTTTTGTTGTGCAAACTCCCAAAAAAGAGACACCTATACAGTAGAGCAGTGCAGGGATGACATGATATTTATGTAGGCCAGCCCAGTAGTTAGCATCGAAGGGGCTCCATCGATATAAAGCAATGTGATCGCATGGCTGCTCATCAAAACCGCTAAGCTAAAGGCGGCTAATATTTGGCATGGTTATGTTTGGTAGTTTTGTTCACTTTAAGCAAACACTTTTATTACATAATGCACTCTTGGACTTTCACAAATGGGGTATTTACTGACATATTTTATGTCATAGAATAAAAGCTGAAAATCTCTCCAACTTGTGTCAACCACAGACTGTTTCTCTGGCATCTCATCTAACCACAAGCATGTTAAAAAACCATTGACTTTCAGACGAGGGAACAGGAAATGGTAAAAAACATCCATGCAGGCACAAACACATGCTGACTGAAGAACTTGTTTTCCACTTCTGCTGAGACAGCCCTCCGCAAACTCCCAAAGCAAGTCCCTCCAAATACACACACATAAAACACACACTGTTAAACTTTGCCTATAGTGTATATTTTTGAAATAAAACTTTAATATGGAATGATGTCCACACACACACACACAGACACACACACACACACACACACACACACACACACACACACACACACACACACACACACACACACACACACACACACACACACACACACACCAATAAAGAAACACTTCTCAAAACCAGATGAACATACAACCATATATTAATAACAGTATAAAACAAATAATAAAAAAAAAAAAAACTATAACTTATTTACTCTATATCAACCCAAAGGGAGTATTATGAGTATTGCGCGACACAATACCAAGTCACACAAAACTAAAATAAGACTACAATGGCACACTGATGGAAGAAATATGCAAAGATAAGAAAAATCCACCATTATAAGAAATATTTACACCGGAAGAAAGAATTCTCACACAGTCTTCCAAAAATAAAGTTGAACAATTAAAGCAAACTAAAGCAAGCCCAACTGTGTTAAAAAGTGCCAAACGAATCAATTTTAAAGGACGTGTAATAAAAAACTGGTAATGTTGAATAAAACAAGCCATAACAATAAATACTAGTTGGTACATTATGAGGGAGCAGCTGATAAATACAATTTGAGCAGTTTACAGCAGCAGTCTCTGTTCTGCAGGGACACATACACTCACATTAAAATGTGGCCACCGTTATTCACACAAGCTATAAATCAACCAGGACTGACAAACAGGGTACTTAACTGTACACAGCGCTCCAATAATCTGTGGTATGAATGGGATTACGCTCGTCATCAAGTCGGGGAATTTGGGCAGCCTAGCAGATAGAACCTGAGCCACATGAGCTCTTCGTCACCATGGAGAGCTGGAAGGGGGACAAGCAACACAAGAGATAGAGCTAAAGCACACTATTTCAAACATGTAGGAGAAAGGAATCAAGATGAAGATCCAGATTGGAAGGGGAGAAGGAGACATCCCACAGAGAGTATCTTTAGTCACATGACCACATGGACTTTAAATATGAGGCTTAACTGATCAATAAAGATTGAGATTGACCTAACAGAAGGATAATAGTAACAGGTACTAACTGGAAATGAATGCAAAAACAATAGATTGCAATAGATTAAATGTACTTTATGACCCCAAATTGGGAAATAGACTTTTTACAGCATCACGTTTACAAGGCATTGCACAGGAGTTAAATATCTATACAGCTGTAGAATACACAAAATAAAATATACAGAATAAATGAGTTTAAGTTTGAAATTCAAAGCTGTAACTGGGTCAGAGTGTCTTAGGTCAGTAGGGAGGTAAGTCTGGAAGAAGAGGCAAGATATGAAGAGGCTCTGCAGCCTGCTCACCTTTTTGGGGGGGTCAGACAAGAGCCAGGTATTCTGAGAGTGTAGAGCAAAGGTTGGAACATAAGGTTCAAGGAAATCACACAGGTATAATGGAGACTTTAGAATGTCAGCCAAAGAAACATACAATATTTTTTGACAGGGATAGGGAGCCAATAAAGGGTAGGTGAAATTGACATGATATGGTCAAATATTATTCAAATTAATTTGAGCTCTGTTAAAAAAGGTTGGTCTTGTGATATTTGTAATGACACTGAAGGCCCTAAGTGGGACAAGATGAGATTGTTTTCTTAACTAAACAATGTGATTTAAATCAGAATCTCAGTTTATAAGCCAACAAGGACAACTAGTCCTTTTGGAAAAATGCATTTTACTACAATTCGATAAGCAATGATATCATGTAGTTGGCTGTATTAGGGCTAAATGCACTTCATCCAGGCCTGATTATGGTGAAGTTACCCATTAGTTGTAAAGCTAGTTCTTTAAACAACCTTCGTGTTTGCAGCATCTAGAATTGCATGGAGATGTTATGTTGCAATTGCCAGGTTTTCATGCAAATGTGCTATTTATCTAATTTTCTTTAGATAAAGTTTGCTGAGAAAGCAAACACAGGTACATGTGTTTCTCACATACATTCAGTTTCAGCCAAGAAATGTCATTTCTGGTGACAACTGCTGTGACGTGTACCAGCCTGCTAGCAGGTGCATTGGGCTTCTTGCCCACGCTCTCTCAGGAATTCCTGTCAGGCCTGGTTACTGGTGTTGCTATCTAACCCCGGCACTCTGTGTATTTGGGAGCACAGCAGAAGAAGATTCTGTGTTTGCGTGTCAAGTGCATGGGTGTGTGAGAGAGAGTTCTGAGTGTCAGGGAGCGGAGGCTACAGACAATGAAAGAGGTATAAATGTATTCACTGGGGGAGGACCACCTTCTAAGCGCTTCTGCTATGCAGATGCGTGTTGCACATTATAGACTTGAATTGAGCTCTATTTTGAGAAAAAAAGCACATTGCAAATGTCTTCCATACCCTTCTGACTTGAGTTTATGCAGGAAAGTCACAGTGTTGTCGATTTCTCACTGAAGAGGAGCTGTCTTTTGCATAATGCTTTTTAAAATGCTTAAGTGCTGTGTTGAGTATTCACACAGGAATACTCTGCACCGCAGATGTGTACTCAGTACTTCAATACAGTTCTGCCTGGATCCACAAACTAACAAAATCTTTGCTGCAAAATATTAAAAAAAAATTAAAAAAAGAGGAGGAAGATGAAGATTTCTGGGGAATTAGTGTGTGGGTTTTTAGGGCTTTCAGGATTTGAACAGTTTATTGTTTATGCTCATCGAGTTGATTATGTTTTAAGATTTTGCCTGTCATTCATGATATCACCTTAGACAACCTCATGTATGTAGCCACAAAAGTATGGGACTGGCAGTGCCTCATAACTTGCTAAGTAAATGAGGAGTAGCCAGCGTTTAACACTGCTGTTAGCCTTATCTCAAACAAGTACAACAATCATTCAAAAATCTATCTGTTAGAAGGACTTTAAAATATGGTTGAAAGTCCCCCCCCCAAAAAACAATAAAATAAATGATACCTCGGTTTCAGATTTTTTCCTCCAAATGTGAAATTAAATAGATACACATTTGCCTGCTTAAATTCCTATAATACTTCTTCTGAGATATCTTATCCTTATCTTCTTCCATCCTTTGTTTTGAGTAGTCTGATAATAACATAAATGTGTTATGTCTTAAGTCCTTTGGTATTCAGCATCTGAGAGAAGTAATCTTGGGCTTTTCAGAATTCCATTAACAGGATTTTTCTTTTCAGAACATGGAAATTACCTATTTAGCAGATGTCTTTTAAAGCATAATCATTGTAAAAGGAATTTTTGAATGATTTGCTTTTGAGAATATTAATGCATTTCTTTGTATTCCTTTACTTCTCTTACTTTCAGATGGAGTTATTGCAACTGTGCTGTGAAGGGGTGAAATATATTTGGTTAAAATAGCAATTTGTCTCACGTCGATTGATGGACATTTTACAATCGAGCCTGATGAATCGCTGCATAAAACACTTACATGTGACCAATCCTAAAACTGGGAAGGAAGAAAGTTTATAACAAGAGTTTTTAAAAAAAAAATCATATATCTTTCATTTAGTTTGCTCTACATTGTGTTGCATTATTCTTGTCAAGCAATGATCTCTCCCGAATGGCATTCTGCTAGTGGGCTTTCCAATAAAGAGTGATGAGTGATGTGTCGTGTCTCGCATTGAATCAGACTTATTGATTTCTGAGTGTTGGCACAGGGATCTTTTGAGCTCTGTGCTTCTGCTGCAAAATGATTACTTTTTCATCATCTCATTGATATTTCATCATTATTGTACTACTCCTTCCTTGCTTCCTTCCCTTCCTTCCCTCCGAACTACTTCTGCCAACTGGCCTTCTGAAAAGCAATTATGCCATGGATGTCTATCACTTCCCACTTATAAAATTGTCCATGTGCCAGAGCTCAGCAGAAAACAGATGTTACAGTATATTCATACTGTAGAAGGACATTTCAACTTTTGACATGGGGATGTTACTGTGTGCACTTTCAGCCATTTTTAAACTTTTTTTGTTTCACCCATTAGCCATGCAGTGACACTTCTCGCTTGTTTGTGTTGCACTTTCTATGCCCCCTGATTTGTTTGCAGCCATGGCTTACTAAAAGTAATGGTAATGTTGCGTACATACAGTATATAGATTCACAACAGTTCTCTCTGGTTTCAGTTTAAATGCAAATGATGGATTGGAAAGGCTAAATCCCTATTTTGAAGAGCATACTTAAATTGATAATATTCCTGCCTGGAGATTTATCACAGCAGTTTAGTGCAAGGGTGCAACAATGTGAATAATGATGACAATTACAGAATATGCAATTGTATAATTATAATAAAAGGTAACAAATTATCATGGAGCAAAAGGAAAAAAGAAGCAAATCAAAAAAGAGTACAGTGTTTAATCAAACTGCTTGTTTTTTGTCTTCAGAGTGAAGTTGGTAGTAGGTTGTCCCATCTGGAGGTGTGGTAGTAGGCGTGTTGACTTGACAATAGTGTTTGATGTGTTAGTGTGGGGGGGGGGGGGGGGGGGAACTTGCTGAACTTCACAGCAGCATCAAGTCACATCATGACGTCAAATAAAATGGAAGAGCATCAAGTCAAAAAAAAGATCAGGGAAGCGTATTAGCTATTAAATATTTAACATTTTGACTTCAAGAACATATTATGATAGCGCTTTAAAGGAATTTGTACATAAAAAATACAAAAATCATTTAATGTTGAATGAAATGGTCGGGTTATACTACGACACATGGGTTTTGCTAAGGGATAAAAGATCATGCAACAAGTGCACAAATGCAAAACATCCTCTAAATGTAGAATGGCACTTGAATATGGCAGCTAAGGCCAATGGTGCATTCGCATGCCTCAATTTGGGATGTGGTTCTTTAGACTTTTGGGGCGTTCATGAGCTTTAAGTCTAAATGTGAAAATGACATGGTTGGTTGGACATGGACACTACAAAGAAGATGTATTGTATTGCTCAGCCTATTCAAACAACATGTGGATAGCCATTTCTATGTTTCTTTCATTATTCCAACAACCTGCTGTCAATATAACACAAAGTGAAAGACTATTTGTTCATCCGCCCTGCTCGATTGGGATCAGCTCCAAAATGTAATGGGCTCTTTCTTGGCCAATGTTTCACCGTTCCATCAAGTTTCATTCAAATTGAGCAGTTTTGAGCCAAAAACATAACATACTGGGCGGATATAACAATTACACACTGAAACACAGCACCACATGATCATTGTTTTGAACTGTCTATATAGGTTAGGAGGTGTGTAGGAGGTCTGCCATGAGACGGTAGCACTTACTGAAAAGACTGATTTCTCAAGAGCTGAACATGTAGCTCAAATTGCTCCCTCCTGCTGCTACTGGTGTTTGTGAGTGGATATATGAATGGCAGTCATTGTGGAGCTCTTTGTCCTGCTTAGGTAGAAAGGTGTTATACTGTAAGTGCAGTCCATTTACCATTGCAGTAGGGGAGCAACTTTGAGAATGGCAACATACATTCAGACAGCGAAAAAAAAAAAAAAAAAAAAACAGAGGACAAACCTCTTATAGAATGGGTTTAGTAAATTGTGCCTTTGCTTCTGAAAGGGGATGTGACCAGCAAGCATTTAGAGGCTACAACAGGTTTTTTGCATAAAAGGGGATACTGAGTCAAGTTTATTGATGCCACATTACTGGATTTCTGGCTATTTATGTAGGTCTACAAAATTAAAAGTCTCCTCTTGCTGCCATGTGTGAAATTAACTTGTATAGCATTAATCTAGATATATGGGCATCTGCACAGTTGCACAGAGCTGTACACGCATACTCTTATATAATGTATGCTGATTAAACAAAGAGCATGGTAAAGCACATGCATATTGGGCTTTTCAACAGCATGTAAGGGGGAAGAGGAGGGTCCAACTACAGCATGATATAGTGCAAATGTGTGCTATAGAATGTGATGTGAGTGCGGTTTTTTTTTACCTACCAAAACTGAACACCTCCTCCCTCTTTGCCCATCTACCTGAATCAGCACAGGCTATCGCACTGTCCTAACAGCATCCGGTCTAAACGAGGTGAGCGGAGTGGCCACTATGCCAAATGGACACATAAAAAAGAACATTAATGGACTGAGGAGCAGCATAAATCTCCAAGCAGTGCCTTCCTTTTCCAATGCCTGTGTGAGCAGGCCAGTGTAGAAGGAGAGGATGAAACCGCCCCAGGTGAGACATATATCTTTGGCATCTAATTATTCTGACTCTAAGTGCCAATGACATCACACATCCCACACGGAAAGAGAGAAAATACAATTATTTCTCCATTTGTATGAAGAGTGTTGAAAGAAAATATGCTCTGTGGGCTTTTTTATATATTATTATTCGCAATGGCGTTTCTGCATTATTTAATAGGGAAGTCATGCATGTTATGGAAAGTCTTGTTCCTGTTTCATTGCAGCAAATCTATCTGGGAATTATTATTTTTTGAAGCATATACATGCAAGGTGTGTAAGAGGCATGTGTCCAGTCACGTGAAAGAAAGTTGAGTTTTTATGCATACTTATCCATCCAGAAAAATGCCCAGCAGGTGCTCAATAGTCTCATTTGCATGGCAGGGAAATGACTGTTGAAGGGGTGCTTGTCGGGAATGTCCCTGGTTGTTGTGCCGAACAGTAGAAAACAAAAATGATTCCCATTTTATGTAAATTCAGAATGAGATCCATCATTTTGAAAGTGAATCATTCAGGCTCTTGTATGACTGATGACACACATTAAGAACAAATGATGGTACTTCGTAACCAAATGCAGGTATCCTAACTACTTTGTTGACAAAACGAGTTCACACTGGATCTATAAGAGACTTTGCGAGGTAAAAAACATGCAGCACTACCTCATAAAATAATACATTTGGCATACATGTTGGTGCTCTACTTTGATTCTTACAGCACAGTGCAGTCCAATCATGTGCGGTGTACTGAAAGAGTTTTCATCCAAACAGTCAGGACAACAGGTGATTCAACTGATTGTTTTTTTCCCTTTTTCCTAATGACACCGAAAGTTAATCAGTGAAAACCAAAAGCAGCTGATGTGCTTGGTTGGAAAGAAAACCATTAAAGTCTTTGCTGTCGAAAGCACTAACAAACAAGGATGACATTGGCCACAAAAGGATTCAAATGAACTGTACTAAGCATCCTCAAAACATCACAAAAGTGCAAATAATTTAGTCTGGCTTCAATAAAAGTCTGCAAAATACAATTAAAGTATGCTATATATGCAAATTAATTCAACAAGACCATAAATAAATATGTTCCTGCTCCTCAAGGCAATATAAATGCGCTGGAATGTAATGCGGAATAAGACGCTTTAAGAAGATGAGAGCTGATGCCTAATCTATATCCTGATAAAAGAGTAGCACATGTGGCTGTTGTAAACGTTGTTCTTGGTGAGGGTGTGCAGGATTTGTATTTGTAGATGTATTCTTGCCTAAGTAATACCCCATGTTTATAACAACCTATTTTAATGCCTTTCATTTGTACTTTGTCCTCCCCTTCACCAGGCTTGCTGCAGCTAACAGTAATAGCTTTTACATCTGAAGGTCACTGCCTTCCCACATAATTATAAGTAACAAGACCTTGACCAAAAGCTTCCTTAAGCAAGATTTCACCT
Organism: Eleginops maclovinus; assembly: GCF_036324505.1. NCBI lineage: Eukaryota > Metazoa > Chordata > Actinopteri > Perciformes > Eleginopidae > Eleginops > Eleginops maclovinus. Next base: position 9,959,689 of record NC_086357.1, read on the forward strand.
TCTCGTCTGATCTTATAGAGACTCGTCCATCTCTTTAAGAGGGTATGAAGCAGTACCAATTGCATTTTGGGAAATTAAAGTACAGAGTACTCGACAATTTTTGAAAATGCTCAGACTACGGCCATAGCAGTATAGAGCCAAACATGGTATACAAATACAAACATGTTTGTCTCGCTGCACTTCCCCCGAAGGCTGTAATGAATATTTGTGTTCCGTTCATTCAACCAAAATGTGAAGCGTAAATAGATCTGAAATTCAAAGAAACAGTTACAGCTGCAGAAAGAAAATGCATTGTGAAACATGAACGTTTTGAACCGTTCAGCGTTGATAGGCAGGTACAGATAGATTGGTTCCAATTCTGGACATATGACTTTTAAACTCATCGCACAAGCAATACACCCCACCCATTGGTGCTTACTGAACATTAGCATGGGCCAGAATTAGCATCCTCTGGCTTTCACTGCCTCTCTACTTATACATCCATGGCCTTTTCCCTGTCCTGGCTTGAATAGTGTTGTGTGGTCGCTTTGTTTGTTTTCCATTTACAGAGCCAGGGCTGTGTTTAAACATTTGATTTTTCTCAGTGGACACAGAGAACAGACAGCTAGCTGACCGTGATAAGATATTTGTGGAATGACATAAAATGTGTTGGCAATGGAGTATAGAGCTGCACCTGGTGCTACAGGTGCTAAACAGAGCACCGTGATTATAATGTAGCTTCTTTGTGTCGAACAGAATACATTATAGGGAAGTCAATGTACGAATGTATGAAGTCAAAGATGTAAAGTGTTGAAAAGCCATAATTCCTTTCTTTTGACTGAAGTTAGCCTTCATCAGATAGAAAATGTGAAAATGACCATTATGGCTAGACATGCAACAGTTTCATTAGTGATAATATTCTATGTTTTATACATTAAATAATCTATTAAATGTTGTTTATTGATTGGAAAGTCACAGCTGCTATTAGCTAATACAGCGGTTCCCAAACTTTTTTTGCGGCGCACCCCCTTCTACGTCCCAACCGGGTTGACGCACCCCCCAAAAAAACAAAAGCTTTGTTTTATCGCCATATAAATAACTTTGTCATGAGACGTTCCAGCGGCTGTCTTCTTCTACGTTTCTATCAAAAACTAAGAAATTATAGTTTTTTTATTTAAAATAAAAGGGATTACAAAGGAAATGTTTACTGTTCCTGTTTTTTATTGTAGCCTATGGAAAAATCCCACTTAAAAAACAAAACTGTGTAATATTTTTATACCAGACCACCATTACATGTTTCATCTTGCACACCCCCTGGTGGCAGCTCCACACTTTGGGAATCCCTGAGCTAATATATATCCAGCATCACATAGATAATGTTATATGTGCTCTTTGGTGTGATATCCTTTTGAAATAAGGCATTTGAACCATAATACATGTGATTAACTATTATGGTTCTTAATAGCATGATGTAGTTGAAAAAATGTTGACGTTTTGCAGTTTAGTTTTGTCTCTACTGTTGACTTTTTGAAAGAACATATTTCTGCAGCAGAGCTTTCAGAATGTCAATATAACAATACTGTATTTTAAAGGTAAAGGTTGTAAAAAAGATGTTTATGGCTTTGAAAAAGTGGAAAGGAACTTGAGCTGTGAGGCAACTCCCCATTTTAATAGCGCCTTCATCCTTACACTGGTGTTTTCAATAATTGTGGGTGATTTCTCCTGTGCTCGACTTGTTAAAGGTGGCTTCACCCTAATAACAGCAATTATTATTCCATTAAAATATTGTGCTGGTTTTTAAGTGAGTTTCTAGTTCAGCAAAATTAAATGAGAAGCCTGCTCTATTCAATAAGAGGTGGTTGTATTGTTAATTGGGTAACAAATGGATTTGATGTCATGTAATTAATGGTTAACAACAATGAATGTGTGCTTTTGGATTTATTTAGTTGCAGCTTTGGGGTATGTTTGTTAGAAAACTGTGGGTATTTAAAGAGGAGTATAACATGCAACATGGTCAACTCAGCTCATTATTTTTGAACCCTATCACAAGGAGTTGTAATTAGGGAAAATCAGTGATAACAGCTTTGTTGATTGACTATAGGTTATTGTACTTCTTCTGTTAGTTCAACAAGCCGTTGTTACACGATATTCCAAACCTTCTAATATAAATATATATACAGCCGTGGAAAAAAAGTAGAGATCACTCCATTTTTTTCTTAAATGTTTATATCTACATGTATGGCAGCCATTCCAGTATGTGTTGAATTCCAAAACAGAGAAACATTGTGAGTAGTTTATAGAATACAAAAAAAAGCAAAAACATTTAACTCAAAACACAAACCTATAAAAAATAAAACAAGAGAAACTGATAAGGCTGAAGTGGTCTCTTAATTTTTTCCGGGGCTGTATATATCATTTATACACTGTCCTGCCCAAAAAAAAAGGTCACAAGCCTGTGGGGGCAGTGCTATGATCTGGGGTTGCTGCAGTTGGTCTGGTCTAGGTTCAGCAACGCTATGTGCCCAAAGAATGAGGTCAGCTGACTACCTGAATATACTGAATGACCAGGTTATTCCATCAATGGATTTTTTCTTCCCTGATGGCACGGGCATGCTCCAAGATGATAATGCCAGGATCCATCGGGCTCAAATTGTGAAAGAGCGGTTCAGGGAGCATGAGACATCATTTTCACACATGGATTGGCCACCACAGAGTCCAGACCTGAACCCGATTGAGGATCTTTGGGATGTGCTGGAGAAGACTTTGCGCAGTGGTCCGAATCTCCCGTCATCAATACAAGATTTTGGCGAAAAATGAATGCAACTCTGGAAAGAAATAAATGTTGTGACATTGCAGAAGCTTGTGGAAATGATCCCACAGCGAATGTGTGCCGTAATCAAAGCTAAAGGCGGTCCACCGAATATTAGAGTGTGTGACCTTTTTTTGGGCCGGGCAGTGTATTAATACTATGAATCCTGTATACTCCTCTGAATATTTTGCACATATCTTTTGAATGCATTGGAGAAATACTGAATGTACTCTTTAAAAGACAGAGGTGCACATGATAACAATGGTTCAAGCGTATAAAAGTGGCAAGATGAATGATTCCCTAGAAGAGAAGCATGGCACACTGTTTTAGGCATATGATAAGCTATGTGACAACAATTAACATGATGATTCAGCCGCTAGGGAGATAGATATGAAAAGCATGATCATTTCTTACGTGGGCCCCAGTTAATCTGAACAAAGCATTGAACACTGCCTTGAACCACTAACTCTCCATCTTGTGATTCTGTAACACCCTCTCTCTATATATATAAGCATGTAAAGGTACTAAATGTTTGGGGAACTAGTTGTACCATATCCCTGTATGTGATGACTACTTCCATTCTTGCAAGGATAATAAATAGACGTGTCCTGTTTTGAAACTGAAGCTGGTGGACGGAGCAGCTACAACGTGAGCTGAGTCTGATCCATCCGATCACCATTCAGAAAACACATATTTCAAAGGGTTTTTGGTCTGCCGTCTTGTGATGAGAGGCAACTAAACAAAACTGACAGCCGCGGTGAAACTCGAGTGATAAGAGTGATGCGATTAGAGCGCATTTCGTCCGGTGTGAACGTACCATTGCATCCAATTCTGATATTCATAAGATTTAAACAAAAATTAAATATATGTCCTCCAGACATCTATTATTTAAGGTAGTTTGAATTAAAATGTTAAATTAAATATATGCGTGAGTCACAAATGTTTAAATGTCGTGGCCGTAACAACAACACATTTCTTTTCATCCTCCGATTCTGATGTGGAGTTTAAATGAGATTGGCCTTTGTTTTGGCACTTTCATCTGATTTTAATATTTAAACCATAAAATGGGACAGAAAGAAACCACATACGTTTTCATCGTGTACAACTCTAAACTTCATTTGTACTTCAGTATTGAGGAGCTTTAAGAATGGCTGCCAGTGTCGGTATAAAAAAAGGAACTCTCCCACACATAGATACGATTCATTTTTTGTTTGAAATTTCTAATCATTAAGATTTTATTATCTGCTCCCATTTTTGAGAACATTCTTAGAAAGAATGGAGCATCTCAAAAGCTATGGGAGTAAGTCCATGGGGGAGTATCATAACATTCTCAAGTTATGCAGAACCATCAGGAACACTTAGAACAACAATGACAGCTGACAGAGAGTTTGACAAAGTCAGAGAGGGATGTGACTGACAGTAGTTGGTGAGCTGCGGTTTTGACTCAGTCCTCAAGTGCACCTCGACACTGATTTATTCTGTCTCAAATGATGCAGAAAATTACTTCATCAGAGCCCCGTGTTAAATGTTTGTTTGTTGAAAACTGCTGCTGTTTTGAAAAGCAGTCATGATGGGTAGTGTGTGGTTCGAGGTAAGTACTTATTATGATTAAGAATCAAATTTTCATTTACAGTACAAACTAAATAAACTTTCTAAACAAGTCATTATGTTCTTTTACATAAATATACAAAGTATCAGCATTAAACGGACATTTTTTCCATTTTCCTTTTTTTGCAATTTACAAAAACTACCATATTTGGCTATTTTGAATTTAGTGCAATATTTTTGTAACTTGGTATTTGATTAGTCCATTGAAACATACCATCTGATTGGCCAATTGCATTAAGCAATTCGATTGACCCATTTAAGCAAGCAATCGGATTGGTCCATTTAGACAAGCTTTGACTGGACCGTTGAAGCAAGCAGTCTGATTGGTCAATTGAAAAGAGCCCTCTGATTGCACAATTAAAACAAATGTCTTATTGGTTAAATGAACAGAGTCATTTTATTGGTCAAATATAACAAGTCATTTGATTGGGCGATTGAAGTGATTTTTTTCAGATTGACCCATAGAAGTGACTCTGATTTGTCCGATTAAAGAAGGCCTCTGATTGGTAGACTAATTCTACCCTTCTAATCTGTTAAATAAATTAGCCTTCTGATTTGTCCATTAAAACAAACTAAGTTGTGTGACATGTTGTAAACATTTAAAACATTTAAAGTATTGTTGTTGTTTCTAATTAGTATAAACATAATGGCGTTATAAAAAGGAAAGCATGTAAAAGCAATAACACTTGGGAAAGCTGTGACCACTGCCCTTTCAAGTAGTGGCACTTCTGTTTCATTGCTTTTGCTGGCAAGCATATAGTAGGCGACCAGTTGAACATGAAACCACTATTGGGTTGTTTACAAGCAGTTATATATTCTAAGATATGCTGAAAATAGTTGTTGAATTTCACATAGGATTATTTGAATAATTCCTTCTCTTGGGAGGGAAGAGTGACATTTTTGGGTAAATATGGAAATTTGGAACTTTTTTAATATCATGAGCATTCTTGAAGTTATCTTTCTGTGGTAACCAGTGGTTAGGCAGAGACATTTCTCTCTCCGTGCATCGTCTTCTCGATGTCCCATTTTATTCTGTGAGTTTATTACTCGACCGTTAAGTGACCCCACAGATGAAACTCCTTGCAAACTTTTTTGTAATATCTGGCAATGTCTATTATGCATATTCTCTTAAAGCTCTTTTTCAAATCATGTTTCATCTTGTCAGCTGTCAGTCAATCATTATTCGCCTTTAGAATATGAATATTTGTATAAATGATGCTGAAAGTAATTAATCTGGGGGGGACAGATGGCCCTCATTCTCATCCTTAATTTGATTCTGACTTTGTTCTGTAAGGCTCAGGTGCAATATTTTTAGATCATTGTTCATTTGCATTCATTGTGTAAATGTTGATTTATCTGGGTTGAAGCAATTTTAATGAATGGAGGAACACTTTGTATGGCTGTTAATATTGAATTTCAATTTTTGATCTTACTATTTGATTCGAAACGTTACATTTATTCATGCTCAACTTGCGTAATATAAACAGTTTATTGTACATTCTGTTTTGAAACAATACAGAATGTAAGTGAACAAGAGTCTTGGATTAATATTTATTTTTCCCCTAACAGTTATTGAGTGCAGTCCAAATGCTCTCTGACTTTTTCCACCTTTCCCATAATGCACCTTAAACCCGTAAATGTCCTGACAGTTATCTGTTGTCATCATGGTAGCACGCCCTAGCGTAATTTCTCCAAAAAACATGTTCCGGCAATTTGCCAGCATGCATCTTTCCCAGAATGCTTTGGGTGAGCGAAATGCCTAGATACAATGTGCAACCCACCACTAAATTGAACTCTGTGTGTCCCTCTCTCTGTCTCTCCCTCCGTACTTTATGTAGTGAAGTGATTGCATGACCTCCATTTGACCTTGGATCGTAACTCACCATTGTTATCTAAGACTCTACCAGTCATGTCAAACCCCTCATTCAGAATCCATTCTGCTGCCAGTCAATCCACCCCTTTGAGACACATTTGAACTGCTGTACAATTGTATGTAGAGCCTTGTACATCTTCTTTCAACCATCACTTAAATAAACTCCCATTGTCTAAGCCTCCTCTGTGGAAGATAACAAAATAGCTTCTGTATATCTGCAGCACAACGTTTTTGTGTGGGCTGTGTGTGCATTGTGTCTGTTTGTTCTGCTGCTGTAGATGGTAGTTATCTTCAAGGATGATAATTCATGTGTGGGATGGTTAATGTAATTAACAGGATTGTGAACGGTTTATGACCTTCTTGGTTGTAATTAAACAAAGCATGGTACAGAGATATGTAAGGGAAAATAAAAACTGAAAAGCTGTTGGTACATTACAAACATCATTTCTGCACTGTGAGAAGTAATTTATTTTTAAATGTTTAAACATTTTGGGATGTGGTGGATTCACAATGTGCCTGCATACTTTTTTTTCGTGTCATTCTAGATGGAATTCAAAATATTTCTGGCCAAAGGCAGCCCTCATTGGAATTGCAGATCAGCTTTAGTTAGCCTTCCTGCTGGGTGCCAGCAATGTTGACACCACAGATGGCTTTAACATTTTGGTATTTTAATGGGCATGATATGAGAAATTGTGATGGCAGTTTTCCCATTTGAAAGAGTCCGTAGCAAACTCCCTCCTCTTAGTTCAGAGATAGCCGCTGATGTGAACCTCTTTTTACAAACGCCAACACAATTAGCCTGCCAAAGTGTTGCCCAAGCAGATCCACGATAGAACTGTGCATAGCTTGATAGCAAGAGGCTTTATGCTGTTGGTGAGTCACCTGCTCCGTTGAATAAAGTGCTTGTCCTTTTGAAGGGGGGTGAAAAAGTGTAAAAGGCAAGACTTCCCTTCTGATGATCTTTCTGGAGGCTGCAGCGTTAGCTGTTTAGAGCTTTAGTGGTCACGCACTCTGCTGCTGACACACAAGAAATAAGCCATCCAACTAGCTATTCTGAACTTTCACCAACACTGTGTGACCTTCTGCATGTTAATCTTAAAATATAACAATTAAAATCAGATATTTTTTAACGAATGCAAAACCTTATAAATAGGCCCTTAAGGATATTTAATTTTGTTGACGGATTAATTAGTTTGGTAAATTGTTCAGTTGAGGTTTAAGCACATCCAGTATGTATCCACTATGCAGATGGCCAAAAAGCTATAAATGCGATATATTTCTATCATTTTTTTTACAAATCAACGTTTTTGTAGAGGCTAAACCAATGCTTAAAGCCACCGAGGTGCCACCATGTCTTTGTAACAGATGCATGCCTTAGCTTGTCAGTTGAAAAAAAAGTCAGATACAAATAGTTTCTTATTGAATACTAAGTCCATTTATTTTGAATGTTTTGTTGTCCATTTAATTGAGTTAAATCAGCTTTCCATCACAGTATGAATTTGACACTTGAAAAACATGAACCTCAGCATATGTGTGTGTATGTCTGGGTATGATTGTGGTCAAACAATTCTGGTAAAACTCAAGTAAACAACCAAAGAAAGAAGGAATGTTATTACTTTTATATCATGAACGCTAAATGGGTCCCTTGTTTTTTTTTTATGTTTTTATTTCGTTTACATTTTATTGGGCAAACAATGCCTATAGTGTAGAGCAGGGATGTCCAAACTACGGCCCGGGGGCCAAATGCAGCCCGCAGGCCATTATGAATCGGCCCTCAGCAAATTCTAAAAGTATAATGGAATATGGCGCACAAATCCACAAAGTGTGGCTTTTCTTATATTGTACTTCTCAAATATATATGTTAAAATATATGACACAGTATTTGTGTTAATGAGCCCAATTTTCAAATGTTTTCTGGTATTTAAAATTTAAAACATTTTCTCACAAATTTTAGTTGATAAAAAAAAAAATGTAACCTTCATATTTATATAAGCAATCTGAGGATTCTGTTTTAAGGAATGAGCTGCTAACAAAATACATGAAACCCTAAAGAGAAATGTGATGTAGGCTATTTTTTCCTTAAAGCATTTTCAAGTGTTGCGCATTATTCACCTACCGTATTTTCCGGACTACAAGGCGCACCTGAATATTAGCCGCACAAGCTAAAATTAGGGGAAAATCCTGTTTTGTTCATACATTAGCCGCACCGGACTAAAAGCTGCAGGTGTTTTAATGTGTAATTACCATATGTAGAGAATATGCACAACGGGGATTGTCAGGAAAGAGATGGCTGTTTGGGAACACATCCCTTTTATTAACATTTTGAAAAACAAGTTAACGGTACATATTTGCATAACTTTTTACGTATATGTACAAGTACCGGTAATTACAAGTACGAAACATGTACTGTGCTGTTCAAACGAGTAACAAATGTACTGTATAACAATAACCTACAGCACACCAGAAAAATATAATCGGTAACTTTTGGGCTAAGGTGCAGTAACACGGCTTTAACAAGAAGAAAAGACAGTCATTCATCGCCATCTTTGTCTTCTTCCTGCGCACTAAAACCACCAAAGTCCTCTTCTTCAGTGTCGGAAACGAACAGGCTCAGGGTGGCTTCGTCATCCACTCTCCCAGTCTCTCCTTCGTTGTCGCTTTCAAAACCAAAGAACTCCTCGTTGTCAGTGTCGGAATCGAACACCCTCTGAAGGGCCGTGGCAGTGTCCTCCTTTTCATCACGCAGCAGTCCAGCCCTTCGAAATCCGTTGGTGATCGTGGATGTTTTGACACTTCTCCACGCTGTCAGGATCCACTGGCAGACTTGGGCAAAACTTGCTTTTCGCATGCAATCAGTTTTGATGAATGATTTATCGCCGCTCGTCATCCACGCCTCCCACTGAACGCGTAGTGCTACTTTGAACGCACGATTCACACTGATGTTGAGTGGCTGCAGTTGCTTCGCTGTGCCTCCAGGAATCACAGCTGGAATCGAATTTGTGCTCTGCTTTCACAGAATCTGTGATATGGGCACTCATGCTGTCCAAAACGAGCAATGCTTTTTTTTGGCGAAAGAATCCTCCAGGTCGCTTCCCATAGCACTCTTGCAGCCACTCCTTCATTACGCTTTCCATCATCCACCCTTTCTTGTTGACTTTAACAGAGAAGCCGCTCGGGATCTGTTCTCTTGGCATAGTCATCCGCTTAAAAATCACCATTGGCGGAAGTTTTAACCCGGATGCTGTGCAGCCCAGAACACAAGTGAAATTCGTTCTCTCATGGCCAGTGGTTCTCACCGTGATGGATGATTCACCTTGCTTGTTAACAGTCCTAGTGAGAGGCAGGTCAAACGTCAAAGGCACTTCATCCATATTTATGATCTCGTCCGGTCCGATGGAATACTCGTTTATCTTTCTTAGTGTGAATTTGCAGAAGTTTGTTGTTTTTTCCGCGTAGTCGGGAGGGAGTTGCTGACACACAGTCGGCCGTGCCCTGATGGACAGTCCTTTTCGTTTCATAAATCTGTGACACCAGGATGGTCCACCTCTGAAATTTTCTATCTTCATTTCGCTGGCGACTGTTTTGGCTTTCAGTCGGTATCTGCCTCGTGCTGCGTTCTCTAGCTTGCAGAACTAGACAGCTAGCTAACAATTTCTCGTCTAATAAATAAAGCTGATGAACTCAAGCGAGGCAAGAAGTGTTGGTTTTTCTTCCGTTTACTTTGTTCACCAAGCAAGTATTTATACAGGACATTCGTTTTTGTAAAACTGAAAACAAACAGAAACAAAGGATACATAAATTTCACAAAGATAATATCACAGTACATAGCAGGTAGCATGATACCAGGAGAGCTAGCATAGCTAAGTGACATTATCATAGAGCATGTAGAAACTAATTATTTACATGGCATTGAATGTACTAACAAATGATAGACACTTACAGACTAATAATGTCCAAAGCTCACGCGTGAAAAGTTAGCTCTTTGAGGAGGAATTTCGGCAGTGGCTGAATCCGTGTGCTCTTCTAACTGAGGTCAACTCGTCAATGAAAAAGAAACTAAACCTGCATGACTTTGTAAAATAATACTGTCCACTAGGTGTTAGGTATTTCCCCACATATAAAACCCAAAGCTACCAAAAGCTTATGGAGGGCAGAACAGTCGGATCTGCACAGTTGAAACACCTCGCCCATTGGCTCTCTGTGTGTTCACCAAGTCTTCAATAAAGTCTTCAAGTTTGGGCCATCTGCTTTTATTACCTCTGAAAGCTTTTTTCGTCTTTTTGGACTGAGCCAGTTCTTCACGCTGGCACCTCCAACGTCTCACCATTGATTCGTTTATACCACGGGTACGTGCAGCAGCTCTATTTCCCTCGTTGAGAGCCAAATCGACTGCCTTTAATTTAAAAGCTGCATCATATGCATTTCTTTGGTTTGCCATAATGAGGGTTTGTGGATGAAAGCTTCCTTTGCTCCTGTAATACTCGTCTTGCTCTTGCTAATCTAGTCTCTTTTTCACGCTAATTCGTACGGCACTACTTTGCCTGGCGGACGGACATGTGACCAACATACCACCCTTTTCCCCCGTGACTGTGTGTCTGATCACATGCCCTTCCGCCAGGCAAAGTAGTGCCGAACAACAGCGGAACAAACCAAAACAAAACCTCTTACGATATCACAAAAATCATGAAAAATCCATAGAAAAGCCGCACCGGACTATAAGCCGCAGGGTTCAAAGCTTGTAGCGGCTTATAGTCCGGAAATTACGGTACATTTGATTTGTTTTGCTAACTTATAACTTAACTTATGAGGCAATATTCACCTCTATAAGTGGCCCAGCTCTCCGTATATTTATCTATATGTGGCCCTCGGTGAAAAAAGTTTGGACACCCCTGGTTTGGAGACAGATTTGAAATGGGAAGCCAGAGGGGATGATATGCGGATTCAATTCTTGGACCTCTGCTTTGGGACCTTGCCCAAGTACATGGGCCACCAGCTCTACCAATTGAGTGTCATATCTCGGAAATTATGTTAAGTTTATTTAAGCGTCTTGGTCTTGTGACTTTTCCCTTTATTTTTGAATTAACCTTCCCTCTCGTTTCAGAATCCCTCTCATGTGATTGTTCGCCCCGCCCCTGATTTTCCATCAGTTCCCCATTACCTGGTGTATTTATTGTCCTCGTCGCCCTTTGTCCTGTGCCAGTTCGTGTTTGTTCATGGTGAATTTCTACCGGAGTTATTAAGCCACGAATACGCCTCAGAGCTTCGAGCCACGTCGTGATTTCGTTGCTTTTGTTTTTTCATGCTCCCAGTGTTTTTTCCTCTTTAAGAGTAATTTTGTGTTGATGCTGTTTTTTGTCCATCATAGTGGATCGTTGGTTTGAATAAACCTCTTTTTGTTAAATCCGGTGTGAGTCGTGCATTTGAGTTCAATCCCGTTTTCTCAGTCGTAACAGTACGAACTGGCCAAAACATGAACTCAGCCGACTCTGAACAGCTGAGAGCAGCTATTCGCTCTCAGGGAGGCCGCCTCGCTCAACAGGAGGATCAGTTAACGGCCATCCAGGCGGGAGTATCGCACGTCACGGACAGTCAGACGGAGGTCGAGTCGTCCGTAACCACCCAGATTAACCACCTGGCGGGGCAGATCTATCAAATGCTCACTCACTCACTCATCATTGTGAACTCATGTCGTTTCACCTGTTCAACTCTGCTCAACATCCTCTCATCCTTGGTTTTCCCTGGCTAACCAAGCATAGCCGTTATGTTGACTGGCGGTCAGGTAAAATTAAGGGGTGGGGGCAGGATGTTCACAGGATTGTTTTAAGCGTGTGGGAAACATGGCAATACGAGAGGTTTCTGAGGAGTGTAATACCGATTGGGTTACTAATACGCAACTTAGCCTGGACCGCAAGACTCAAACTCCAGATTTAACTTGTGTTCCCCCCTGTTACCATGACCTGGCCAAGGTATTTTGTAAGGTGAGCGCCACCTCCCTTCCTCCTCAGAGGCAGTATGATTGTGCTATCAATCTGTTACCTGGGGCTCCGATTCCGAAGGGTAGGTTATACTCCATCTCGGGTCCTGAGAAGGAAGCTATGAAGGAGTACATTGACACCTCTCTTCGTGCAGGTCTGATCCGCCCCACTTCCTCCCCGGCAGGGGCGGGTTTTTTCTTTTTGGGGAAGAAGGACGGATCCCTTAGGCCCTGTATTGATTATTCTCCTTTAAATGACATTACGGTTAAGAACAGGTACCCTCTCCCCCTCATGACTACTGCTTTTGAACAACTTCAGGACTCTAAAATGTTCACCAAGTTAGACTTGCGTAATGTCTACCATCTGGTGAGAATTCGTGAGGGGGATGAGTGGAAGACTGGATTTAACACACCCACAGGGCACTATGAGTATCTTGTCATGCCATTTGGACTCACCAATGCTCCAGGAGTTTTTCAAGCTCTCATTAACGATGTTTTAAGGGAGTTTTCAAGCTCTCATTAACGATGTTTTAAGGGAGTTCTTAAACTGTTTTGTGTTCGTATATCTTGACGATATTCTAATATACTCACCTGACAAAGACTCATGTTCACCATGTACGTCAGGTCCTCCAAAAACTCCTAGAGAACAAACTATATGTGAAGGCAGAGAAATGTGAATTTCATACTGAGATTGTATCCTTCCTAGGTTTTATCATAGCTCCCGGTTGGATCCAGATGGACCCAGCCAAGCTCAGTGCGGTGGCTAAGTGGCCTACGCCAGACAACCGCAAGGGGGTGCAACGTTTTCTGGGCTTTGCTAACTTCTACAGGCGCTTCATCAGAAATTTCAGCGCCATTGCCTCTCGCCTTCATGTTCTCACGTCCCCTCAAGTGCCTTTTGTGTGGTCTCCTCAGGCCGAGGAGGCTTTCTGTCATCTCAAGGAGAAGTTCACCTCAGCCCCCATCCTCATTGTCCCCGACCCAACTCGTCAGTTCGTGGTAAAGGTTGATGCCTTAAATGAAGGGGTGGGGGCTGTCTTGTCGCAGCGGTCCAAAGAAGACAACAAACTCCATCCCTGCGCTTTTCTCTCCAAGAAACTCTCCTCTGCAGAGCGGAACTACGACGTGGGGAACCGTGAGTTGTTGGCGGTAAAAATGGCTCTGGAGGAATGGAGACATTGGTTGGAGGGGGCTCAGCTCCCTTTTTTAGTGTGGACCGACCACAAGCATCTCGAGTACATTAGGAAGGCTAAAAGACTAAATTCTCGCCAATCAAGATGGTCTCTATTTTTTAACCGTTTTAACTTCCCTCTGTCTTACAGGCCGGGGTCCCTAAATGCCAAGCCGGATGCCCTGTCCCGTTTGCTCGACCCCGAGCCGGTTGCCAAGGAGCCTGAATCCATCCTGCCACTGAACCGTGTGGTAGGGGCGGTGACTTGGCAAATAGAATCTGAGGTGAAGCGAGCTAACGGTGAGAGCCCGGTGCCTAGTGGTTATCCGCCAAACCGTCTGTTTGTGCCTGTTACTGTACGTCCACAGGTCATCCATTGGGCTCACTCCTCACTGCTCACCTGCCATCCTGGGGTCAAGAGGACCATATTCACTATCAAGCAACGTTTTTGGTGGAGATCCATGGAGCGTGAGGTTCGGGAGTATGTGGAGGCCTGTCCTGTCTGCGCCCGCAACAAGACATCCTCTTGGGCGCAGATGGGGTTGCTCCAGCCGCTCCCGGTACCCAGCCGGCCCTGGTCTGAGATATCTGTGGATTTAGTCACTGGGCTCCCGAAGGTAACACCACTGTACTCACGGTGGTGGACCGTTTCTCTAAGATGACTCATTATATTGCCTTGCCCAAGCTGCCGTCGGCCAAAGAGACGTCAGAGATCATGATGACTCATGTGTTCCGTATCCATGGTTTCCCCAAAGATATTGTTTCAGACCGGGGTACGCAGTTCATCTCGCGCTTCTGGAGGGAGTTCTGCAACCTCATCGGGGTATCAGTGAGCCTGTCATCCGGGTACCATCCGGAGTCCAATGGCCAGACCGAAACGCCTTAATCAGGAATTAGAAACTGGGCTCCGCTGCCTCATTTCCCAGAACCCTTCCTCCAGGCTTCTCACATGGGTAGAGTACGCCCACAACACACTCCCCACAGCCGCTACTGGGTTAACTCCTTTCCAGGCTGCCTATGGGTATCAACCTCCTACCTTCCCAGACCTCGAGAAGGAAGTCACAGTCCTGTCTGCCCACGCCATGGTTCGGCGCTGTCACCGGATCTGGTCAGCCACCCGCAGGGCCCTTCTAAGGAGCAGGGAACGCATGAAGGTGGCGGCAGATCGTAAGCCGTCGGCCAGCTCTGGTGTACAGGCCCGGAAATTGGCACCTGGGTTCGTAGGCCCATTCCCAGTGACCAAAGTAATTAATCCTGTCTCGGTCCGCCTTCGTCTCCCCAGGTCTCTGAAGGTTCCTCCCACTTTCCATGTGGGACGACTGAAGCCGGTAAAGGAAAGCCCTATGATTCCCGCAGCCAAACCCCCTCCACCCCCCCGTATGCTTGACGGCTTCTTTCTTCACAATTCTTTCTTCAAGTTACTGTGAAAGATGAGCAAAAGAGGAAGAACACAGACAACGAAATCCAGCTTCTTCCAGCAGAGTAGTCATGTAAGAATATTTTTCTTGTGTGAATGTTCAAAGGTGTGAAAGGTCAGAAAACCATCACAAACACATAGCTAATAAAACTGTATGCTAAGTGTCTTGCATAAATATATGATATAGATTAACAAAATTAGAGTAGTGTATGTAAGTCGACATACAAGATGCATTCGACAATGAAGTTGTACCTTTTAGTTTCAGTTACACTCACTGTTCTTTGTATTAACTTATGAAACATTATATTGTATATCAATCAGTGTAATTATAATATTACACAAAAATTATCTGGTCTTCCCCACCCCCCGACACACACACATACCTCCTCCTAGCCTCAGCACAAAAATAATGTTGTCACAAAGACAAAAACGTGGCTGTATTCCACAAAATGTGCACCTCAAAATGCAGGAAATAGTGTTTCAGAGAGTTATGAATTTCACATTTTTTCAGGGGGGGGGGAGATGCCCCCGGGCCCCGTACAATATGCTCTCGTGTTGCTAGGCCATTGAAAAAAATTGGACACCCTGTAAAAAAATCCTAGCTAAAAGCCTGATCGGAAGACATCTGCCCCCTGGATTTAATTGATGTGTAGCACTACTCCTTGTTTTTTGAGTCTGTTTGGGGCTTTTGAATACATTTTTTATACAATCACAGGTAGCACCTTTACACATTAATACATAAATAAAATACAGTCTACCATTTTTGGTTTTATCTATGATTCAAAGGTATTTTTTTCTGAACTACAAGGAGTGCCATTTATTTATAGCCTAAACATACTCCAGGGCTGAACAGTAAAAAAAGACCCATTTCAGTGTGAGACTTTATTGAATACTCCATTGTTAGACATCCTCATCAATCAAGACCTATAATCCATCACTGTCAAGCACACATTGCATGCATTAATTTGGAGGAATATATTCCTTTTACCTCGCACCCGAAGGCAATCATTTTAACTACTGTCAGCAAATTCTAAGATGCTGTAAGTAGCGTTCAGATCAATCCCCTCTGTAGGAAGGACACAATGCACACTGAACACTGCTGCAAAAAACAGATGCAAGAAAATCTTGTAGCTTGGCTTACATAACAAATAAATGTATGAAGCAAATTAAAAGCATTTTCTTTCAATCTATTGAAAATAAATGTATGTTGCAGAGCACACGTTTACTCTGATCTTGCCTCAAATGTTATATTGATTATATCTTCAGTAAATATAGGCCTATCATAGTTACATAACACACTTTAATGATCTGTATTAGTTTCCCCCTGTTTTATTTTGTCATGTCAAGATTTTTCTTTGTTTTCCCGTTTTATTTTGAAAAGTATTATGTCTGTTGTAACTTCCTGTCTCTGTGTTTTCCCTCCTGTTTGATCACCTGATTGTGTTCACCTGGTGCCCCTGTGTTTCTCTTCATTTCCCACCTGTGTCTTGTTCATGTGATTAGTCTTGTATGCATTTAAATTCAGTTTTTTTTCCGGTTGTGGTCAATCTTGATAGCGAAAGTTTATTTTGAGAAGAATTTTCTTTTTTTGTTTGCCTTGGTTTGCCTGGCCCCGACAATATAAAATTTGTATCGAAATAATCTGTCTCCTGCAACTGGGTCCTATGCCCCCTGCTCTCCAGCCCTGACAGGAACTTCTTTTAATAGTGACTTCAATCAACATGAATCTTTTTATAGGCCATGTGAGGTAACCACCCAGACAAATGTTCACCTGATAAAAATGATTTGGACACATGTTGGCAAAGAATAGCCTACTAGTGAGTTTAACGACATTAGCATTCATTCAGTGTTGTGTTTCTCCAGTTAAGTTCAGTATGTACTTACTGCTTGCTTTACTTTACTATTGAGGTAAATACTCAGCTACTAAATGTTCCACTTCATTAGGTAATAGCTAACTGTCAGCTGTTTGCTAGGCAGGTAGCATTTATCTGAGCTTGTTTGCTAAAAATAACTTGCTCCTGCTGGAACCTGCTACGGGAAAATGATTGAGTGAGGGGAAGAAAAGAATCTAAACAGCACATGTAGGGGTCAAAAATCGGCGGATCATTCACAGTTCAAGAATCACATGCTGCACAGGAAACAGAAACAGTGAAAATCTATAATAACATTTTAAAGATGGTATTTATAGATATTTACTGATGACGAATAAGCTCGAGGTGGGTAGATGGACGAATCAGCTCCGGTGAAGAGAAATACGTGATTGCCGGGTGGCATGATATGAAATAGCATTTCTGTTTCCGTGCCATATCGCTAAGAGTTGGCAAAGGTTGTGATAGAAAGTGCTGAGACTGGACTAAGCAGTAAATGAAAACCTCAAAGGAGTGCGCTAGGAAATATTTTGTAGTTGCAGAATTTCCAAATAATAATTTCTTGGTTAGGGCAGTTTTGATTACTGAGCACCCTTATATTTTTAAAACATTTTGTACACAACATAGTAGTTTTTTTGTTTTTGTTTTCAAGAATTCTGCACTGAATTTTTTTGAGTATGTCATTTTGATCATCTTGGTTAAATAAGTACTGCTTTAAGAAGGTCGGATATTAAATATTGTACTTTAATGTGCACTGTTTAAAACATGTGTTTGTGTTTTTTAAGCCTTATAATAATATAATATTCATATACCGTACTGCCTTTGATTTTAATGGGACTTAAAATAAAGTGTTACAGAAAATGTACATTTCATTGTTATTTTGCATGAGTCTCTGTGTGACACTAACCTGTTTTCATGGTTGTTGCAGTGCTCTTAAGGCAAATGGTGTAGATGAACAGTATGTGTTGCTTAGTGCATACTCGCCTGCATGCAAGTAAATTTGCCTGTGTGTTATAAAGTGAATACATCATGTGTAAGGGGTTGCACTCCATAATTCAAAAACTGCTCATGGCTCTGGTGTAACTCTTCCGTCTGCTTGATGGAGTCAAATAATGGGGATGGAAGCAGATCAGCTCCCTGTTTTGAAAGGGAATCACCTTTTTAATTTACCATATGATGTCTCTCAGCGCACTGACATTTTTTGCACAGGCGTTTTTCTGCTTCATTTGCACTCCGCTGTGTTTTTCGGCAAGCTCATCATATTTTGCCTATGTCAAAAGCTCGTTCTGTTTAATGGATTTTCAGCTAACAGATTTTCTATTTACGATAAGAGGATGCTCTAAGTCTTTAAAGGCCCACTTGAATGTTGATGGGAGTGGCTGTAATTCCAGGCATCAGTAATAGAGTATTTTTTCAACGTCTTTGCACTCTTTTACATTTTTTGAATGGTTTGCTTTTTGGGAGGATGTGAGATAAAATATAAAATTAATAACTTCACCAAACAGAAAAATGGAAACCATATGACTAAATATTGAACAGCTGTTAACAAACTGTAAACTCTTTATACAGTCCCCCATAGTAAATGATATATACTATGTAGCCTACTCTGGCATCTCTGCTAGTGCAATAGACCTAAAGAGCAGCTATATGAGGTGTCACCTTGTGAATATAGTTTTATACGTTGCTCAATGTAGTGTACCATCCACACGAAATGCTGGAAGGCTATACGGCTACCTCTCAGTGCTGTCACTGAATAATGATTTGCCAATGGACTGATACAAGGCATTTCATATTATATTGACAAAGAAGTTCACAAGGTTTCAGGGATGGATTATGAATGTGGTCATGGTATAAGCAAAATAATACACTGGTGTCCAACCTAATCTGTAATTTTGTTATAGATTACAGGACACCTTATCATGTCTCATCACAATGCTGGTGGAGGGTGTGAGTGTCCCTGGTTCTGGAAGCAAGTCCCATCTATTTTCTGCTTGAGCAATGATTGGTGACACACAGTTGGAGCACTTCCAAGGCTCTGATGGGCATTTACTTCTCTCGGTCGAATCATCAATACAAAAGATGGACATCTGAATGAGTAAGTGTCTGGTTCTTTAATCAAAAGTCGAAGGTACAAGTCTATGAATGTACAAATATAAGATTCCCTTGCAGATGACTATACAATCAGCAAGCTCCAAGATTAACGCCAGAAGAATATCCAATCAGCCAGCTCCAAATCCTGTCATAAACAGCTCAATCTTAGCGATCAATCTGATACAATTAATCCTCTGGGGGCAATGGCCAAAGTTTAGGGTACTATGTTTTAGCCAGGGGATTTCAGTGACAACTTCATTTTCCATTTTCTAGACAATGTGTACTGTGTTATAAGCAACTTCTACTTGCAGAAGACATTTCAAATAATCTTTTTTAACTGACGATAGACAATAGACATAGACAGACAGACAGACAGACAGACAGTGTTCTAAATTGCATCTCGGCCAATGTGTTCGGTGTCCTTGCAATCAAAGTCCATTCAATCGTGACTGGTCAACAAAGCTCAGACTACAAAATGAAACAGAAAAGCTTCATGTCCCTTTGCCTACATATTCTGCATTGATTTGCAGGTATCTGTTCATAGAAAACTCTTTTTTTGAATGAATAAAAATGTGCAACAACAGTTTTTATTATATAACAGCTTTGGCTCATAGGTTGTATAGTATTATTAGTGTCCGCCATGCCAAACTGGTAAGGGATAAGATGAGTTCTGAAGGTGAACTTATTAAAACTGGTGGCCCCTACAAACTATCGATCATTACAATATTTAAGAAACTCTGTGTTTGTTGGTTGACATTAATGAATATCCTTTAAAGAAAGACACAAAGTAAAACAAGTAAAACATTACAAAACATTTGGCTCCTCCCCTTACACTGATGATTCCTTTAATGAATTATTTTCCATGACTATATGTCAGATTTTTGTTCCAACAAATCCTTACTTCCCCAAATCCAAAATGGACTTAAACAACTAGTTTGAAGCAGCCCATTAATTTGAGGGCGGACTGCTGCAGCCACTGTATTTGAGTCAAATATGAGAGCAATCAAAAAGAACTACCTCCTCATCAATAATCCACAGTGACCCCATCCATCTCTCACAAGCTATGATGGATAGACATGGACTAGTCTAATTAAAGGATGAATTATGGAATGGATTCAATTTATCACTATACTGTCATTGCTATTAAATTCACAGTTAATCCCATGTTACCGTATCTGGGTTGTGCTGCTTTCCTGCATCTATCAATCATAAATCAAGGAAAAATTAGTCCCGGTAGGGGATCTTATGTAGTTTATCTGGGCCGCACTTCTGGTCCAACAATTCTCCACTTTAGGTAGTTGTGTTGAAATAGGCCGTGTGCTTGATCATCCCCAGTGCACACTCTACTGAACCTTCTCCACTGCATATGGCAACCGATATGGCGTTAGAACAAACATTGCGGCAGAGAATATTGAATGCTCTCACAGTCAATGCTCTGCACACACGCGCACACACACACACACACACACACACACACACACACACACACACACACACACACACACACACACACACACACACACACACACACACACACACACACACACACACACACACAGACACACACACACACAAAACGTACCCAGCCATGCACACACAAAGAGTAGTGCAATAAGATTTTAAATAACTTAGTCTTAGCAAGGACTCTTACATTCTATACATTCTAAAGGTTTTTGGAACACTCAGATTGAGGTCAATCATTATTTTCTGTGATAAATAGAAAGTGAAAGAGGGTATGAGAAGGAGTCAGCTGGCAGCAATTACTCTAAAACATTCAAGGACAGGTGTGGAGATCTTTAGTCTCTCTTTTTTAGCGGTGATTAATATTTGGCGGACGTAACGGGAACTTTCAAAAGACTCACAGCAAGCCAATCAGATCACAGAGAGTAAATAAAAGCTCTGAGGTTAATGTTGGTTTATGTCCACTGCAGTGCATCAACACTCAAAGCTGCTATCATTTTGTAACATTCAGCTTTTTTTAAAAATATTTTTTTAACATACTGACTTTTCCTTCTTTCAGTTCCTGCCCTGTGTCTTCTGCATTTCTGATTATCACCCACCTTACGTATTCATCTGACCATGATTTTGCCATTCGTTGTCCCAGTTTATATACTCCCTTGTTTTCTCTGTTTCTCTGCTAGATTTTCTTTGTTTGCCCTTGAGAGTACAGAGCTTCTCAGCGTTTCCCCTCACAAGCTAACATGGTATTTCACTAAGCTTTATTTCCCAGTTATTGGATTTTTGCCTGCTCCCTGTTTGGATTTGTGTGCTTGGTTCCCACTGATTTCCTGTTTATTACCTGAACTTCATCCAGTAAAAACTCTCTTTTTTACCTTTATTATGATTCCTGTATCTCTCTGTTCAAGACTCTCTGTTTTGCCCAGATGAGTAACACATTTGGTCTGTGTAATCGACCTCTGGTGCGTTTCATTTGGGTAAAAGTAAAGGCACTTATCATAATTGTGTGCAAACTATAAAAACTGTTCCGAGACTGCTTGCAGGAAGTTGTCTTGGACCAACCCTAGTTTGGTTCAACTGCAGTCAGAATGTAATTCGAAATAATTTCAAGAGAATGGCTATCTGAGATTGCAGCACATCTTTCGGAGATAGTGGATCAACATGTTGACAAAGGATGTTTTTCAAACACTTTTCAAATTAGTTTGAAAGGAACACAAAAGCATGAATAATTACTATAAGTATCTCTGGCATGTTCAGCCCCAGGTTATACAGTGCTTAGTCATTTCCATTCCCCCCTTTTCCATCATTAGAATTTGCTTCGTAAAAGCACCTCAGCAAAATACTATTTGTTTGGGTCATCTTTTATTTGTTAACTGTAAAACCAGAACATATTAAATAGAAAACCAACCCAAAAATGTTCTTCCACTATGATTTATAACAAGCCAATTGAACTTTGGCCTGTACAAAGCGCCCTAAAATCTGTTTGTCTACACGTGTATGTTGTTGCGTTTCTGTGCTTGTGCATGTTCATCTGCATGTTAAGTAGGAAAGCTATTACACAGCAGAATAATGTTTTGTTCTGCACACGGGAAAGAGGGAGAAATGCCTTGGGCCCCATGCTGTTCTATTAGCGAGGCTGTTGATGGAGTGGAGCATGGTAGAATGAACCATTGCAATCTTTTTCCTCACAAAATTATGCAAAGCCCACAAAGGCTTGAATTTTGATGTTTTGCAAGATATAAGATAACAACATGACTTTCAAAAAAGCTTTTCAGTCCCTTACAACAGGAAACTGCTTTGCCTGGCAACACATGCATTTGCAAATTATAATTTTAAATATCCTTTGTTAGATTTTGTCCACACTTTTGTGTCTAATAGTCTGATTAAAATGCAGTTTCAATGGAATAGGTGAACTATGACCGGCAGACATGTAAAAAAATCCAATAAGAACCAAAATAAATCAACCTTCCAGAAAGGCATTAATTATGTGTAATGTCTTCCCATAAAGAGTTTAACGGGATCTAACTTGCATCCAGAACTGAAGTATCAACAATTTAGCTCATGGAGATTTATCAGAGCCAAAAAGAGAAGGCAAAATCTATTCCAGCAAATGAGAACAACAGTGATGTTGGTTTGGTTGGCTGAGCCTGCATTATGTTGATTGCAGCTAGCATACCAGTGCAGAACAAATTGCTCATTGCCCCCAAGACAGAAGTCAACTTTTGTGCAATTTCGATCCTCAATGTTTTATATAAACAAATAACTTTAATTTCATATCAGCATGTTCACCAAAATAAATCTATGAGGACTCTTAGAAGAATATACATTTAAAACTTAAGTGATTTACATGAGCTCTCCAGTGTACATCAGTCTTAAAAGACTGGAACATAAGGGTGTGTAAAAATGTATTTGCTAAATATATGCAATGTTCAATACCTTTTGATGATACTATCAAAAGTAAGCAGGTGACAAGAACATCAACATGTGGTAAACAACCAACTGCTCACACTGTAGACATATGACCCTGAGCTAAGGTGTTATGAGTAGGTATGGATTTCCTATAAAGGGTCACAGGCCAAGCCTTAGCTGAATAGAAAAGTTAGCCATGCCAGGACGGATAAGTATGCAATATGTCAAGGCACAGTTCACACTGAGTTGCAGGTTCAGTTCACATTATTCAAACTGTATACAGTCATTCATTGATATTGTGAATATGGGTTGTTGTAATTATGACAAAGAATAACACAAGTGAAGTATGACTGATGTTGTTAATAATCAATATATTTTCTTCCCCAGGTAAAAACCTTAACTTTTGGCTATTTGTCCTTAACACTGAATGCATAAACTATGACCCATGTCAGGGATCAGTGGAAAAACACATGCAGGATGATGGAAATGACAGCAATGAGATGGTAATCTATTAAAATATATATAAAGAAAAGACCCCATTGCCATGTATTTGTGTGCAAATTCTCACATGCACAAAGGCACATAAATACCTAACCACTTTCATGAATAAACTCTTAGATAAACCAGAACTTTTTTTTTGTGTAGTTCAGCAGTTGATGCAAATATCGTTGTATAAGTAAAACCGCCACGGGACCCATCTGCAGGCTTTATGCAGTGATATTTAGCCTTCAAGAGTGCACTTGGCTGCGGATAAAGCACTTGATCATTTGAGTGTGAAAGAAAAGACAGAGGTTTTTGCAACGGATTTGCAGAGGTGAGTAGGAGGTCACACCACATGTGGGTCCGTTCTGCTCACCAGTTAGTCTAACCTTTGCTGTGCTCCATTAGCAGCAGCGACTGTCTCTTGGGGTGAAAGAACATAAACAACTGAATGATTTACTCTCTTTTTGCTATTTGATACTAGGGGTCACATTTTCATACAGAAATCCAGCTGGACGTTTTTTATTGACATTCCACATTTCACTTGAACATGTTTTTTTTAATGCAAATGTTAGTTTTTTGACAGAAATAATTGTAACTGGAAAATCGCCAGTTGAAATCCCTTGCTTGCAAAAATGGAGGGGAATGAAAATATATAAAACACTCCCCTTTTCCGCATATATATTGTTTAGGGGCCCATGAACTGCTGCGATTGGACAGCATTATTGGAATTGCATTAGGCAGATCCCAATGACCAACTGCAAGTCCGTTATTTCAAGTTAAGCATCAATTGCAAAATAAAAAAAGCTAGTTTTGATTTGGTTGATTCTTGATAAGGGTAACCCTGACCCTAATCCTAGCCCTAACCCGGATTATATAATACATCTGCACTTACATATTTGGAGGTACATTTTGCTTGACATTACAGAAAACAAACCCCATACGTTTTACAGACAAGCTTAAACAAAGTTTCATATTGAGATTTACAGTATGTGCATGGACAGGCCAAATGGAAAAGGACTATTATACAATCAGCTTGACCACTAATCCTAAAAAGGGAAGTTAAGGGTGCAGCAATTATGCATATAAGGAGTCACACAATAGAACACACAGGGAAGATAAAATAGCTATTTCTATTTAGTGTAAACAACTCAGTGACTTTGATTTTGAACTTCTGGAACAATTGCTCAAGTTATTTCTGAGTGTAATGCTCAATGAGTCATTCAACACGTTGCAATGCAGGTGAAAAACATCACAACAAGAAAAGGTGTTCCTTCAACCAAAAACAGGCCCTTTTATTTCCTAGCCTTTCACAAGAACTGGAACATAAATTGCATAATGTCAAACGCTCTTTCCACAGGTGCTGCTCTTTCACCAACCAGCCAGCAAATGCCCCCTCTCCCTTCTCTTCCCAGTCATTTACAGCTGATTGCCCACCTTCCCAAACTAGTCTGGCCAACCGGGTCATGGCTCTGAAAGTGTAGTGAAGAGTTAAACAGAAATACACATTGTTTTCAACATTTAACAAAATCCTCAAGGCCTAAGTACATTAATTATCTGACCTTACAAAACACTGTCCATTCAAAACAAACGACATCTTAACGAAACGGATAGTTTTTAACTTAATTGGCACACCTTACATCACACACATTTTAGACCAACCACAGCCAAGACTCCACCTACTCAGAACACATATAAGCAGCAGCTTGGAGGCGTGCTCCCCCTTTGAGCACTGGCACAAGATGGCCTCCAGGTCTGAGCAAAGGACATGGTAAATCATATTGTGATGGTGTGGCTTTTTGAATGAAATGCATTCAAATACACAGCATCTTTATTTGCCTATGTAAATGTATATTATGAACTTTAACTTAAATAAAGACCACTTTTCTAGAACATTTGTCTACCTTTTTTAACAAAGAAACAAATGTTAGTGAGGGAGTGTTTGCTTCCTCACACAACACATGCATGAACCTTTTAAAGGAACCTTCAGTGGGCTACAACTCTTGCTTGGAGGATCACCTCCAAAGACACATTTCAGCCCCAACTGAGCTCCCCTCCGTAGCTCGCACAGCTCCTTAATCTTCCCCTCCCCCTCTCGTTCCCTTTACAGTATCATGACTTATCTCTTCTTGTTGGATGAAGTGAATAGAGAGAACAGGGTATAGTTCTCTTGTGATGGGGCACTTATTGACAGAGCCACACAAAAAGCAGCTAAGATTTACTAGGTGGCCAGTAAGGAGACACTCCAAGCTAATGAAGTGTATCCTTCACTATCCATCAGCTGTCTTGTGACAACTATCAACGGACAAAATCAATAGAGATGTGGTCAAAGATTCGGCGGAGCTTGAATGGGAGCGCTCACCTCTATCTATCTGTGCCATTAAAGTTTCTCTTTGTGCTCCTCTTTGGCTTGTAGTAATTAACTAATTCCATATAAGAAGAATTTCTCCTCTCATTTATGGCAGTGACTTCCTCAGCAATGTGATCCAGCATATTTCAGCTGCTGTTGGCCAAGCTTTATATTATCTTCCTGGCACTCATCAAGCCTTATATTTGAGAACGAGTGTGTAGCTTAATGCTGATTTTCCATGCATTAAATATGAGATCCATCGTTTGAACATCATGAGGATTACATAACAATGAAGAAGCTGAAAAAGAATTACCTTCATATGCCTCATTGGAAAATGGAGCAATGGAAAGTGATGGATAGTGACATTGTCAACCAAGATTATTTTTTGAATTGTAAAAAATATACCTTTCATCCTTTTCTCAACCACAGCCATCATCATACAGAGTGGCAACCCGGTATTTGACCATTCGGAAATCCCCAGATAATTTTCAGTGACAGTGACAACTGTAGTATGCTTGAAGTTTGCTTTTCACCATAAAGTAATGGAAAATATTAACATGGTTCGAGATGAGACACAAACTCGAGCTGACATGTTATTTATAATGTATTACATTCTGTTAGTAAACTTACATAAGGGAAGTATCATTATAAAACAAAAGATTAATTCCAAGTCTGTGTTCGGATGGATCGGTCTTGCACACGGCCATCCATCACCTTGACCTCTCTTTTTTTCTTCACTGCTTACAAGGACACTATAATTTATGTATTCATAAATGAATGCTGAATGTTGGCATTGTATGTTAACTGAACAAATGTTGAGTATAAGCTAAAGCAATCTCAGTTTCCTTTGTGATATTTTGTTAAGCATTACCAATAAACAAAATCTGGTTACAATTCTACATTGGTACATGCCAAGAGGTAGATGTTTGTTGACATTTTAGCACTCATAAACTTCATATTTTGTCATACATGAGCAGCTCCTAAAGACACCCCTATAGTATAAAGTCCAACTGAAATCAAACGCAGTCTATTCTTTGAATCCTTTTTATTAAAAAGCAGGAAAATGTAATTGGGGAAATACAAAAATTGTTCTTTTCTGTAGCTGGAAGGGTGTTGTGATGTCTTGTTTGAGTGACAGAAGCTGGAGTGCCACAGTTACACCATGGGGAATGAGAGACAAGGTAAACAAACGTACGCTGTTCTCTAGCTAGAAGTCACAGGCACATGTTGTGAAGTACATGTTACCATGTTGAATGTAGTCACTTGTTCAACAATTGAAATTACAATACACTGATATTTGTTAGCCTTTAAGCTAAGAAGGGTTGTTGTTTTAAGTCTTTGGCTATTATATGTTTCAACTTAAATGTAAGTCTTCATCCACATAATATACGGATACAGAACAATATTCCATCATAAGAGTGCAAAACTAGTCATTAACATACAAACAAAATATACATTTATACAGCAAAATGAAGTAATAGACAAACAATAATCCATATTAGTTTGACAGATGAGGTCATATTGGTATTTCATTAAGTGAATGAGCATTATTGACATGTTGCATTCTTGTTATTCCTCATGTGTTTTCTTTTTTAATCAAGACTTCCTCCTTCAAACTTCAATTGAGCTGTACCTATTTGTTTTGTCTGTGGAGGTTTAGTCTTTGATTTTTTTGTGCTGGCATGTTTTCAAATGCTTTGTTTAAATGACGTGGTATTTTTACCTTCCTCTCATGATGCCTGCTGATCTGCCTTCTTTTTAACTGGTAGAGCAAAACACAAATAAACAACCATTCCCACTTGGATCCATTCAAATCATCGAGGGCACTAAGGAGAGTTTTTCCCAAATCTTCAAATTTGAAAGTGAAACATCATTAATACTTTAAAATAAATCACAGAGGTAAAAGACATAACAGAGATTGGGAATTCATTTTTGGAAAGACTCAGTTTGTTTGCTTAACAGCAGTATTTCAGAAAACACATCAAAGTGCTTTGCTGGCTCTTTCGTTGAAATCTTGACTGAACCAAGTTTGACGTGGTTTTCAAATTTGATAAAGTATTTATTAAAAACACCAGCCCTTCCTGCGTGAAGTCAGAAGAAATTAAGCAATTAGATGGGTCAATCTAAGAGCAAATGTCTTCATTAGTTTCATCTATTGGTGCAAGAGAGGTGTATTGCATGAAATCACATTGTACAGCTTTAATTTGATAACAGGCATGAAGGAAACAATAACACTTGAATAGATGAGGTATGGGCTGAGGCATTCGATAACCCATTGACACTTCAATAATAATGTTTTTAGTTCAGATTTTTGTCCTTCCTTTTTACTCATTTAAAATGTCCAGGAGAAAGTTGCATTTTGAGCTGCTGAAATAATTTCCATCATCTATTAAAATTAATACAATTCAAGCTGCACCCAAGCCTCCTTTCTATATTTTGATCGAAGAGGCTGTTTTCTTTTTTATTCTGCCCAACTTTAAAGGATGTTGAGTGAATTCTAAACTTGTGTCTTCTGGTACTGTTATCATATCCTGCTGAAATAAGGCCATCTCACCAGCTCACACAGAGTGAATTGTGAACTGTATATAATAACTGATTCCTTCTGGAATATTACATACTGAGCAAGATAAATTAAATGATAAGTATCTCAGTGTTCTTTATTTCCGCCTCCAGTGCATGCAAGACGAAAGCACTGACATTAAAAAATTTTTTAATTTTCTTTTTGGGGGCATGAGGGCACAAAGTATTTACTTGCTGGAAAAGCAATTATCACAAGTTCTAAAGAGGTTCTCAGGCTCTGAAGAAGTTTGGCAGAATTTTTGTTTCATTGTGTTGTGGAAATTAATTGCAAAATACCTTATAAATACCTGTTGACTAAATGTGTCTGAACACCTATTTTATGATCCCCTGCTGCCTGGCTCTCCACATTACGATGTTGGCTGTGAACCTGTGGTAACCCCCTACCTACTATTGGATACTGTCATGCTTTCACTTTGTAAAAGTTCATATGACATCCCAAGTCTAAACCTGATATCTAGACCAGGATATCTGCTGTCAAACTTGCACACCGCAAAATGCTATCTGACATTAGCACCTAACTACGGAAGCTAACGTAACATTGGGCTTCTGCTGTCTAGGCACGGGCTTGGCGAAAGGTAAATTGTTACTGTAATAAACATTTATCACAAACTTAAGGAGGAATAGTGGATCTTAAATCAGAAGCTGCCTATGACTTTCCTATTTCAAGCAGAACCTGAGGCCAGACTGTCATTGTTAAACATAATTGCTTTGGTATTTGAAATATCAAAGATGTCTGTCTGTTTTGTAAGGGTAATGACTCGTGAAAAACACAAAGGTGCTGTTTTTGGTTGTTTTTGTTGGCTGCATATTCGCCTCCTCAAGTGATTCTCATTTCCTCTGCTTTTGGAGTAATTACTTCACTGGGAATGAAAGAGGGTTACTTGTCTCAATTAGCTGACCCAAAGCCTTGCTAAAGGGAACTGTATTTATCAAGCATAATTTCCAACTATGCTTAGTCACAACTTTAGACAGACATGTAGAGGGATGTTCTATGACTAGCAGATAGCAGGACACATTTTGGAAATTGCATTATCTGAAAAACATTAATGTGCTTAGGGTTACATTTTTGGAAACATTGATTCCAGTTCAGAAAGCTAAAAAGTCTGAACTTTCTGAGGAAGAAATATTGAAAGCCTATACCTGGCAGGCTTTTAAAGATTGCCTTGAGGCCCATGTTCAAACCATGTTAATTGACAAGTACGACAACTGTTTTTCAAAGCAATAATGAAGTTGCAGATTGCTATAACGTATCGCCATATTATGCTATGCTATTGCTTGGCACTGTGTTGGCCAGGAATGTTTAGAACTATACTAAATGCATTGCTATGGGGCTGCCCTGTTTGTCCTTTTGGTTTAAGTACTGCTTTTATGAGAAACACATCAGCAAATTAACTTAAGTATTGCTTGTAAATTTGCATTGTTTTCCCCCAAATGATGAAACCTACTTACTTAGTTCATCCAAAGATGTTTTCAGAATCAGAATCCCTTTATTCGTCCCACAGAGGGGAAATTTAAATTTGCTACAGCAGCAACAGAGCCAAAGACAGCTTTACAAAAGAAAAAATATGCATTAAAAAAATATTATGAAAAAGAAAACACACAATTTACAAAATACACAACCTGTAAGGTGATATAGCAGCCAAGTAAATATTGCAGTTATTAATAATGGCATATTTATGTTCATTTAATGCACAAAAATTGTTATTGCCCAACTAGTCAGTTTTTTGTTGACTGGGGGGTCTACCAGGGGCCTTGGTGGTTGTAAAGTCTGACCGCTGCAGGAAAGAAGGACCCGCGGTATCTCTCCATGAGCTGCACAGTGCGGACAGGGTGACTTCCATACTATAAGCAAGTTTTGACATATCTAGTAAAACATCTGAACATCTGCTCGAAGGATTAGAATGTATTTTCCAGACATTAATTGTTGCTGGTTGATTCCTATTTCTTGGATTTGATGATCTCCTTACATTGACTCAAGTGCTATGGTTTTTGTATAACAATTGGATGGATTTATTGAAAAACATGTTACTGTCTGGATCAATTGTAGAGGTGGGATAAGTGCTCAGATCTTGTACTTGAGTAAAGTGCCAGAGTGTAAGAATACTCAGTTACAAGTAAAAGTCCTGCATTCAAACAGTTACTCAAGTAAAAGTACAAAAGCATTGGCATCACTCATTATGCAGATTGGCCCATTTCAGAATAATACATATTTTATGTTGTCATTATAATTATTGATGCATTACAATGTTATCAAAGCTGGTAAAGGTGCAGCTAGTGTTAATGGTATTGTATGCTGCAGGGTGGGTTAATCACCCAGGCTTAACTAAAGTGTTATTTGTGTTGATTATATTGTTCATTATTAATCCAAATCTGCAAAGTAACTTCAGGTAGTAATAATGCCATGGAGTGAAAATACACGATTCCTCTCTGAATTGTGGTGGAGTAGAAGTACAAAGTAGCGAAAAAGGGAAATACTCAAGTAAAATACCTCAAAATTATACTTAAGTACTGTACTTAGTAAATATTTGTTACTTCACACCACCTCACGATGATAAATGCGAACCAATGCAGTTGATTAGAACCACAGTGTAGGTAAGAAGGCCATCACATGCATGAGGGTTTACTTAACTCTAAGCTCCATATGATTCTACATTATGAGGTAATAGCGACACTTGTGGCAACCTGTTTACCAAGCACCAGCGGCCCTCTGCTTCGTCTGGCACTGGCAGAAGTGATTAAAGGGCAGCTGTCAGGAGATGTGATTTTATCTCCCCCAAACAGGAGTAGAGCAGAGCTGACAGCAGCAACACTTACACCTCACATGGGATGGGCTCGACCAAGACAAATGGAATTATGTCTTTCTCTCATTTTGTCAAGCACCTTATCTGTCTGAATCGATGCAGCTTTCTCCTACCCCGGGGAGCAAGAAGAAATGTGAGTGCAGCCGTTGCAGGTGAGCAGTAATTGGACTCTTTCCAAACTCCCTTTTAAGTCTGGTATAAAGTGAAACTTGTTCCTGACTGGAAGAAAATAAAGCATGAAGGGAACTGCAGAGATAACTGTGAGACAGCTGAGTCTTAAGCTCTACATCAACAGTGTTACTGTATGCACTTTTTGCTCCGTCAATGACAAAATGTCACTTGAGAATCCTAAATCTGTCTGTGTTGATACAGTAAATCTGTCTGTGTTGATACAGTAAAGCTGTGTGTGTGTACTTAGAAACTTCTAATATAATCACATAATAGTACGAGTACTGATGTATACAGTATAAGAGTGGTGTTCAGGTTGTCCAGGAGAGTATTTAAACAGACTCAAACACAGATTAAAATATAAAAGAGGTTAATTATGAGAGGAAAGGAGGGAAATTAGCAACAGATAAAGTATGTTAGGAAGACATGATTGAAACAATAACTGACCTATCTCTATCAAACAGTAAAAAGATGCAATATAAAAGGTCAAATTGTTGAAAAGGGGCTAAAATTATGAAAGAAATTGGAAAAGGAAACAATAAGCCAAAAAAGGAGTAAGGAGATGAGGTATGATTCTGAACAATGTACTCTATTACCATGAAGTTGTATCACATTTGTCTAAAAACTGTTTTCCGCTAATGCATGGGTGCAAAACATAACGTTTTTAAATCATAATTTTCCTTTCAACTAATGTTCTGATGTTCCTGGATACTGACGCATGCATGATTAGATTTGAGATAGTAATGTATGTATAGCATATAATGTTTTCAGCTCATAACAACACATATGTAATGTTACAAAAAGAGCATGGTATTTGTTAATTACTGAAAACTTGAAGCACAACACAAAAAGAATTGACCATATTTTTGTTAACCTTAACTGCGCTTTCTGTAACCTCACAACATGTCGGATACTGAATGCAAACCGGTTTCACTCAAGCGTCCTAACTGACGGTCTATCCATGACTTCTGTGTAGAATAAAGATGTCTTAGTGGGGATGTTTAATCCTAGTGTGTATGAAATATATTATTTTCAGAAAAAAAGATACCTTGTGGATTCATTAAGCCATCCAAGACTTAAGAGTGCCTGCTGCAAAACAATTTTAAGTAAATACGTTTCCTCATTCATAGCTGAATATTATTGCAAATAAATACAACAAACTTTCATCGTAAATTCTGCATTTACTTTTTTGAATGTCAAACACCCCAAAACACAAAAGTGCTCAACTTTCTGTTTGAATTATGTTTGCAGAAGCACTTTTATTCACTGTATAATCGTAGTGTTATCAGGCTCCAACCATGAACTCCTCTGCCATTTGGTTTGCCCTTTACATTTGCCAGCATTTCTTGCCTTTTTAAATGCTGAGTGAAGAGGAGCAACCCTAGTGTGTGTGTGTGTGTGTGTGTGTGTGTGTGTGTGTGTGTGTGTGTGTGTGTGTGTGTGTGTGTGTGTGTGTGTGTGTGTGTGTGTGTGTGTGTGTGTGTGTGTTACCAAGCACACAAACAGGCACAAACACACATTTGCACCTCATTCGTTCACATTAGCTGCTTTTCACCCTGCTTATGCAGAAAGCCTCCATTTCCAGGTGCACAGTTTTTTCATTACAAGGGGAATTGAAAAGGAGATGGGAACTACTTTTTTTCCTTTCTCCAAGTGATGAGTTCATGCATTTGAAGAGGAGCTTTGTCACCCGGGAATTAGCACTCCATGCATGCACCCTCTCTGCTCTCTCAGACTGCCTTTACATCATCTGAGGCTAAGGGAGAGCTGGGAAAAGACGGGGCTTGATGCTCAGAGAAGAAAATAAAAAAAAACAGGCAAAAAGGAATCCTATCACTAAACGTGTGCATATGCAACATGGAATAAAACAAATAATCTGTGTTTTACATCTTTGCTCAGCCATTGCAAATTAAAACTTAATGTGGGGTTTGTCAACATATTATTATTCAATTTATTCCATTCCAATAAAGTTGTATGTAACCACACAGCTATCTTGGGAGCACCTGGAAGACTCAAGTGAATTTAACAACCTGCAGGCTGCCCTGTCCCTCCCACACATACCAGCAATGGAAGACACCCTGTATTAAAATCAACAAAATTAACAACTAAAAGAATAATATGAAACTTCAGATGTGCACATTCATGAACGTGTCTTCTTATTTCATGTACGCGGCTCATTAGTTGGCTACTGTGGAATCTTTGGAACTTTGAAGGGCCGAATACTTGAGAGGGTTTCACAGTCAGCGAGGTAAGACCCCTGGCGTCGACAGTGTGTGTGTGAGGCAGTGTCAATACCTAAAGATGAGAAGAATAGAGGCAGTGTGGAAAACAGTCAAAGAATTCACATGGAGAAATCCCTTATTTCGCTTCAGATCATGTGCCTTTTTTTCCCCCCACACAAGGACATAATTTAAAACTGTTGAAGTAGTATTACATCATCAAACAGCTTTATAAAATGCTCTCTTGTCACCTAAACAATCACATTCCCTTTCCCCTTTTTGACAGGGTAATTAGCCACCATTATCCGACATGAATGTTCAGATTATGAAGCTCCTGAAATCATCATTCAAAATGTCCTCATTATTTGGCAGAGGCATTATTTGCAGTGGATTCAAAAAAGTGCACTAATTACAAAGACAGACATTTTTCTTTTCTGAATGCTTCTGTGCCTCCAGTGCAGACCCCTATATCAACTTTGCTAAGTCTAATCTATAGATGCAGGGTGGTTTTACAATGATCTGGCATTGACATTATGCTAGTGAAAAGCAGGGAGAGCTTTGTGGGTTTATCTTCGACTCCCACGCAGTTCTTGGCTTCTAATTTTCTGATAACGGCGGAACCTGACTTCCTCTAAAAGACACAACTTGAAACTCCAATGTGCAATTACAGCAGAATGAAAGTGTTTCACTATTTCATGACATAAGACCACAATATAAAACCCAGAAAAGATTCCACTGGTGTCTTGTCCAACTGCATTTCTTGTTACAGGATTGCATTCAAAGGCAATAGATGCAGTGTTGATTTAGGGAATTATATCTCACCCCCTGTTATGCGTGAAAGTCTTTCCTGAACCACAGTGGCTCAACCTCCAAATCCTCCGAAAGCGGGCTGCTAGAGTCAGTTCCTGCCCTGACTAGCCCTTATCTGAGGATACAGGCTGTTCTATCATCTGACAAAATCCAGACAGATTAGCCCCGACTAGAAGTTAAACGAGTCACCTTCAAAGCCTCAAAGACTGTTATCAGTTACCACTGAGCAAAAGGTTCTCGTGAACGCACGCTGTGTAGTCCACGATGTTGGAAAGAGATCACAATTTAGATGCAATATTTCCTGCAATGAAAATGAAAGATAGGTTACTGATAAAGTGAAAGAGACAAGGTATTCAGAAAAAAAGTATAAAAGCATGAGGTTAGATACTGTCGTCTTTTCTCAATTGTGGTAAAAGAAAATCAGCTTTTATGCTTGTTTCCTACATTATCTTTGCTGCACAGAAAAACGTAGTTTGTACAAACAGCTTTGTGTGCTATAAACTGGATACATGGTCCCTAGTGCTGATTCTCGGCTATAACGTCATGTTGCATAATGTGAAGAACTTTACTGGACAGTCAACCCCAATAAATGGGACTGCAGGAATTGTTTATACTGTATGTAAAAGTGCAGTTGCGATTGAAAATACGGTTCTTAAGGTCCCACATTTTCTGGAAAGATCCCTATTTTTGGTGTAAAATAATAATGAAAGATATTGCAGACAGTTTGTTGAAGACGGGATGAAAACACCTGTCTCTGTCATCAAGGTCACACATTTCGTAAAAGAAACCATACCCAATTATAAAGACTCACTGCAAGTAAAAAAATAGTGGAATACAATAAAAACACATTTGGCTTTAAACACGCAGTTTTCACCCAAGATCTTGTCGTCTCAATATGCAAATTTAGCCAAAATACTCAAAATCGGTCGGGGAGAGGGGGACACTTTAATTCAGTGGAAGATTTTTGAGGCAAGAGATCTTTTTTGTATTACCTTAAGTTGTACTGAATTGTATTATCTGTTAGGCTTCCTTTCTGCAATCAGATCTTTATTTACATACAACACTTATTTCTAAAGGAAAAATACTCCTGCTATTATTCATATGTTTTATTATGAAAGGTTAAAGAATGTGTAAATCATGAAATACTTTAATAACATTATATCATTTGATAATGTAGATTTGTGGGATTGTTTTATTTTAAATACAAGAGGACTAGGTCTAAAACAATACAAAGACAAATATTGCACATTTAAAACCCCCCGGTTTTTCCAGCTGACCATTCTACTACAATACCTTGAGTATAATTATTTAAGACAAATCACAAACTTTGACCCAAAAGCAAGACGTGGACATTAATGAGTGTGGTCGGAGAGTTCAGCTTTACTCAGTTCAAAAGGCAGGTGGGGGTCCAATCCAGACGATCAGGCAAACAGTTCCGACAAGGGGCAAGAGAATCCAAGAATCTGGCAGAAAGTCTACACAGGCAAAACACATTTTTCTGAAATGCTGGACAGCTAGGCAAAACACTCAAGAGAATCTGGCAGAGGAAGAATTTATTTGTTCTCTATATAGGTATGTATGGAGAGGGGCTGATGATGGGAATGAGGTGCAGTAGGGGAGATTGTGGGTGGGTCAGGTGAAGGGAATGTGTTGATTGCCGGGCAGATTGGAGTGGCAGGTCCTTAAACAATAGAAGAGTTATTTATATTGCATGAGGAATAAAATAGAAAACCTTACTTACTGAGATGTTTCCTGACAGCTCTGAACCCAGAGTTCATATGGCAAAATCTGTGATATGTTTGCTAAAGTTTGTCTCCCTTTTCTTTTTGTTACTGAATTTTTTTACATTTTATAATCACTATGTCTCACTCTGTGAAAATGTGCCACAAGGTTTGGCCCAAGTTTGGACATTTGGAATCATCAAAGAATTAAAAGAATGAATATCGTAAGTCAAAATCTCCTGTTATCACACTTCCTTTTGTGCAAATTACAGCTTCCATGCTTTCTTGTCAACGTAAAAAGAAGCCGTTCAAAGACATGACCATACTGTTATTTAAGGGATGTTACAGTACATACAAAATGTGTGCTTTTTACTAACCACTAGGTACAGCTTGCTTTTAATCCACTGCTAGATATCAACTCATTTTTATTATGTACCAGCTTTTCTTGTTATTATTTAATGTTGACAATGTAACTAAAAATCATCGATAGCTTCAGTAATTGTGTTGTTAATGAAGCCAGACCAGAGCTGCATCCCACTCAGTTTTCTTCTATTTCCCCGTCACCGTGAGAAATTACAGAATTTCGAAATTGATTGATGTTGGTTGCTGTCAGCTCCTTAATCCTGCACAGTGCTTCTCCACTGTATCACACTGAAATACAAATTGCCAGCGTTCAAATGGAGGGTCATAAATAATCCAAAAGATTGACTGCTCGACAGTTAGTCCTAGTGTACATAAACATGTGCCAGAACTCACATCTAAATTATGAACGTGTGAAATCCACATTTGAGAAATAGCAAAAGTCCCTTATATAGCAATCCCCATTACTTGGAGCTTTTCTCTGGAACATTGTAATCATTGGTATACATGTTACAAGCAATGGAAAAGTAATGAATAGTAAGTTAGGAAGAAATTGAGCAGTATTTAAATTAAGGTGCCGACACTCCTGCATCATGGTGGCATAGAACATTAATTATTACAATATAAAAATGCCCTGAAGCCTGATAAACGCTTTATCTTTGTTGCCTGCACTGTTTCAATCTCAACATTGTTCAACGCTAATTTAGAAGGAAGCAAGAAGTCCTTGGAAACGGTTCCGTTCGCTAATGAATGCAAGATAATTGTCCAGCACCACCTCCCTGTGTTAAAATCATTACCTATTTGTGTGTGTGTGTGTGTGTGTGTGTGTGTGTGTGTGTGTGTGTGTGTGTGTGTGTGTGTGTGTGTGTGTGTGTGTGTGTGTGTGTGTGTGTGTGTGTGTGTGTTGATTAAAATCCTGATTGCTGTTTTAGTTTTCTTTACTTTAATGAAAACCTTTAGACACTTAATCATGATCACCTGATATATAAAATAACAGTAAAAGATTTAAGGACTATCATTACCAGTGATCATTGCATGACTATTTCATTAATTACAATCATGTGACTAACTATCTTTTAGCGTTACAAGAGGTCAGCCAAGTGTTAATTTGTTTACACTTTTTCAATGGTGAGGAAAAGTGTAGCCGAAGACTGCTTTAGCAAGGTTCTTTATACTGAAATGGACTTTATTTAATAGATGTCATGGCAGCTTAAATGTGAAACTGATAAATACGGTCTTACTCACAGGGACCTTCTGCACTTTTGCCAGTTGTTTATCTTAGCCAATGCTGTCTTTGGGAACCCATCATATTTTACTGAGCAGGTTAGTTCTGTCTAACCTAAAAAAGGAAAAGTGCTTTAATATAGTTTTTCATAAAGTTGGAAGACTTGCAAGTGGTAAATTTAAAACAGAATGTCCAAAATGTATGCACCAGAGAGCATACTTCCTCTGAGCACTATGGGTCAGGCTCCATACATCCCACATTGCAACTGAATAATGCACATATTTTATTCAAAACTTAACAGTAAATGTCTTTGTCAAACTCGGTGCCGCCAGTTTTGGCAAAATCGTAGCGCTCTTTCAATTTAAAATTAAAGAAATGTTGGGAATATAAAAGATTTGCATCTACGACATTTTATCACCTTAGGGGGGTCATTTTCATTTCATTTATTTGCTATTTATAGGGACAATGCAATTTAACATAGTTCAAATACAAAGCATGAAACTGATGTGCTGCACAGAGAGTTTATAGCTATTGCTAATTGTCAACTCTTGTCCCAGAGTCAAGTACAGGTAGTTTACAGCGGATTTACTCCTTCTTTCTCTGTCTGCTGTTGTAGAAAAAAGGGCTCCTTGAATGTGAGTATATACAGCACACAAAATATATTTTTAAAACCAAACCAATGAGCTAAAATAAGCTAAATATCTGGAGAGCAGCTGCAGAGTCTGTGACATGTCCCTGTGCGATCTTCAAAATAACCCCTTTCACGTTAGCCATATAGCTTTTCGGTCCATTTGATGTTAAATATAAGTTCCCCAGTTTGAGAGGGGTTACATTTAACACTTAATAGGTTATAATGTGTGACATCTTTTGAAATGGGAGGCACCAGGTGCATTTTCTCTGATTTGTTCCAGGCATTCTGAGACTCCAAAGTTCCTGGCCCACGGTATTACACTAAAAGCAAAACCATGTTTTTAAAGTCATTTTTCTAACCCCACCACATAAATTTAATAATTTCCCCCCATGGTTGACGTGTTTCCAGGCAGTCATGCATGCCACATGACCCACGGCAATAACTCCGACACGCCTGGAAAGGTGACCTCTATGAATTGCAAGCTTATGACTAGGCATTGTCAGTAAGAGGCGATAATAGTATGCAGTTGAGTTCTCCATCATACCCAGAGGTATGTGTGTGACAAATGGGATATGTTTCACGGTGGGAAGAGAGAGGGGCAACAGTTTGGGGACAGGCAGTGTCTGCCCTCTTCAAAATACCTGACAAGTCTCATTGCATTTGATTAGATTAATGTGTCACTCTTAAGATAACCGCGAGAGTGACTTGTTGCTGATGCAAGTTGCCACTGCACACTTCATTAAAGCCGTTTATTGTTAAATTAGTGTAATTAGATGTGACATACAACATGGCTGTTACTCATTAGCAGGCTAATACAAGTAAGCGCTTACTAATTCATGACCTTTCACAGTATGTTACCCCAGATACGACTGTTCTACTGTACTGTCTAGTTGTAACATATAACATTTCAGAATCTCCAATGTGATTTTTCTTACCACGGTGTCCTTGTTGGTTGCTTTTGTATCAACAATGCCTTCCTTCGCTCTCACATGGGAGCTTTCCAGTTCTCCCACAGTCCTTTATCTTGGGCCAGTGAACTGATTTCTCTCTTTGAATTCCTTTCAAAAATAAAATGTGTGCTTCTCTCGCTTCTTCAATCAGTTTAACGACATACTGCTTATTTGATGTATGTTGAAAGACGACTATTATTCAGAAAAAAATACTTAAAGTAAAAAATCTGTGAGATGCTTGAATAGGAGAGTCACACATCAGCAAGCGAAACATAAAGGCCTTTCCTTTTTCTTGCACATGAAGTAATGTGCTTCTCAATCCTTGCAAGCAGCAATTATTTTTTGTACATATTTCTTTGTTTAATTATGGTTGGATAAGATGTGAATTATGCCATTACGCTACCTAGAAAAAAGCATATTAATGGGGAGATGCTAAGCCCCTTTTCAGGTATTTTTCTTGTATTTCTTTCCTTTAACCAATGCTAAGATGTGTCAATGTTCAGAAAAGCATGCCGGTTTTCTCATACTGTTTGTGTAAATATAACTGAAAACCCGTCTTGTTGAACCACATGTTTTTTGACCTAGCTATCAAGGAAAATGACATGATCTTCTTATTTCACAATTTATGGGTTGGTCAGCCCTTAAAATAAATGTTGTTTCATGATATGTCACCTTCAAATTAAACCCAAAAGGAAATATACTTTTGGCCACACTGCTTTATTGATCTGAATCAAAATGTTTAAGTTAATATTTACCTTTGAATTCATCATTCAGGTTGAGCTTGTCAATGAAAACAGCATTAGAGAATAACACTATTAGAGCTGCATGGTGTTGGCATTCTGCTAACAGCGTTTGCAGGGAAAGTAGTAGCAATTTCCTCCTGATCTTTTACTGAGGTTACAGTGTCCTTGGTGCAGTAATCCATTTAGCTGTAAAAGAGTCCTTATCAGCCATGCATACTCGAGTGGAACATGGTGTATGGGACCAGAGTCAAAATGTGAGCAAATTGGCCCCTTGTTTCAACTGAAAAAAATTCAGTTTAAGCTTTATAAAGAGTCATCAGTAGCTGTGACAAAAACAGAGCAGCAGGAAAGAGCATTTCCATGGGATATTGGAAATACAAGTAGCTGGACAAACACTGGAATGAGTCAGTGGCCATGACCCAAGACCCGCAGCTATAAGGTATTTTTTTGCTCTGCAATTTCCTGTGAAGACTCTGTAGTCTGACAATTCAGTCAACATGAGTGAACTCAAGCGACTCTCCCAAAGCCAGAAAACCCTAAACTAGGAAACTTAACATCCTTTAGTCATCAGGATTTGAAAGAGAAACCCACTCTTACGCAATAACTCAACCTTGCTTTTCGTAGTCCATTTCTGTGACAAAAGAAAACATGATGAAATTCTCAAACAGTTCTAAAGCAGCTAGAATAAAGTTTGATGGGTCATATGGGTTCTGAAAATCTGCAACACAATGCAATGCCACCGACAAGACTGTGAGAAATATCCACATCTGATTTTGTGGCAGGGAACTCTTGCCAGATTGATCTTCTCAACCAAATGTACAATAAAACCCTCCGCTCAACCAATCTCAGATTTCTGAGGCATTTTAGAAATATAAGACATCCACACCTGAAGTAGAATGAGAGGTTGCAGAAAAAGTGGACAGCCCCGCAGCAAAAATTGAAATGTCATACTTTAAGTCAGGAAGAAAGAAGTTGTGCTGTTTGAAATTCTCGGCCCCCTGACAACAGCTTGCTCAGGGTCCTAACACACTATATATATATATATATATATATACAGTGGGGCAAAAAAGTATTCAGTCAGCCACCAATTGTGCAAGTTCTCCCATTTAAAAAGATGAGAGAGGCCTGTAATTTTCATCAGAGGTACACTTCAACTATGAGAGACAAAATGAGAAAAAAAATCCAGGAAATCGCATTGTAGGATTTTTAATGAATTAATTGGTAAATTCCTCGGTAAAATAAGTATTTGGTCACCTACAAACAAGCAAGATTTCTGGCTCTCACAGACCTGTAACTTCTTCTTTAAGAGGCTCCTCTGTCCTCCACTCGTTACCTGTATTAATGGCACCTTTTTGAACTCATTATCAGTATAAAAGACACCTGTCCACAACCTCAAACAGTCATACTCCAAACTCCACTATGGCCAAGACCAAAGAGCTGTCAAAGGAGACCAGAGACAAAATTGTAGACCTGCACCAGGCTGGGAAAACTGAATCTGCAATAGGTAAGCAGCTTGGTGTGAAGAAATCAACTGTGGGAGCAATTATTAGAAAATGGAAGACATACAAGACCACTGCTAATCTCCCTCCATCTGGGGCTCCACGCAAGATCTAACCCCGTGGGGTCAAAATGATCACAAGAACGGTGAGCAAAAATCCCAGAACCACACGGGGGGACCTAGTGAATGACCTGCAGAGAGCTGGGACCAAAGTAACAGAGGCTACCATCAGTAACACACTACGCCGCCAGGGACTTAAATCCTGCAGTTCCAGACGTGTCCCCCTGCTTAAGCCAGTACATGTCCAGGCCCGTCTGAAGTTTGCTAGAGGGCATTTGGATGATCCAGAAGAGGATTGGAAGAATGTCATATGGTCAGATGAAACCAAAATAGAACTTTTTGGTAAAAACTCAACTTGTCGTGTTTGGAGGAGAAAGAATGCAGAGTTGCTTCCAAAGAACACCATACCTACTGTGAAGCATGGGGGTGGAGACATCATGCTTTGGGGCTGTTTTTCTGCAAAGGGACCAGGACGACTGATCCGTGTAAAGGAAAGAATGAATGGGGCCATGTTTCGTGAGATTTTGATTGAAAACCTCCTTCCATCAGCAAGGGCACTGAAGATGAAGCGTGGCTGGGTCTTTCAGCATGACAATGATCCCAAACACACCGCCAGGGCAACGAAGGAGTGGCTTCGTAAGAAGCATTTCAAGGTCCTGGAGTGGCCTAGCCAGTCTCCAGATCTCAACCCCATAGAAAATCTTTGGAGGGAGTTGAAAGTCCGTGTTGCCCAGCGACAGCCCCAAAACATCACTGCTTTAGAGGAGATCTGCATGGAGGAATGGGCCAAAATACCAGCAACAGTGTGTGAAAACCTTGTGAAGACTTACAGAAAACGTTTGACCTCTGTCATTGCCAACAAAGGGTATATAACAAAGTATTGAGATGAACTTTTGTTATTGACCAAATACTTATTTTCCACAATAATTTGAAAATAAATTCTTTAAAAATCAGACAATGTGATTTTCTGGATTTTTTTCCCCCCATTCTGTCTCTCATAGTTGAGGTATACCTATGATAAAAATTACAGGCCTCTCTCATCTTTTTAAATGGGAGAACTTGCACAATTGGTGGCTGACTAAATACTTTTTTGCCCCACTGTATATGTCAGCTCTTGGATCATCCTGAATCATGCAGAGTTGTATACCCATTCTGCAATCTCTCTGCAAGATTGGTATATCACATTAAGGTTGTCTGATGGATTTAACATTTAGGTTGCAAACAACAACTATAAGTGCTTTACTGTAGTCATGCAGCGACTCAGCAATCATAATGCACTGAACATATTACAATACAAATCTATAAATGTACAAGGATTCTTCAGGTTCAACAACAGCCTGTGAACTTTTGCCTTTATTGAACCTTTCAGGTAATATTTCCAACTGTGTCTATTCAAAAAACACTATTATATTAAAAAAAAAAAAAAGAAGAAGAAGAAAAGCCCAAAGGCACTCGAGGCAAAATGGTAAAAGTCTATTATCAGATGTTTTTTTTTTTTTAAAGTCCAATTTTCAAAAGATAGCTCACTGTTTGTGTCATTCTATTTTGAAGTGAACAAGTTTTTTTTTTTTTATAGAATTTCACTTTTAAAAAAGCCATTTGATCAAAGGTTTGTTTTATATGTTGCCAGAGGAGTGCCTTTGACTTTTCTTCTTTTGTCAACTATTGTTCCTTACTAAGTAACAAGTTCTTAGAACCTGTTGGTAATTACAAACACTTTGGGAGATTTTCTATTTTGAAACACTTTCATGAGGGGGAAACTGGTGGAGAAAAGCAAGTCCACCTTTGTCAAGGTGTTACATATGGGGACTACAAAATGTATAGAAATAGAAAATCAGACACATAAACTAACTTGCACATCGTTTTTTGATAAATACCAACAGATGGGTTGGGTGAGTGCTACAATACTAATTATACATACTAATCCAAGAGCTTGTCCTCAGCTTCACAGCCTGGCAAAGTTACTGAGCCATCAATATCTTATGTGGTCCAAAAGTGATCAGTGATTTGATGGTTCTAAGTTGGTATTTGAGACATGCCTTCAGTTTTCTGTTGTAGAGGTCATCTTGTTTTTGGTAAAAAGTGTGGGCGTCTCTTATGGTCTGTTCCAAGTACTGGCTGAGTCACTGCACATATCCATCAAAGTCCACCCCCTATTAATCAAGAAAGATTCTTCAGAATGAAGAGATAATGTGTCTTGTTGACAGGATAGAGTTCTACCCCTGTTCATCAGCTCATACTGAAGCAGCTGTCTGTGCTATGTCTTCAATCAGATCAAAGTCTAAGCAATTCCTTCTCACAGACCGGATTTACAAATTAACTAATTTGATAAAGAATCCAGTACACTGGATTCACTTTGACAGTATGTACAAGTTAAAATGTCTAACTGAATCTCATGCATAGCTGTGAAGTATTTCACTTATTTGCCATATAGTATTGGGTTAATTGAGACTTTTTTTCAAAGTGGAAATGGCTGACCAAGCAATCATATCAACCCTCTTCAAATTCAATGATGAGTGTAACAATTGAAAAAACGTACAGTAGCATAAAATCTCAACGCAGTTTGTATCTAAAGCCAAGCTGAGAAGCTGTGGCTTTTTAATGTAGCATGGCTCAGTGCTGTTCTTGTGTTTGTCAGTCAACCTCAGGGAAGTTCCTGGTTGTGCTCAATATTTCCAAAAACCTATTTTACTCTAAAAAATATTCTTTCTTTTCTCATTGCCTGTTCTATAGCATTTTAAGCATGTCATTTATTATGGGCAATGTTTTCTCTTGCCACTGGTATAAAGAGAACCGGATACAGCATTGGAG
This sequence comes from Eleginops maclovinus, assembly GCF_036324505.1. Classification (NCBI taxonomy): domain Eukaryota; kingdom Metazoa; phylum Chordata; class Actinopteri; order Perciformes; family Eleginopidae; genus Eleginops; species Eleginops maclovinus. Next base: position 10,003,753 of record NC_086357.1, read on the forward strand.
GTGGTGCCAGCTTATGGGTATGAAATTTGCTCAGTGGCGCATAAAGCCGAAAATGTACTAACTTGAGGTACCATTAATATCCGGACCATCAGGGAACTTCCATCGAGCATGCGCATTTAAGTTTTCCTTAGCCCTGCCTCTAATTCTCTGGTCTAGGCTCAGTGAAATGAATGGAGAGCGAAAAAACAGCTATCGGATGGAATCAATACATGGGCTACACAGGTTTCCATCACAATTAAAATCATGACGAAAACTACGCCGGTAAAATATGCGTGTAGAAAACGGCTTATGCCACAATAGCATAACACAAGCAGTCAAGACAGTCAGATAACTTTTTCAGTTGCTATGCTTTGTGATGCTAAACAGTGTCAGTTCAGACTGAAACACATTCACTTATGGGGAGGGGGGTATGCTTGTGTGACAGACGCACAAATTTGCCTTATTCACCCCGAATGTTCAAGGGCAGATGACGTGACGCCAGTTTTTTTCTGTGATCAAGTGTAAATGTTTACTGAACTGCATTTCTCAACTAAAACAACACATGCCAGTGAGGCATATAACATCATTTTATTTCAATATGATGAATTTGGGATGTAAAATGGATTTGGTGTTATTCATATTTTAAGGTGAAGAGCAAAATGTCCTGCGGTGTGACTGTAAAATTGATGACTTATCAAATGCAATATTAGCAAAATAAAGCAGATATGTTTGGAGCAGCTAATAAATATCTCGGCATTATTTTGTATGTATTTACTTAATTAACTTAAGTTTTCAAAATGCTAAAAAGTACTAAAATAATATTTACAGTAAATTAAGTTTTGAAACACGAATGCTGTCCTTCAGTGTGACATAGGATATTAGATTTCTGTACTGGCAGTTACATCGACAGCCATAGGGGTCCTTTAGTCAAGCCCCCTATCAGGAAAGTCCCCCATATGTTTGGATGTACTAAGAAGTTTGAAAGGGGAGTGTTAATCTCTTATTAATTTGATAAATGTCATCGTTTCTGTCAGACCATGAACGTGTCCATTTTTGATAGTCCTTTGGTGTGACTGATCTAGTTCAAGAAAAATATATATTTTTAAAATCATATTTAGGTTTAAATCAATTAACTTATTCAGTTACTGTAATGCCCAAGGTCTGTTTTGTATAGCAATGACTCAAAATGGCTGCAAAGGTGAAAGAGTCCTGTGGTGTGACATAATTAAGTCAGATGTCTAGCTAGATTCTCGTCTGTTATGTTTGCAATATAAATATAATTATATCTCTGTCTCTATATACAGTGGGGCAAAAAAGTATTTAGTCAGCCACCAATTGTGCAAGTTCTCCCATTTAAAAAGATGAGAGAGGCCTTTTTGTCATAGGTATACCTCAACTATGAGAGACAAAATGAGAAAAGAAAATCCAGAAAATCACATTGTCTGATTTTTAAAGAATTTATTTTCAAATGATTGTGGAAAATAAGTATTTGGTCAAGAACAAAAGTTCATCTCAATACTTTGTTATATACCCTTTGTTGGCAATGACAGAGGTCAAATGTTTTCTGTAAGTCTTCACAAGGTTTTCACACACTGTTGCTGGTATTTTGGCCCATTCCTCCATGCAGATCTCCTCTAAAGCAGTGATGTTTTGGGGCTGTCACAGGGCAACACGGACTTTCAACTCCCTCCAAAGATTTTCTATGGGGTTGAGATCTGGAGACTGGCTAGGCCACTCCAGGACCTTGAAATGCTTCTTACGAAGCCACTCCTTCGTTGCCCTGGCAGTGTGTTTGGGATCATTGTCATGCTGAAAGACCCAGCCACGCTTCATCTTCAGTGCCCTTGCTGATGGAAGGAGGTTTTCACTCAAAATCTCACGATACATGGCCCCATTCATTCTTTCCTTTACACGGATCAGTCGTCCTGGTCCCTTTGCAGAAAAACAGCCCCAAAGCATGATGTTTCCACCCCCCTGCTTCACAGTAGGTATGGTGTTCTTTGGATGCAACTCTGCATTCTTTCTCCTCCAAACACGACAAGTTGAGTTTTTACCAAAAAGTTCTATTTTGGTTTCATCTGACCATATGACATTCTCCCAATCCTCTTCTGGATCATCCAAATGCCCTCTAGCAAACTTCAGACGGGCCTGGACATGTACTGGCTTAAGCAGGGGGACACGTCTGGAACTGCAGGATTTAAGTCCCTGGCGGCGTAGTGTGTTACTGATGGTAGCCTCTGTTACTTTGGTCCCAGCTCTCTGCAGGTCATTCACTAGGTCCCCCCGTGTGGTTTTGGGATTTTTGCTCACCGTTCTTGTGATCATTTTGACCCCACGGGGTGAGATCTTGCGTGGAGCCCCAGATCGAGGGAGATTAGCAGTGGTCTTGTATGTCTTCCATTTTCTACTAATTGCTCCCACAGTTGATTTCTTCACACCAAGCTGCTTACCTATTGCAGATTCAGTTTTCCCAGCCTGGTGCAGGTCTACAATTTAGTCTCTGGTCTCCTTTGACAGCTCTTTGGTCTTGGCCATAGTGGAGTTTGGAGTATGACTGTTTGAGGTTGTGGACAGATGTCTTTTATACTGATAACGAGTTCAAAAAGGTGCCATTAATACAGGTAACGAGTGGAGGACAGAGGAGCCTCTTAAAGAAGAAGTTACAGGTCTGTGAGAGCCAGAAATCTTGCTTGTTTGTAGGTGACCAAATACTTATTTTACCGAGGCATTTACCAATTAATTCATTTAAAATCAGACAATGTGATTTCCTGGATTTTCTTTTCTCATTTTGTCTCTCATAGTTGAGGTATACCTATGATAAAAATTACAATTAAATAGGAGAACTTGCACAATTGGTGGCTGACTAAATACTGTTTTGCCCCACTGTATATATTAAACAAATATTAAACATAAATATACATACATATCTGTCTCTTTATATATATATATATATATATATATATGTGTTTGAATGTGACATCATTGTTTGTTGTATGTGGTATGTTAACAGTCACTGATCATTGTTTTTAAAGTGACGTTTTGTCAGTTTTTAGGTATGAGCAAAGAAAGGACGAAGAGGTACCGGGAAAGGTTAGCGCAGTCAGGCACGAGAATATCCTTAAGGAGAGAAGAAGAAAGTAAATATGTTTATAATAGGGAAATGGAGTTGGTGAAACATTTTCTAAGATGTACACATATGTAGAACACATGTAACAGCTGTCTCTGTTCCATCAACAGATATCAAGAAAAGAAAGCTAAAGGAGAAATTCAAGCACAAAATATAACCAGCCTCCCAAAACATAAGAGAGCAAAGCTTCGTGAGGAATGGAAGAAGACAAAGGCAAGGAACAGGAAGAAGAAGAAGGATCTGGCAGACATTGTGGACATTACTCCCCCATCACCAGAAGAACTTGATGTGTCCTTTAGTCCAGTTCATCTTTCTCCTGCTCATGGTTCTCTTTCCCCAATTCCAAGTCCCCCCCAAAAGGTTTGTCAACCCAAGTTGACAGCAAAAATGAAGAGGCTGGAAAGCGAAAACAAGGAGCTAAAAGCAATGCTCGATGGCATGAAAAAAGCCAATAGTAAAATGAGGGTTCAAAAGCATCGCTGGAATAAAGCTAAGAAAGCACGTTGACCTACCATCAGATCTTCAACGAAAAGAGCTGCGACACAGAAAAAACAGCAAGTCACCAACTTTCTTTCCAGGGATGAAAACAGCAGGCTCTTGGCAGGGAAAAGGGAAACTGTAGGCCGGAAAAAACAATAAAATGCAGCAGCGGGTTTTGACCAAAACCATGAGTGAGCTACACTCAGAATACAACCAAGAATCTAGCTTCACAATGCAAATGTCTTACCGGCAGTTTGCTCGCTACAGACCCAAGCACATAACAGAGACCAGGCCAACAGATATAAATACCTGTGCATGCTACCAGCATGAAAACATGCGCCTGCTGATTGACTCTTTGGTTTTTAAAGGCATGATTTCAACCAAAGCCTGGCTAATCTTCTTTCCCCCATTACTTGTAACACAGAGGAACAAAACTGTAGTAGAGGCAGTGCACCAACTGCTGTTTTGATGAGGTGCATCTTAACTCACACAATCCTGTTGAATTTGCTAGGTGGGAGCAGTGGAAGCGGGTGAAGGTGACTGTAGGGGAAAGTTGTTCACAAACTGGGTTAAAAAGGGGGTTGACGGAACAATGGGAGAGCTGGCAGAGACTTTCCAGCGTCACCTGGAGTCAATTGCATCCCATCAATTCAATTGGATGCACCAATAAGCCAAAATGAGGGAGTTAAAGGAGAAATTGCATGAAAATGATTTGGTGTTGCACGTTGATTTTCTCTGAAAATTGTGGATGTAAACTGAACACAGAAATTCAATCTTCCCACTTTGGTGAAAATAGAAACCAAGTAAGCCATACATACAGTGGTTGCCTACACCAAAACGGCCATTCAGAGTTTTGCAACCGTCTCAAAATCTCTGAGGCACGATGAGCGTGCTGTATGGGCTCACTTGCAGCCAGTCATTGAATACCTCCAAATGCAGCATGACACACAGTTTGAGTCACTCCACCTTATCAGTGATGGTCCTGTGACACAGTATCGCAACAAGGCAAATTGTTTCCTAATGAGTAAACTGACATTTACCTGGGGGTTCCAATGTCTCACATGGAATTACAGTGAACGGGGCAATGAAAAAGGAGCTCCTGATGGGGTTGGAGCTTGTGTGAAGCGGATGGCATATCAGGCTGTCCAAAGGGGAGCTGATCTGCAAACTGCAGAGGCCCTCTAAGACTTCTTGTCCAGCAAAGAGGAGATGAAAATCGAAATTAAATGGATAGAGGAAAAGGACATAGAAGAATTTGACAAACTGCTCCCTTCTGTGCTCCCAGCTGTGAAAGGCATACTAGGTAGACACCAGATTTACTCTACAACACCAGGTGAGGTGTTTCATAGGGCAGTAAGTTGCTTCTGCAGCTACCCCAGTCTGTGACTGCTTCGAGGTCACAAAAGTCACAATGGCCGCTGACAGTCCAGCTGAAGAGATTACCCCTATCCCGTCTTTCTTGGATAAAGATGTTGAAAGTGACCAAGACGTGTTTGAAGTGGGAAAGTTCATCATTGTTAAATATGATGAAAAGTGATATGTGGGCCAAGTGTTGAATATTCAGCAAGAGGAAATACAGGCAAACTGTATGGTTCAACATGGATAGAAGAATGCCTTCCAGTGGCCTGACAAAGAGGATAGCATTTACTACTTGCGAAGCGCCATAATTGGTACGATTTCAGAGCCTGAGCCCAACGGTCGAGTTGCAAAATTATCCAACATGGACTGGCTCATGTTCAACACATAAGTTTGCCATTTCTCCTAGATGAAATAATTTCCACATCACTTTCTAAAAAAAACTACTGGCTCTAACAGTTTGTCATGTTTATGGTCTGATCTTTTGTTATAAGTGATGACTCCAGAATGTCAAACTTCTCTTGTTCACTGCATTCTTGTTCACTGCATTCAAAGAAATGATCTGATGATTTTAACACACTTTTCTAATTATTTTTAGCATGATTTTAATGACATTGTACTGATAACAAAATATTTGTTTAGTCTTTTCAGTTAACAATAGAAATGAACGGTCTTTATGACAATGGGTCTAATTTGATGCCTCCCTATGCTTTTAGTTCAAATTCATACACTCATTAATAACATTTTAATGATATGATGCATTTCATTAATGTTAAAATAGAGATGCAAATGAATTTGTTTGTTACAAAAGTAACATTTTCAAATATTCTTTTCTCATTTTACACAATATTTCCACTGGAGTGAGTGGTAAAAGATGGCACAAGCAAAGAATATAATCAAAAAACAGCTGTGAAATAAAACATATGCAGACTTGTAATGATCATTCTTTAAGAATACTTGTTAAACTTAAAACATACCTGATTTGTACTTGAAATCAATAAGATTTCAATATTTGAATTGTATGGTAATGTCATGTCACACCGCAGGACATGTTTTGCCTGGAGCTGTGAGAAAAGCTTAATAAATAACATAATGAGAAAAACATCTGCTAACCTCTAGCAGTTTCAAAAACAACAGTATTTCAACTTTACAAATTCATACAATTCTCAAGCAATTTAGAACTTTCTTTAAAAAAATGCTGCTTCACCCTTATTTGTCATCTACCCTCGAACGAGCCTGAGGGGTACACTTACGACTTCCGGTAATGCTCACTGCTGTGTGCCCCAATGCACTTCATCACAAAGGAAAAAGTCGTACAAAGGACAAATCTTTCACCGCTTCCCAAATGATCAGGGAATACGCCAACAGTGGATAAAGAACATAAGAAGAGATCCTGGTCGTCATGTTAAGGTAATTGTCCCGATATGTCAGGTGGTGTTGTGAACTAGTCTCCATAACTATCTTGTATCCCTAGCCAGGCTAGTTAGCACGTTTTAGTAGATAAAGTCAGAGAGCCAGGTTTTTCACATCTACCGCCTTCGTCGCACGAAATTAGTCGTGTATTATTTAAATCGACCTCCACAGATTCACTCGTATACATATATGAGTGACCTTGTTTGCATTGGCTTCATCGTTCTCAGCCACTACCTCTGCTCGCTGATTGGACCGGTAAAGATTGGCCGGAGAAAACCTGCGAATATACCGAGGAAATGAGAATTGAGCGGAAGTACGTAGAGGGCGGAGCCAGGCTAGTAATATCATGCATTACTTCTGAAATTGGGTTAATTTAATACCCGTAACTCAGTAACACCGTTACAACACATTTTAACCCGAAATGATGTGGTGTTTAGTTTCTAAGAATTCACAAACATCACGAAACATTCCGACACCAGAGAAATAATTGTGCCGGTAAAATAGTAACTCAGTAAGCCTGTTTACTATACACCGATTCGGCGAAGTGACCGGAAGTAGAGCGGCCGCCATTGATGCGGTGTGCGTGCGGTGTGTATTTCGCGGTATTTCCATAGACAGTAAAAGGGATATTTCGCTGGATTTGCGAACGAGATTTGTGAAAAGCAATAATTATGCCCAGACAGTCTGGAAGGGCGTGTGCCGTCATCGGCTGCTTCAATAACAGCCAAAAGCTTCAATTATGGAAGAAGTCTGTGTGCGAGACACACAATTTAAGCGTAAAAGAGGACTGTCCATGTAGTAGACCATTTGGTCTACACCGCTTCCCTGGTCGTGTGGAGGATGAAGGTGTTCGGAAGGTGTGGATAGTAAACATCAACAGAAAGAACTTCATCCCAAATAAAAACAGCACGGTAAGTAGGCCTATTCTCAGTATTTTCTTGGTGAAGGTAATTAGCCTAGTTAACCATTGTGAGCCTTTGTTTACAGTGTGAACACATTTTAGGCTATGCTAACGTATGCGAAGGTCCGTGCTAAGGTAATGTTTGGCTAACGTTACATGTCCGTGATGATGGTGATTATCTGAAAGTTGAAGTTGCAGCCATATCATGTTAATGAAATGTCATGTAAGCTTGCGTTAGCATGTTAGCTACAACAAACGTCAACACATAGCGATGTGTGTTGACAGTCTATTTTCTTGCTGTATCCTATTTTAATATGTCATACTTATTGCTGAAACAAGTATTTAATTCCAACATTAATAATTACATTATTTTTTAATCACGTGGGCTGTCCTTAAAGATTAAATGCTAGTTAGCATGCTAAGGTCAGTAAGTCAATTCAACGGAAGCTAGCTGTGTTTACATCTCCTTCTACTTTCCGTTTACTAATATTTAATTATATTAATTCATGAATTAATATCAGTAATTTCAGATACCTTCATCAGTAACTGGAGGCCACTGTCTGACATCGTCCAACCAAGTAACTTTATTCATTTGGGGTCATGGTTATCTTGCTATTATTGATAGCATCAATGACTGTTGAATGGATAATGAGTGTAATGATTGAGCACGCACACCGCAGCAATGGCCCCGTCGCTAGATGGCGACATACACAAATCGCTCACCGAATCGGTGTATAGGTTAAGACGGCTGCAGAAACAGATTTGCAATGGAGAGCTGCAGGCTTGGAGAAAATAGTGCAGATAGTGGATGATGGTGGTGGTGGCGGTGATTTGCGGATGCACAGTACGATGGAGGAGGACAGAGTGGACATGGACAGTGAGGATGAAGGGGTGGATAAAGAGGAGAATGAAGAAGCGGCGGTAATGGAGGCCGCGGCGGAGGGGGCGGCGGAGGAGGCGGCGGCATCAGACTCGGAGGCCGATAACATCCCCGAAAATGTCGGGCAAGATTCGGTGAGTGAAGGGAGAGCTTCACCGACAGCCGTAGCTCCGATCTTGGGTGGCGGGAAACCTGGCCCTGTGGATTTAAGCCAAGACCCAGCAGAGGGACCGAGGCAGCCTCTGCTGAAGTCCTACCCGCGTCGGGCATTTTGCTCCCAGCTAACTTTAACCCTTGTGTGGTGTTCGGGTCTGTGGGACCCGTTTTCATTTTTCATTAAAAGAAAAATTATACAATTAATTAATTTTTCAAACTCAGACTCACTGGCTTTGGCTCATTTTCTGTGAAGAACATATATCAGAATACATTTTTAATGACCACACACCGTACACCCCCCCTACACATTTCTATTACATATAAGATGTCCGGGTCCACTGGACCCAGGGCTAATAGAAGAAAAAACCAAGGAATGAGAGTTGTACTGGACATGTCTCAGGGACTCAGTGGACACAACATCACATGCAACAATTTTTTTTACCTCACACAAGCTGGGACAGGAGCTCCTAAAGAGGAAGCTGACCATGGTGGGAGCAATACGGAAAAACAAGTCAGAGCTCCCACCCCAACTGCTGACTTCAAAGAACAGGCCTGTCAAGTCTTCCAAGTTTGCCTACATGGCTGACACATCCCTGGTATCCTATGTGCCAAAGAAAGGCAGGAATGTCATGAGTACACTGCACGGGGATGGAAGAATCTGTGACCAGGAACATCACAAACCAGAGATCATCATGGATTATAATGCCACAAAAGGAGGGGTAGACAACATGGACAAGCTGGTGACGGCCTGCAGCTGCAAACGGAGGACTCTACGCTGGCCACTGGTGATATTCTTTGACATGTTGGACATCTCAGCCACCAACGCCTTTGTCATTTCGATGGCACTGAACCCAGAGTGGAACAGAGGGAAGCTCCAGAAGAGACGCCTCTTTCTTGAGGATCTGGGAAAGGCATTGGTGAGACCACAAATCGAGGAAAGACAACATGTCCCCAGAACCCCAGCCTCTGCAGTCATCGTGAGGAGGATTCAGGAGGAGAATGCTGGTGCCCTATCCACCCAACCTACAGAACCACAATCTGCAGAAGCTGAAGTAAGTGTGTGATGCTGTTGCAGTACATGTCTGGCACTCATGTCTTGTGAGAGAGAGAGAGAGGTGTTAGAAAAATTCCTGATCTTTTCATTATTCTAGGTTGTGAACACCAGCAACAAGAAGAAGCGGTGCGAAGTGTGCAGACCCAAGATGGACAGAAAAACACAATATACATGCATCAAGTGCAAAAAGTATATCTGCAACACACACACAGTAGCTAAACTCTGCCCCTCATGTGTTGTATAGGCTAGTGGCTAAAGGCCATGCGTTCAATGGGGCTGATGTGTTGTCTTGACTGATATGTTTACTCTATGTGTTCATGTGTTCAGCTTCTGTTGTGCACCTGAATGGGTTAAATTTCTTGAGTTCAAAGAAATAAAAGTCAATTGTTTTGAAAAACCTTGCTTCACTTGTAAATTTGTTTTCACTCATATCTTGATTTTAATAGATTTTCTTTATTACGTTTTAAATAACAAGTTATAAATGTGATCGAACAAAGGTAAAGGGCAAATATTAACCATATATACTGTTTATACTGCTTGTAATTGGGATTAAGTAAACATCTGTTGAGTATTTTATCATAAAAGTGCTTGATTGTGAGGCATTAAAAACCACAAAATGCTACGGGTCCACCAGACCCACAAACACTGGCTGAGTAACAACAATATGAACACCACACAAGGGTTAAGAAGTTTTTGCCAGTCGTGGTTTAAACAATAAGCGTGGCTGGAATACTCGGTGTCAGTTGATGCTGCTTTCTGTTTTGCCTGTCGGCATTTTCCCCACCATGCTCGGACATCTGGTCACTCAGAAAAAAGCTTCACCCACGCTGGCTTCAGAAACTGGAGGAAAGGAGGTGAGAAACTAACACAACACCATGCAAGTGTTTCTCATAAACTAGCAATGGAAGGCTGGTGTGAGTTTAAGGCAAGGATGAAAAATGGCTCAAGGATTATGACTAAGCTTGATGCTAGACATGAGAAAACAGTACAAGAAAACAGGCAGTACATGAGAGCAGTCATAGAATCACTGCGGAGAGGGCACAGGGAAGATCAGCAGTCCACAAACAGAGGTAATTTTATTGAACTGTTAAATCTGCTGGGAAAGTTTGACACCATTGTCTCAAAGAAATTGTCCAGTGGACCTGGGAATGTCAAATATGTGCATCATGATATCCAGGATGAGCTGATTGATGTTATGGCCAGCATGGTGAGGGAACAAGTGAGCAACGAGGTTAAGCTGGGAGAGCATTTTGCTTTAATGGTGGATGAAACAAAGGATGTGAGCAAAAAAGTGCAGATATCTGTTGCTCTGCAATATGTGCCACATGCGCTTTACATCCATTGCTATGCACACAGATTAAACTTGGTTTTAGTTGACTGTGTACATAATGTGAAACCAGTTGCAGAATGCTTTGCAACGGTCAAGATGTTGTACAACTTCTTTTCTGGGACAGTGACTCACAAGGTGTTCATGGAGAAGCAACAAGAACTTGAGCCCACCAAACGCACAGTGGAATTGAAAAGACTATCAGATACTAGGTGGGCCTGCCAATATTCTACACTGTGGGCAATAAAAAGAACTCTCCCTGCTCTCTTAGCAACTCTTGTGGATGTGAGCAACCAGACAAATGCTCATAGAGCTACTGAAGCAAGATCACTGATTAGACTGATTGATGCACAATTTGTTGTGCACATCTGTATGCTGGAGAGCATATTCAAGCTCACAAAGAACTTATCTGATCATCTACAGGCCACAGATTTGGAGCTGGCATCTGCCATTGATCTGGTCTTTGCAGTTGTTGATACCCTCAATGACAAACGCAATGCTGAAACATGGACTTAAATCTGGGCGTGTGCCAGTGATATGTGTGAGACAGTTGGCATTGACATGCAGCGCCCACAGGTAAGGAGAAAAAAACAGCCCCACCACCTGCAGGACTTTGTGGTGAACAGCCAAACCGATCAAAAGAGCCGCTGGAAACCTCAGAAGACTATCAGAACCACTGCTATTTCCCTGTAATCAATCGATTAATCAGTGAATTGGACAGGCGGTTTTCCTCTGACAGCTGTCACGTTCTAAAAGGAGCAGCAGCTCTTAACCCAAAACACGAGACATTCTTGGACAAAGATACTCTTTTGCCCATATCTGAACATTATGGCGTATTGATTGAAAAACTCTCAGCAGAACTTCACCAGTTAAAAAGACTGATTGAGAGGAAAAACCAAAGGGAGGATGTTGTCAGCACCACCCATGATGTGCTGGTGCTTTTGAGGCCATACAAGGATGCATTCGTTGACCTGTTCAAACTTGTCTGTATCTCTATGACACTGCCTGTCACATCGACTTCATGTGAGAGGAGCTTCTCCTGCTTAAGGCTTGAAAACCTACCTGAGGAACAAAAGTGGAGATGCTCGTACCAGCAATCTGGGTGTCCTGGCAATTAGTTCAAGCAGGGCCAAAGCACTTGATGTCGAGGCAGTGATTCACTGCTTTGCAGCCAATCACAACAACAGGCAGATCGTTCTGTTGTGAGTGACCAGTGAGTACACAATTCTTTTTTGACAGATTTTAATTATGCTACCGGTACTTATTGTTTGCCTCATATTACTGTATGTCAACTGTAAGTGTAGCATTTAGCCTGTGTGTCTGTCTGTGTAGTTGTTTCAGCAGTTTCAGTGGAGTCCAGAGGAGGAGGAGAGAGGAGTTGAGAGAAGAAGAGAGGAAGACAGCAGTGGAGAGTGAAAGAGAGGACAACAGAAGAGGAGGAGAGAAGAAAAGAGGAAGACAGCAGTGGAGAGTGAAGGAGAGGAGAACAGAGAAGGAGGAGAGAGGAGTTGAAAGAAGAAGAGAGGAAGACAGCAGTGGAGAGTGAAGGAGAGGAGAACAGAGGAGTTGAGAGCAGAAGAGAGGAAAACAGCAGTGGAGAGTGAAGGAGAGGAGAACAGAGGAGGAGGAGAGAAGAAGAGAGGAAGACAGCAGTGGAGAGTGAAGGAGAGGAGAACAGAGGAGTTGAGAGAAGAAGAGAGGAAGACAGCAGTGCAGAGTGAAGGAGAGGAGAACAGAGGAGTTGAGAGAAGAAGAGAGGAAGACAGCAGTGGAGAGTGAAGGAGGGGAGAACAGAGGAGGAGGAGAGAGGAGTTGAGAGAAGAAGAGAGGAAGACAGCAGTGGAGAGTGAAGGAGAGGAGAACAGAGGAGGAGGAGAGAAGAAGAGAGGAAGACAGCAGTGGAGAGTGAAGGAGAGGAGAACAGAGGAGTTGAGAGAAGAAGAGAGGAATACAGCAGTGGAGAGTGAAGGAGAGGAGAACAGAGGAGTTGAGAGAAGAAGCGATTAAGACAAGTGGAGAGTGAAGGAGAGGAGAACAGAGGAGGAGGAGAGAAGAAGAGAGGAAGACAGCAGTGGAGATATAGTAAAGAGGAGAACAGAGGAGGAGGAGAGAAGAAGAGAGGAAGACAGCAGTGGAGATATAGTAAAGAGGAGATCCGAGGTGAGACAAAAGATTCAGTGAGTTAAGAGACAGTGGTAAGAGTATACTGTGTTGCACTACACACTGCTACAATTCTGTTACACTAGTAAATCCACAGATGTTCTCTGTGGTGGCTATGATTTGAATTGTATTCTTGTGCTTGCTTGTTTGTTGATTAATTAAATACAAGTAATTAAATATGCTTGTGTTTGTTGTATATAAACATTTAGTAACGTGCATTTCAATGTAGTGTATTAGCCCGGGAACAGTGGTGTCTGGTGTTCGTTATGTCAGAATTCACTAGCATTTTGCCACTATGAATATTTGTTTCAATGCAGGGTACACTTCCTAGGGGCTTCTGGTTGACTAGTCAGCTGTTGCTAATTGTTAATATGGAAACATTATCTGAGTTAGCCTTAGGGTAGGGTGGCTAACGTGAGCATAATGTAAGTCTTATCTTAGAGTAACAATAAGATTAACCTAACCCTACAAAACAATACAAATGTGCCAGGGACACGTTGTATTGCTAAGAAAGTACATGTAATTCAGATAAATAGTTCCCAATTGTGGTCTGGGCTAGCTGTTAACCCTGATTCCAATCTCCACACCAAGCCTAAACATGGCTTGATAACTGTCACACACAAACATAAATCTTGGTCCTATCTCGCTACTGTAAGAAACCAAGCCCAGAATGTTGTAATTGTGTGTAGTATTTTCACATCTTCTCGGTTGAGAATGGCCTTACCATTGAAGTATATGCGATTGAACACTACAGATATTTTATCAAGGGTACATTTGCTACTGGAGTATGAAATATGAACACCCCTTCTGCTATCAAAACTATTTTATTCATTGACTGAAGAGCTGCTTTAACACCAAAGGCCAAATAATTTGCCCACTGAGGTCAAAAGGACATGTTGTATTATGTCAGCCTAAATGAAGAATCACTTTCATCAGTGCACGAGTCAAGAGTGATACACAAATATGAAAGAACAGCCTTCCCAATAGCATCTTCAGTATGAAATTTATAACCATTGGCATATGTAAAGATGGTGGAGTTACTCAGTATGCTAACCTCCCTGTACACCCAAACAGAAGTGGTATACGTAAAAGAGGAGGATTACATTAGCACTTGACAGATACAGTCTCTGATGCAAATCTAAACTCCTCTTATCTAATTAGTACACTATTAACAACCCATGGAGAAGTACAGACTTATAGAGAAATGCTTTAAGAGAAAGAGTAGTGCTAGCTGGCTGAAAACCACAAGCATCCAGATAGACTTTTATCCATCACATATTTATGAATGCAGGGAAATTGCTCCGCTTTCTATCCTGCATACACACCAGTTATTAAATAAACAAACACTGATTAGTCATCTTCGTGCAGTAAAGTTCAGGGACAATGAATAATACAATGATGGCTTGATTCCAATATCTGCCATGATTCCAATATCCATTATAATTTACCTTGACCAGACGTTTTTGACAGGGGAATCTGTTCCAGTCAGAGATGGGCCACAATGAAAACAGTTTCAAATTATTATTCATCCTGACTATATTCATTTATATATTTGTTAGGTAGGGATATGATGATCGGAAAATGCATATTTTTGTTCCTTTGACAGAAAACAATTGTGCTGTTGTGCCCCCTGTGTTTGGTAAGCAGCGGATTTTGGCATACAGGATTTAAACGTGCTTACCTTCAATCTTTTGTCTCTTCGCACATGCAATTGCAAAGGCACTATAATCTGTAAACTCGATCGCAACTCATCACTCCCTCAACAGATTCTGTTTGATAACAAACCTGAGGTCTGCTTGTCACGACTTTAAATGGATAAAGATTACCAGACGGCAAAGAAGCAAAACAGAGAGGAAGGAAATACAAGCAAGACAAACAAATGTAACACGAGAGCAAACCCTCGAGTGTGGGGTGTAATAAATCACAGCAAAGAGGATATTCTTACTTCCACTCCTCCCTTACGGGGCACTGCTGCTAAAATGCTGGCAAGGCTATTCCCAGCAGGAGGAAACTTCTGGAGATTACTGTGTAATAAGCCTGAAACCGACTGCAAGTGAATTGAGACTGAGCGTTCACCCTTTTCCCAGGGTCATGGGACTCATTCTCTCAGGAACAGCCACTTGTCTACCAATCTTTGGTTTGATGTGTTAGTGGTGAAGCGGAAAAAAGAAAATGGTAGGCTGATAGGGTTATTTATTTGCCCTCTGGCTATTGTTTCTCTGCCTCTACTCAATCAACACATTTTAATGATCAGATGTCAACCCATAACTGTTGAATTTAGAGCTAGTTCAAATTTGAAATGTTTCTCCGAGCATGACAATTTCTGATATATATATATATATATATATATATATATATATATTGTTTTCAGAGTGTTTGTTTGGCCTCTGTTTAAATCACCAGATTTCCCATGTGAGGCCTGCACAATTCAATGCACCTGCAATAAATATGATGCTATTTTTAAAGTTTATCTTCAACACCACCTCTTTAGTTGTTTGTGTGTTGATTTAATTGCATTTGGCTCAGCTTGATGGGTTCTTACCAGACTCGGCAGTGACACTGGCAATGTTTTCACACTGTGTATCCCTGTGTTTTATCAAGGCAAAATGTGCTCCTGCAGATACCTTAAGGAACTTTCCCAGAGGAGGATTTAAGTAAATTGAGTCTGTGTTTTAGTTTTGTCCTCTTTCTGCAAATATATTTTGTAACTATAGAATCGCAAACAAACAAGATAAAGTCACGACTCTTTACAGATGTGTCGTTAAGTTCAAAAATTGTCGTGCATGGTCAGAGCAAGGACCGCCTTACCCCGTACATTACGCCTGATTTGGTGTTATCCCACCGCAAGATGGTCTCTAGGTATATTAGATTTTATATTGAAATGGTTTCTGAATAATTTGACATCCCCTTTTCATACTTTTATGCTACCAGTTAAAGAAAAAAAACACTGACTTATGGACCTTGCAAAAAGAGGTTTCTGTTGTTCTGACATCGCCACCAGAGTGTGTTTCGTTATTAACAGGGTTCAGCAGTAGAAATTACCCAAAGGAGACAGAACTCAAGATGAATAATTTTCTTTGCACAATTATTGTAAATAGACTTTGAGGCAACAACAATGGCTGGGACAGCAAAATGCACTAGTACTTGTCAAAACTATAAAGAGCAACAAAAACAAAAGAGCCTGAGAGTCCAATAACAAAGGTTTTCTTTTTGACAGAGAGTCCCTTGCAGGTCCACAGCTGTCAACCCTTATCCATGAGGGTGGTGGGCAAGCAGCATGTCCATAAGTCCAGCTCCAACTCTGTAGGCCAGCAGCTATTCACATCCTGTCCACTGTACCCAACGTGGTGCTGCTGTTACCTCAAATGTGAAATGCCACTAGTGGGGAGCTCACACTTTTTCTTAATGCTCACCACTTCACTTTACGGTAGCCTACTTAAACTTTTATCTTGACAGCATGCCCCAGCCTTCCAGACTGTGCGTCACTCACCTGGGTAAGTAGGACTACAGCAAGTGCCATATGCCTCTGCTGTGTGGCTACGCTTGCCCACTCTGCTTTCTGTGTCTCTCTACTTCGCCTCTTTCTTCTCTTTTCTTCTCCTGTCACCCTTTTCTGGCCAGCAATTATATGCTGTCACAGTTCTCCCGTCCCTTTTATTTTCTTCAGGTGTGTTAAACTTGTTGATTTCCACACAGTTTTCATGTACCAGCATGTGTCTTCTACAGTTACATATAACGTGTTATCCTGGTGCAGTTTATCTTTCAACTGAGTATGGTTCAGGCTCACTTCAAGGTCATTGCTGTTGACTTAGATTTTATAATTGCAGAAAGCAGCAAAAATGTACATTGTGGTGAGCAATCCAGCCAAGCTCTCTTGAGGAACTAATTTCTCAAAATCTCACGCCCAATACTGTTTCCTTTTGTTAGCGCTGGACGGCCATTTAGGGATCATCAGTCTCCAGCTCATTGTGATGACTCAGGGTAGGTATGTCAGAAAATCAGGGCAGGAGATAAAAGTAACATACTAAATAATGTAGAAATTCAACTTTTGGAAACACAGTGTTTAACGTAGTGTGCTTTGGCAAAACTAGTTAAAGCTTTCCAATTAGACTTCAGCTTCACATACAACATTAAGTGTTTATAGTGCAAGAAATCCCTCCTGGAATTGTGGTCCCTAGATAAGCTTTTGAAACAAACCGCATTTGGATCTACATCCACCCAGCCACATTCTGTATACCTGTAATCTGTACAATGGAGATGGTTTATGCAAAGTTAGCATTTTGTGAGCTTGAATAAATGACAGATGTAGTGAACTGTAATTTACTTGTGTACAGTCGCCATAGTGCTACAGCTAATGCCACATTAAGGGACACTGATGTTTATATCTATGTTGGTCTTCAAATTACTGCTATTCCGACTATTGGTCATGCGGAGAATAATGAAGAATGTTATCACAATTTCATTTACACTGAGAAGTCTCATCTGTGCTTTTTTACCCTCTAGTTCTCAGCTGACTGGATGTGGTTTTTCAGTTATTCTCACTCCACTCCATGCCCAAAGCCAGCTTTTGGCCTCAGCAGAACTTATATTTCCCCTCTGTCTTTCTGCCAGTTTCTGTTTGAATATCTTGCTTTCACCAGTTCTCACTTTCTTCTCTCACAGTTGATATTGTGTCAAACCAAACAATCTCCAGCAAGAGTTGCTCCTTGACAGATTTTCAGGTATAAGGTAGTTTTCCTGGTCACAGCGGTTGATATTACAGCAATTCTTCATGGCTTAGGAAATATCTCTCACCTTTCTAGCTTTTATTTCTTCCATCATGAGTTAATCTCGTGGCAGGTTCAGAAGTTCTTCAAGCACAGAATAAATGGTGTAAATGTGCTAACAAACATGAGCCCTGGATTAAGTGGTTTCATCCACTCAGCTTTTCTTCATGCAATCATGGTACTGACTTCCATTATTGGATAACAGTTTGAGAGACTCATTGACATTTTGGCAAGGCTAACAGCCACCTTGGAAATACAAATCTAATTTAAGTACTTCATGAGAGCGAGGTAATATATTCAAGAGGGAAAAAACCCTGATTGGTTGCAGTGCACTAATACTGATGCATTTTGACAAGTAAAGCCTTCATTGGAGCTGATTTTCTCACCAAAAAGTGTCAGAACTTGAACGTTGAAGAGTGTTGTTGAAAGAATGGTTAATATTACTTTTCATTGTTGTAAAATATTAAAGAACTTAAATTATTTTAATTTCTGAAAGAGTACCTGGGAAAGGACAGGATTCAAACCCTAATAAAGCAATATACTTTAATGACTAACCATAAAATATGAATGTATTCAAAGGTATTACTGTACGCGTGTGTTATAATATGTTGCAGCGAGGTTATGTTTTTGATCTACAGACTTGTTCATTGCCTCAAAGTCATATTTCACATCTTAGTCCAGTGTCTTAGGCATGCCCTAACACTCATTTAGAGTCAAACAACTTCTAACTCATTTGTATCTACAGTGTTGTTCTTTATTTTGGTGACACCTTTATTGGTACAGCTGTCACGGATTTACTGTGGTGAAGTGTGCTTCACAGTAATCGCTTGTCAGAGTGACATCAGTGGTTTGACGCCACTAGATTGACAGCAGCTCCCAACCCCCCTAAACAAGCATGTATTATCTGGTCTATTGAGACCAGGGACTGCAGAATATCAAAAAGTCAGACAGGGCCACAAAGTGATGATGTCTAGAGAGATGTGTCTCTACTGTATGCAAATATATCAAGAACTGAACACTTATTGCATTTCATTTGAATATCAATGACAGTATATCATCTCACAGACAGAAAATAACAATATTATAATGAAAATATAGCAACTGTTGAAGGAAGTGTACCTGTTTAAATATGGTGTATTTTCCAAACAAACAATACTACTACACTGACCTCAACAAAGTAGAGTGCTGAGGAGGCTTTTTTCCACTTTAACAAGTGCCAATCCCCTGCAGAAGAAGAACACTTCATATTGGCACCTATACAACCAGAATCACAATATCCCATGTTACAATAACAGCTCCTAATAAAGTGTTCAATATTTTTTATGAAGTCAATGACAACATTTGATGTCGATTTACTTTTAGACTTTGAATGTCTCCTTTTCCATGGCTGACATCTCCTGCCATTTCAAAAGCTATACAGTAAAACATTCTAAAATGAAGGAACAAATTAAATGATAACCCACACATTAACCCAAAATGTAAACTATATGAACAAATGGACGGTCGATGGCTTCTTTCTGTTTTCCCAATATCTTCCATGTCATGTGAGTGCACACTGTGGCACACGAACAATTGCGCTTTCATTTTAAACAGTTTACAGTGCTGTGTGTTAGTATTTGGACCACTACATACTTTCTTGTTGGCTAACAAACTTGGACTGTTTAGAATATGTGAGGATCCATAGTAGATACAGTACAGTAACTAGACCAGATATGGATATAAATAACCTTACATTAAGGCTTATGGTTGATAATTCCCACTCATCGTCACATTATTTTCGAAGGGACAGGCTTAGAAGAGTTGAGGTGGAGTTGCGAACCACAAAAAAATATGAATGTCCAATATTTATAAATTGCTCTACGGTACAGATTGATGTTAGACGCATGTAATTTGCCTGCAAATGGGCCATCAAGAACGTCCAATGTTGCTGCCTTTATAATTACAGCACAAAGAGGAATCTTGAAATCACAATTATCAGTTTAATTATGTCTGATAGCTATCAGGCCCAGCAGCTTTAATAACAGTATCTGCATGTATAGCAGTGATAGAGGATTGCCTTAATGAATTTCACGTTTGTGACTGGAGCCAATTATTAGCAGTGACATCCTAACATCGAATAATCCCTTTTAATACTGCTTTCAAATGGAGCTTAAGAGTTCATTGCTACAGATTAACTCTATGCTATACATTTTGCGTGGTAGCTATAGGCCTCTATTAAGAAGGATGTGCAAAATCCATTGCTTCTGATAATTGAAGTGTCTTGATATGCTGATGACTACTAACTGGCTTTGGGGCATTTCAAGTCAACACCCCTCCTTGTACAAAAGGAAAAAAAAAATGCTTTCCTCAAGTTTTGCCCAAAGCACCAGTCAGAGTAAAACTAAATGTAAGCTGGGTTTGCAGCATCACCAATATTCCTTGCTCATCCCTTTTTGCACCCGAAGAAAAACGACAACATATTTGGAAATGAACTTCTGACAGGAAAACATTTTTTTAAATGGTATCAAAGAATGTCAGGAATGCCCACAGCCTGAGTTATAAATAAAACATTGTAGGACCCTATTTCCACTTCAGAGTCATACCTTTGGCAGGGGTTTTGCAGTACTGCAGAGGAAAAATAGCACATTAGTTCTACTTTTACTATGTACCAGGGCTCATCTTTTCATGAGTTGTTCATGCACTTTGAATGGCACAACTTTATGTTGAATATAATTCAGGGATTCAAGCGGATAAGGCCAAATCTCTTCCCTTGTGGCAATGTCTGTGCAGCTGCCAGCGAGAGAAGTGAAGCACTTGGCTCCAGGTTTAATTGGAGCCAACTGAAAGAGACCAAAAAGAGCTGATGTCATTTAACAATAACTTTTATCCCCTAACCTTTTTCACCCCCTGCTTTCGGCGTTTACTGTGTTTTTCTTTAACTTCTGATGTTTGCAACACACTCAGTGTCATCTTGGCCCAATCATGGCTCTCCATTTCACATAAAATACACACTCACATTGCATCCATTAACCACAGCTGCTCCGACATCTTCACATTTTGGGGGGTCTCAGTCCAGAGAATACAACGGACAGTAGTTACCAGTACAGAGGCATTTAGAAGATTATGTAATTTCTTCACAAGAAAAGAAATACAATTTTAAGGCCAGTAAGCCAAATGGCAGCCCTAAGCTAGAAAAGGCAGAATAGCACTCTGCTCTTAAATCATGGTCATTACTTAATTAAAAACAGCTCCAAAGGGAAACATGACCTGTTCTATTTTCCTAAATCATTTTTACTTTATTAGGGTTATGAATAATTGAGGAGCCCTTTTTCCCGTTTGGCTAGGATCTGGTTTTATAGTAAGCCTTCAAACAAAGATTATTGCATACAAACACCGGCAACCATGTAGGGGTCATTAGGAGCACCTGCTGATAATTGGCTGATCTCCCCAAGCATACTCTACTTATGTATTGGAATAATAAAGCGTCTGAATAACCAGCGGCATATACTGTACCTTCTTTCTTTTTTTCCATTTGAGGACCCCGATTAGCACTTGCATGAGCATTGGCTATGACTACTGCAATAATTGAATGGACCACCAACCTTGCCCTAATTCACAACATTTCAGCATATCTACAGTATGAAACACAATTGTTTCTATTACATGTTGCTGTGTGTTTACAATTGCATGAGCAATGTGCAAACTGCATTATCAATAAACTGTAAATGATGACAGCTGTAAAAGCAAATTCAGCTGTCAAGAGAAAAAACAGCAGCCATCACTAATTTGTAAGAGGGGAAAATAAACCTCCTTTGAACATCAAACATATTAATTTAAGAATTGTAATGGGAATGGCTGATTTGAAAAAAATCAACTTTTAATCGTCACGCATTAAGAGAAATGAAGACATTGCATTTACCCGCATTAGTATTAGGAGCGGTGGGTGGCTACTATTCCAGATTAATTATTAACCCCCTGAAAATGTAGCATCACTTATATCTTGTACATTTAGAGCACTGCAGTGTTGTGTTTGAGTTAAAGGAAATTCATATTCAGTTTGAGTAGGCTGCTTTAAAAAGACCTAGGCATAATTAAGCTCAGTCGCTGCTTTGTGTCAAGGGTCAGGAATCACAGACTTAAGCTCCTAAAGGGCTACTCATTGAGTTCTTTGGCAGTTAATTCTGCTTTATTATCAATCCCTACTTAGGTTTAATAAGCTGCCAAGTACTTTTTTCTATATTAATATGTTTATAACGTTTATTCATTTCATTTCCTTGCAACTACATGCCAGTCCTTCCTGACATTTACCATTGTGTTCCTCTGGGATCAGGTTAGCTTGTCATTGCCTCAATTTCACTGCTTCCCTTTAAAAGTTTAACCATGGTTTGGGTTATTTTAAACAAGGTCTTATTTTTCCTACTACTTCATTCAATATTACGAGTACAGATTCTCTTAAATATTTCATTTAATTTCACTCTAAGGAGTGATATTCCTCCACTTTGGCATCAGTCTAGCCTAAAAGCAAGTAAACACAGCAGTGAGCAGAGTAACGCTGTTAAAAGCAGCAGTGGTATGACATGACTCTGTGCTGTTCTGTTCAATAATTGTAGTGTATTATGGATTAGTAATGTGGAAATAGGAATTATGCAGATTTGAAATGAGGGTGATTTGGTTTTTCCTCTTTTTTTTCAGGCTTTATTTGTTTAAATACACCACACAAACTTTCTTTGTTTAATTGGCGGAACTTCTTACAGCTCTTGAAAATGAAATTAATAAAAAAGTGTTGAATTACTGTAGGTCCTGAAAGTTTGAAAACAAAACAAGTCATGGAAAATAAGCCAGGATAAAATGCTTTAACCAATAGTGCTTGAAGAGAGAGGTTTAACTACTTTCTTCCACATAATTAAAGTACAATTTAATTAGATCGTATGTAACTCATTTACTAAGAAATCAGTGTTTAACGTATGTTTGTACACTTACTTTGTTCACCATGTTTCCAATAGAAAGTTGAACTTGTGATATGAGCTGACAATATTTGTGTTAGGGTTAGTGGATTATGGCTGTCAAAATTGTGAACTGTACCACAGGAAGATAAGCAGCTGGTAACCAGCTCAGCCCCATCTGTGATCCTGCACGTCCTACATTACTCTCTGACTACATTACACTGTGTTTTGATTGCCTGGGGTGACATACAGAGTGCTGAGGTTATATGACAGCCCATTGCTGTAGTAGTAGGTTCTACGTAGGACTGCGCGTTGGCCAAACTCTGATGATGTGATATGTAGATACATAGCAATATTAGGCAATGTATTGCAATGTTTTTGATTCTAATTTCAGGACAACCTTCAAAGTATAATGAACACAACCAAATGCATAAAATATAAGTAAGAATGTATTTTTATTTCATCAGACCAGTGGGATCTTCATTTTCAGACCCTTTAATATCCAACATACTGTATGTCAGGTGAAATGGAGCAGGGGCAGTAGAGAGCATGCAGACAACAGGAACTTTTAATAGAAAACAACATTTGAATTTAAGGTACAATCCAGTCTGGCAAGCAGGGCTGAGGGAGAACAGGTGAAACAAATAAGTCCAGTACAGACAATCGTAACAGGCGGGAAAACACACAGGAATTAAACAGGAAACAGATGAACCCAACACTAGAATCACGGCAACACCTAGGCACTGCTTTGAGTCAATGTTCGCTGAGAGAACACATATCTTGTCAAATTAAGTATTGAATTAGTCAAATGTTGCAATATGCAATGAGGTTTTTTAATAATCTATACATTATCACAAAACACATTTGTATACATTACTGTATTGATAGTTGATCTCACTCCTATTCGAAAAACTGTTGATCCTCTTTTGAAAAAAGTTAAAAAGCTCTACAGCTACGTACATGTTTATGTGCAAGAATAATAATGTTTCAGTTACACCAAAATAAAAGGTATTATTAGTTTAACAGTCAACTCTAACCCTCTTTATAAACCATTGCTTTTAAACAGAACACATACAGGTAATTGAAGTCTTATTAAGGCAGACAAGTTCATTTGTTTAAGTCATTAAGGGCACATATAGGTCCCTAATGACTAATGATTTATTACAGGATGGAATTCAGCATTCAGGCATCCATGGACCCACCCGGCCTGCCAACTACAGAGATGTCATGTAACATAGGAAATTAGTGTCAGAGGAAGTTACTGTTTTGGACTCATGAATTAATCACAGTAGAGACAGTGAAGGAAGACTGGAAGGCTCTGTCACACTGCTCTCCTACACTCGAGGTACGCCGATTTCTGGAGACTACATCAAAGAGGGAATAAGGAGAGGTGGGGGCCGTGATCGCTGGCAGCCTGGAGAGGTGTGCAGGGGGAATGGCGGGTCTGCAGGGTTGAAGGGTGATTAAAAAGGGTGTCATGACAGAGAGCGGGGAACGAGACGGAGATAGAGAAAAGACGTTGTTCTACAGCGCTCATCTCCAACTTTGGACTCATTACAGCTGCTCTGTACAAGTCCTTTGAAATTCCAATTTTAAAACAATACGCTGAAAGTTGCCAGTGTCTTTTCAGGATAAATCTTTGATTACCATAACAAAAGGTGGAGATAGTTGAGCAGTGAGACACAAAGACAATTGGAAAGCTTACGTTTGTCTCCTTGCGTGCTATAGGTCTTTGTAGCAGATGGACCGTGCAGCTTTTATTGCCGCCCTTGTTCGGAGTGTTGCCTTGCAATATTCATGTCGCGTCTTTTCATGTCTCACTAAGTCAAAGTTAGATTGGTCATTTCACTTTGACAAAGTCACAAAGTCATAGGATCATTTGTTATGAGCTTGTCGGAGAGTCACCGGTTAGGTCAGCAGTTTGTGCAGTACACTGTAAGTCCTTGGCACATGTTTGTTGTGTTTTTCAGGACTACAGAGTCTTTCATATGATTTCATATTTGGTGGAAAAATGCCTTTGCAGTTTGTTACTGTGAGCAGAATGTTAGGTCAACACTTGTAAGGTGTTTGAATTAGTATTTCCATTGAGGCATGTAGGAAGATGATATCTTTTTAATTAAATTTGACTTTAAAAGGAAAAAAATATCCCCTTAACTTCCGTCCACGTCACTCACTCACTCACTCCCAAGATACAACTTATATAAGCGTACTCATGCAAAATTCAATTCATCATTTACTGGCAAAGTACAGAGTCACAGATGTGACACCGAAAATTAGAAAATCACTCATCAGGAAGATTTTCACACGCAGGGAAAGCAAAGAAAAACACGATGCCAAAAAACACTCCCTTTCTAAAGGTGATGTTCTATGAAAATTTGATTCGCGAGGCAGCAGAGCTTTTTAATGTGTAAATGATAATTTGTAAATCAGGAGAGCTATGAGAGTTTGATTAAAATCCAATGGCTTGTTAAAAGAACTGGTTAATGGAAAAAAAGCAGAGTTGATTGGACTGGGTTTAGCAGGACCTCTGAGAGCACATTATCCCCTGTCACTCAACAAACACACACACATATTCATTGATGCTGGTATACATTTTACGCCTTAAACACAGAGAAACTGATTTGTCTTACAGTATATTCCACCTACAAACAGCACTCTATTCCAGGCGCTGGTTTGCCCCCTGCTGTGTGCTGGCTAGAGCTGCTTCAAGAGGCTCTTCCACTTCCTGAGTACCACTGTATACCTCTCAGCAAAATCACACAATTATCCACAAGAGTGAAATTAAACCTTATTTAGAACAGTACTTGATACTCTCATGATATTACCCCTCTCTCCTTTTTAAAAAAGAGGGAAAAACATTTCCCTGTGAGATGATTCTGCATAATGAAACCAACTTATATTATTGCAATGTGCATGTTTAGGGAAATTAGATGTTTCTCTTAAGCTGTGATTCTGTGCATCTTAGCCACATGAATAATGACTTTACTCTACGTCAATGTGATCTCTCATTTATGGAATTCAGTCCGATTAGAATGAAGGTGCAGGACTGCAGCGGCGAGCTGCTAAATGGTGAATCAACACTGCCACCCTTAGGCCAAGTGGGAATAGCACACAAATGACACTAAACTCCAGTGCACAATTGATCATTTTTAAATCCTTATAGGCTACGAACTCGTTTTTTCTCCCTAATATGCTCACGCAGATGAGTCATATAGCAATTATAAAGAAGTAAAAATAGAAAGATGATCTCAGCAGGGATCTCACATGATTATGCCAAACAGTTTTTAATACTTTAATGGAGTGAACTCAGTTTCAAATGTCGGTATAAAAACAGATACAATAGTGATATTAAGTCAAACAACATGGTTAGGAATGCTGGTTTCTACAGGAAATAAGCACATTGTACAGGTTATCCCAACTATTTCAGTAAGAACACAATGAATACTGCTTTTTATGCTGTAGAAGTACCACAATATTGATGTGGGGGAACAAAAGGATTGACAGGATTGGTTTAACAGTCAGAGAAATTATTTTGAGCAATACACTCTTAAATTCTGAGAGCTGCATGCTTGGAAGTTAGAGTCCCACTAAATGTTAGAAGTGTTAGAATCAGGACAGAGTGTGAGGAGAGTCGGGTGGTACCCTCTGTGGACTGACAGATTTCATTATTCTCTCCCTCCCCCCACCCATTACTCACTGTCTCTCAGGCTCCCTCCATATCTCGCTCTCTCTCTTTCTCACACACACACACACACACACACACACACACACACACACACACACACACACACACACACACACACATGCTTTGAGGAGTCCAGAGACTTAAACAGATTGTTGCAGATGACCTGAGGGCATGTTGAGATGCTGAGAGTAATGACTCCCGATGCCATATGATCAGCAAGGTGAACGTTTGTTTGTGTGTGTGTGTGTGTGTGTGTGTGTGTGTGTGTGTGTGTGTGTGTGTGTGTGTGTGTGTGTGTGTGTGTGTGTGTGTGTGTGTGTGTGTGTGTGTGTGTGTGTCCGTGTGTCCGTGTGTGTTTGAGATTGCTGAGTGTGGTATTTAAATGTCGCATGTATTATATTATATATTTATATTCTAACACTTTATTGAATGTCGTTGGCCAGATCTCACATTTTAAAGTAGTTATTTGGTGAGCTAGTATCTGTAGATATATCTAACCCTAAATTAAATCATTAGGTGGAAGTGCTAGTTATAAAGGGAGGTAACATGTTTCACATATTTAAAAGATGTTAGATGAACAGAGATAAAATACAAAACACTAGCGTACATAACCAGATATTTACCTTGATGTGTTTGACATATGGGTCTTTATTTCATAACATAGTCATTGCATGGAATAGTTGCTATTTATAATATGTGGTACGACATTGAAGTGAAGTCATATACCCTACCCATACAGTATACCCTTAGCCTAGCGAAAATCAAACAACAAAAATAAATGGGTGAACATAGTTACAACCTTGTGTTTTTTTACCAAATGATATTACTTATTATGTTATATTCGCATACCTACGTCCCTTCTATAAAATAATGTTTTCCTTTGAAAGCACATTTTTTTTGATATTTTGTAAAACCAGACCTTTTTGGTCTTTCTTTTTGCTTTGGCCTCCATTTAGTCTTCTGTTCATGACTCTGCCAGGCCAGACTCTACTGTGCTGTCCTCCTATCCAGTCCTGCTGAAACCTCAGGAGAGTCCCAGGATAACAGTGGGTGTATCAGTCCACGCCTTTGACTGCCCTCTATGCTACAAAGCACCTCCACCATGTGTTCTGGCAAAATCAATAGCTGTATATTCCCTATAGCGTACAACTTTGACAGGTGTCCTTCCACTCTCGCTGTCATACAGGACCTTTTCTCACTGATTCATGAAGTCTGAACTCTGTCTGGTTTAGCATTCTTCTCAGCGCTCTGTGGACAGAATGATCGGCCAACTCCTGTAGGTCAAACCTGTGTGAAAATATCCTTGCATTGGTCAGCTTTAAGCTTGACGGTACTTCATATTTTAACATTGGTGGACGCTATTGTCTTTCCTTTTTTTTCTTTAGCAAATTCCATCCACATTGTGAACCCTGAAGTGACAAAATAGCTAAAATAAATGCTGTTTTTCTACCATTAAACACATTTTTAACCCTAGGGCTAGTGAAATGTAGCTTTTGTTTAAGGGTGGTCCCATTTGTTTGGGGCAAGTCAGGCAATGTCATGGAGCTGACACTGTATAAACCAACCTTCCTCCCACTCAGGGATGAGTTGTCTAACTTGGGTCAGCTCCAGATCTTCCGGCTCATGGCGCCCAGTATGTCACACCTCTCCCTGCTGCGATATGTCATGTGCTGGCTCTGACAGGCTGGTAGTCATGGCTGCTTTTACCGGAGGGAGGTTTTACTTTCTGGCAGCTACTGTGTCAACTAACTATAGGCTGCTACTCTAGTAACAACTTGAGCACCGCATGTACAGGACTGCAGAAAGAAAATGGTTTGCTATAGCATGGAGATAAAGGAGTTGGACCCTTATTACAGTCGGGGCGGCTTCCAAAGTGAGTACTGTATCTCTTTCAACACATTGAGGCCCCTTACCGGTGTTCTGGCACCAGGGAGCCTTGTGCACCGAGAGGAGACGTTGTTAGCTCTCAGCGGGTCAGTTTATTCATCATAATGAGAAAATACAGGTGACACTGTGAAGCACACGGCAGAAATGCAGTGTGTCCAAAATGCACTTGTGTGTTAAAAGCGATGGTTTCCACTGAGGCCACTCTGATAATGGACTGCAGAATAAAGATGAGTTTACTCACATTCAATAGCCCTTTTCAAAAGGGTGGGCTCTTTTTCTCTCTTGGGTCTTGTGGCTATTAATTCACATAGTTCAACCTTCAATCAGCGCCTGCAGCCCTCGCGCACATATGCGGTTCACTGATTGAAAAGATGAAGATTGAAAGGTCTTTTTTTCTCTGGGTAGAAATCTCCAAAGCACTTGTAGCTTAATCACAAGCTTGTTGAAGATGTTCTTGGGCCTCTTCATGTGACCTGTTTGACTTTTCTTTTCAACAGTTTACCCACTTTGTTGTAGGAATATAGTCCATTAGGTATATACTGCAACATCGTGTCAACGGTGTCAGATTGATTTGTCTTGAAGAAAGAAACCAGAGGCGATCAATGGTCATTTTAGTGATAAGAATAGATCCATCTCCACTCGACTCCACCTCATTAGCAGCCATGGCATCAAATTATGTGTTATCTTGCATAGAACCTTTCACATCTGAGACCCCGTGCAGGGAGGCTTTTATTACAAGTCCTAGAAGGTCACAATGCTACCATCCATTAATTAACATTCCACATCAAAGATAATAATATACCCACCGGTGGGCTAGGCAGATTGCACCTTATGGTTCGTTCAAGGGCGGCCCACCGTGAAGTCAGGTTTAGATGGATGCAGAACCGCAGGCAAGCCAAGAACGATTTTTGTTTGTTTCATTTTTTTTTTTTGCCTTACCATGTCTTTTGTTCTCGTTTACCATGACAAAAAGACAGATGACAGGAAGAAAAGAAAGGAAGAATGGTGCAGAGGAACAATAGAAAATGAGTCTGCTTCTATCCAACTCCTTTGCTTGTCAGAAGAAGTTTGGAGAGAAAACAAAGCTAATGACAGACTCTGTCTTGAGGTACAGCGGCTGTTTGAAAATATGAAACTCTTCTCGTTGGTTGTTTTGTCAGATGCCATCACACTCTCTGTCCTTGGTGCGCATACAGAGGAGCCCAGCTCAAAAAAAAAAAAACAGGTTTGGTTTTCTGATCTGCTAGTTTGGCTAATTGTGAGAGGGCCGCCAAAGACACAGCATGAGGCCTGTCGTATCATTGTCTTTTCGTTATTGTGTGGGTTGCAAGCAGAAGCTGTGAGCAGTGTGTACGCAGTGACACTAGCACATTGTGAGTCTTTTCTTCAGCTTCTTTCAGCTAATAGGTCCGAGATTGTGTGGATGTGCTGCGCATGCAGAATGAGAAACAGTGGGTGTGCGCGTGGACAAGTGTCATCTTTTTTTTGTCGTCAAACACCTGTTTATTCCCTGTTAATTAATTGTTTAACATAGTTGCAATTTGTCAAGCAGTTTGCTCTCGGTGAAATCAGCTCGCTAGCTTGCTGACGCTAGCAACCACGCCCCCCAATCAGTGTCCAGATTAATTATAAGTGTGTGATGTGGCCAGATGTTGCTCCAATATACTTCCTGCAGAAAATAAATAGTGAATGACACCGGCTTCTTTAGCATTGTGTAAGCACACAAATGAGCTGGGAATAAAGGAAGAGGCAAGGTCTGTGTTAATGTAGAAGTATCAGAATTAAGAACAGTTTACCAGCTGAGTTTACATACTCATTATTGGCTTATCTCCAAATGTTAAGCATTTAGAGTTCTTCACATCCCTTTGAAACAAGA
Source organism: Eleginops maclovinus (assembly GCF_036324505.1). Classification (NCBI taxonomy): domain Eukaryota; kingdom Metazoa; phylum Chordata; class Actinopteri; order Perciformes; family Eleginopidae; genus Eleginops; species Eleginops maclovinus. The sequence goes on from NC_086357.1 coordinate 10,033,722, forward strand.
GATATGTGTTTTCCTTATAACAGTGAGTACTGTGTTGTCCCAGTGAGGGGCACTGCAGCAATGCATACAGCTCTGTGGCTGTTAAACTAGCACTGCATCAATGTACAACACATACACAAAAAAAATGGAACTCTCTTCAGCATGAATCCAGACTGGACATTAACAACCCTTGAAATGGTCCAAACACTGTATATCTGTCAATATAAAACAGTGCACTATGACTTTTAATTAGTGTCTGCTGTGTGGATGAGGTTTGGTAAGGTTTCCATCTGACATACTTATTTTATTGCGTCAAAAGAGATGTTTAAATATATTTAGTACATTGTGTTAGTGTCTCATTGTTACACAAATGCTTAACGAATACATCATGGCAGCATTTCCCACAGCAGCGCTTTTTCCCACTACATTTTCTGACCTCTCTTTCTCGTTATCAGGTATCACTGACAAGCGTGATGGCTGTGTTGACAATGAAGGCTAACCTCGCCGAGTCCATTTCTAAGTCCATTAGCAACTGCGTCCCTCCATCAGTCAGAGTTGGTTAGGCTTTTGTCTCAGCTGCAGCTGTTGAAGTGCCAGCAGTTAATGGCATAGTCCTCACCTCAGCTGAACAATGAAATATATTTACATTTTAAGACTTTTATTTTTCCGTATATGTGTTTCACCCTTAAGGAAAGTGCTTGTCATGACAACAGATGTGCCATTTCTTTCAAGGTTTATTATAATTCTGTTTGGCTATAGCCAAATTGCAAGGCATGCTGTGTAGCTTTGAAAAGAAGACTTAAAACAATGCTGGACACACTAAAACACAAGGCATATAATACTGTTTTAGCTATATACACAGTCCATATTTTGCTATGTTAAATTATCCTCCCAGATGGCTGTGTGGTAATGAGTGCAGAGCATGCTATTAAAGACAGCTTTGTTGCCCATGGGAATCCTGCCCACTGTAGTTTGTGTGTTGTGTTTGAGTTGTGCTTTAAAACTAACCACCACATCAAGGAAGAGACAAACACTCTACATAAGTGAGAATGAGATTACAACAAGACATTTTGTCTTTAAAAAATGTAACAGTTTCACGCTGTGTGTGTGTTCCTTGAATGATGCACCCTTTTAAACTTGGTCACAAAATGAAACATTGTTTTTGTCTTTTAATTAGAAATGAATTTGCCTGAGTTCAAAATGTTTTTATCTGCTTGTTGAAAACATGAAACTGCTTTTACTATCATGCATTTCTTTTGCATCATGTTGCCATAGGCCTTTCAGTTTGTATTAGCTTTAGAGGGCTTTAAGGACACTTTAAAGCAACGTTGAAGAATAAATGGCTTAAATAATGACATACTGTTTTCATTATAGGGATCAGCAAGCTGTGTAATTAGCATCATTGAGGAACTATGCCGCATGTTGTTGACTATATGCATAGGCTATGCAGAGGTACGTATATGTACTACAAAGTCAAAAATATGTGGACCTAGATAGAGCAGATAAAGTGAGGACATTAAAAAAAAAAAAAAGTATTACAGATTTGTTTAAAACGAGACGTAATAATCATTTTTTGGGTGATTGTGCACCTACATCTGGGTATTTGGATCAACCAAAAACTGTGAAACTGGTTGAATCTATGTCACATAAGGGCTCATTTGATTACATCATAATGTCAACGTCTCCACATACAGCTTCAAAACTACCTTTTGGAATGTGCAGTATTTACCCTTTTAATCACCACATTTCTATCTTTGAACGATTTTAAATTTCTGAAATCCAAAATAAACACTAATGTAAATGTATAATTCATTTCATAATTAAGTTAATAAATACATACATTATTTCATGTTATATCGAAGTAGTTGAAGTGTAGCATGGTTTAAAAGGCAGTTTGTGTTATATGTTTAACAATGCATTGTGACTGTAAGTTTATGTGGTTTTTTGGTGCCTCGGAACCAATATTTGTTCATTTTGTATTGGTACCTCAGGTTTTGTTGACGTACTGTGAAGCTCAACGTGGGCAGAGGTCCTTATTGAAGCTGCTGTAGCATTGTCTGTGGTATCAGCAGAAGAAGACATTTAAGATCAGAATCTCCTTTCATGACAAGCAGCCAACGAGGTATCGTTTATGTGTGCGACATGTCTTATTTGCTTTGTTTTATATTTGTATTTGTAGCACACTATGCTAACGTTTGGGCTAAGTGTGTATCTTATCTGGAGTATTTCTCACGGGGTAACGGAAGAGGGAGGCTAACAGATTAAGGCCAAGAATAAACGCCCGTTTCAAAGAACCGACCTGTGTCTGTGTGGTGAAAGGAGCTAAATATAATATAATTTAATTTATTGCAAAATCCACATAATATTTTACCTTCCTTTATCTTGACAGGGCCCAGACATAATACACAAACCTGTTTGTACTTTCTTCAATTTGCTGCTTATCAACATCATCCTATGCACAGCAGTGACCAATGTCCTGCAAACCTGTAAAACAAACAAGCAAAACAAGCGTGTGTCACTTAACATACATATAACTTTGAAATTATTGATTTGGGAGACAACAAAAACACTGGTAATATTGGATCACAAGGCCTGTTTAAGGGGAGGAAAGCAACCTTTTCACAGTATCAATACTGCTTGTATTGGCTAAAAAGGTATCATGTGTTGCCTTTAAATGAATTGCAATATAAAGCTGTATCAATTTGTCAGGGAAAAAGGTCGTAGAGTTATTGCTTTTATTGATGCGCAAAAAGTGATACAATTTGTTTTGCTGACCAAAAAAAGGAACGATGAATTATAACAAAACTATCTAGGCATTGTTCTTCCATTCAGGTCTACACAAGAAAGACAATTGTAAATACAAAAATTGCTTGACATCTAAACAGCATTTGTATCCCCCATAAGTGATGACAGGGCATGAGTGCAGACTAGAAAGGCATTTGTATGTCATAAATCTCTGTGGCTGGTAAGTAATTCTCGAGGCATTGCTATTGATCAACAACCTTATGAATCCCCTGAACATATATCATATTCCTTTTTGTTCGCAGACAGTAATAATGATAATGAAAAAGTATATTTATGAGGGACTTTTAAGTCTTTTTTTTCTCACACATATGATGCACTTTCTCAATTGACAGTTTCTGGCAAGAACTGAAGGAAAAAACAAACGCTGGCATGTGATGATACAGCTCCATCGAACAGCAGAGGATCAACATGTTTTTGATGTAAGTGTGTGAATTGCACAACAAGCATCTATTCACTGGAAACATTAAAGCTAAGGTCATTGCCAACTGGTTTTGTGCACACATTATTTTCCCACATATTGCAGCAGTGTGAGTATAATACCTGTGACCAAACATAAAACTTGAGAATAAAAGGACAATTATCTATGTTCGAGCAGAAAAGACACAGCAGACTACAAATACTTTGAATAGTTTTAAGAATCCTTCAGGCAGCTAGACAAGCACAATTAGCTTGATTAGCCCCTAGCTAGACCTTGTCCCTGTGACGGACCCCATTTGTTTGTTGACTATAATTTTGAAGCCTCAAGTTTGGCATTTTGGCTTTCACTTGGTTTTTGACCATCACTATCTTGGTTATTTGGAACCAGAATACACTCGAGAGGGTCGAGCAAAGTATAACTATACGCTAAACAAGACATTTTTGGTAACAAAGCATAAACAATTTTACAACTAACCTATGTAAGTAAGTGTAAGACATACACATTAAGGGCGCCAGCAGACAATACTGTTATTGCGACACCCCAACGTATACACTTATTTAACGCCGATGCTAAATAAGACGATCATTTAACTTTATGTTGTTTTAACAGATTTATTCAAATCAATTACTGAAACCATAAACTCATTAGGAGTTGTTTATTTATTATATTAATGAATCCAGTGAGAACAAGTGTACTTTTCAAATGTATTTTTGCAACCGGTGAAGAAGCCCCCTGCTGGCCATTAAAAAAGTTCATGTTGAATGGCTTCCCTTTGCAGACAAGTATGGTGTAGCTAGAAGTTAACTTGCTGACTTAACATAATAGGACATAACATCTTTCATCATTTAAATGTGTCTGTGAATGGAAACAAGTTGTAGAGTGAGACTGATTTTCTAAAAAGCAACTATTATGGAAGTTTGATGCAGTAATGGAGGCTACACACAGCTATCAAAAACTATGCTGGAACCAACACGTGCCTTTTCTTAAGTTTTAATTAGCTTTCATCTTTCATCAACCTTTATGATTGTGTTTGACATATTTTTTGTAATGTCACCAAACATTTCAGCAATTAACTAAATGATACAGTGTTAAAATCAATGTCAGGAGCTACAAGATTATCACCCAAGTTGTAATTAACTATGAAAAACAGAATTGCTCACATGGCACTAAAATGCAAAGTGTTGAACCAGACATTCACCTTACTTACTGGAACCCTTGGGTCGTCTGGAGAGTAAAGTTAGGAGTTTGGTTGTAAAGCTTGATTAACAGCCCTTTCATCCAACAATAACACCTACATTTCCTCTCTCTCTCTCTCTCTCTCTCTCTCTCTCTCTCTCTCTCTCTCTCTCTCTCTCTCTCTCTCTCTCTCTCTCTCTCAAACACTCAAACACACAAACACACAAACACACAGACACACAGACATACAACATGATCTAATGAGGTTACATGGGACAAGCTTGCAGGAATTAGTTTTAAGCTGAAAGGTTGAGGAGCACATGGGCCAAATGTTAATTACAAATTGTCTCAGTTCATAGAGAATAAAGATTGTAATTAATCCTGGAAGGGAAGAATTCAAAGCAATTTACCACACTAATGTAGCTGCATGGCCCACAAACAGTGACTCAACCATTTCCTAAGAAGAACATTTGAAAACTTACTCACCCCATAATAATGTTGAAGTCAAAAGGTGGAAAAATACTTAAGTGTGACATCATCTGAGACTGCATCCATGTAGGCGAGATCTTACATGGGTTAGATCATTTTTAAATGTGACATAAAAGGAACCAAGTATGAAAAGGTTCCATGGTTCCTATTTAGAAATTCAAGAATCAAACATCCATTTTATTTCGCTTGATTTAGAGCATCAATGTTTTCTCCAATAATCACAGCTTTTGAATCCCACTGTCAATCCAAACAAGTGTAATATAATATCAACCAAGCTTTGAAAACTGTTTAGACAGATGTCAGAAAGATAAAAGCATCTGAAAATTGTATCTTGGTGTTATATTTACACAATTGGCACTGTCATTCTGCCATGCTCTCATTTGCTTAGCTTTTCTTACCTTATTATGCACTTTAAAGAAGTTAACTCTAGAAAACTAGAAATGTGCTAATGCTTGATCTCTTCTGGTTCTGCACCACTGGCTATGAATTTAGCATTTACATTTTGGGGGTCACAAAGTTTCTCCGAGTTCTACACCCAAGTGACCTTTTTTACTTTCCTGTTCAGCAAAAGAGAAATCATTTCCTGCCTGGGGAATGCCCTGGAGACTATCACAGCGTCCACAATAAGGGTCTCCCACTCAAGGTCATTGCTTTTAAAGAATTTCATTTGGAGCTAGGGCACAGATTCCGAGATGCCCACACGTCTAGAGTGGTGACTCCAGACATGATTGTATCTAATATTCAGTACTGTTTTTTATCACATGTAATTGCCATTGCAGACACATGAATATAATTTCATATGCAAAAGTAGAAGAAGGCTATTCCTAGTAGCTGTATGGGGGAACTGTAAGGGAACTCTTTTTATGTGACCTTCAAAGTTGCAGCTCCACAGAGTAAGAACATAATGACTGTAATTATTTCAAGACAACCATCACTGCAAAGTGACTAATGTGAACATTAGAGCTTGCAATGCATACAGTGATCCTCTATGCATGTCTACACACAGACTTCAACAAAGTCTCACAATGTAACAACACAGCAAATTAATACGTAGCAGAATCAGTTGGTACACAAGACCCAGCTACATCCAGGCCAGTGTTAATTGAAAGGGTACTCATTTAGTGTTGGCCCTCTCAAGGTGAGGGAGCATGTTGTGGTTAGATTAAATATTTATTGAGGAGTGTCATTACATTGCCATTATCATTTAGATCAGTTCATTAAACAACAAGATCCACCAATGATGAGATAATTACGGTTGTTAAATAAAACAGGATGAAGGGAAATGAAAATAAGACACCCACACGTGTACACCCGGTGTAGATGTGTATAATATATACACACACACACACACACACACACACACACACACACATGTGCTGATCACTTTCGAGGTCATTGAGCTGGGTCCCGAGGTAATGGTTGAACAGTGGTTCTTGGCTATGCTTGGAGAACAATGACTCTGGTAACCATTAACCCCTACTGGGAAGTCAAGAACCCTCAATAACTACGCACAAGAGGAATAATTGTGACACAAATGATAGATAGAATGCAGAAAATGTTTGTTTAACAGTCTTTCTTTTTGATATTAAAGAGTGCCTTGGAAATACGTTGGGTTTCTATGATGTAAAGACAAAGGTTTGATACAAGGCTATCAAAGCTATGATTGTCAGGGCCGTTCGTCTGTGTTTTTCTCTATCAGTTAGATTTTGGAAAGTAACTAGCTGCTTTTTTTTATGACACTCATTTTCCACCTTCGTTGTGAGATACGACATTGTGGTGCATTCAAGCCAGAAAGCCTCAACATTTCAGAACAGCTCGTAAATGGATATCAGCGCTCCAATTTTTGGAGCAACGAAAGACAATACTAAACTTTGTTGCGTGTGGTTTCCACATTACAACTTCAGGCTCAGGAACGAACCAAGGTTGACATAATTTCTCAATTTGGGAAATGGGACCGACCAAGGGAAGCGTGAATGCAACATTGGCCTTGCCTGAGGTCTGCGCTGTCTGCAAGCCATTCTATTTCTACTGTTTTTAACCTTGATAATTGCTGTGGAATTATCTGTTTGATAACGTGGTAACACAGGGGTGACTTTGCTCTCATCATTCAAATGTTCCTGATAGTTTTTATTTGGTATTACTTTTATGGCAATGACTGAAATAGATCTGAGTCAGTCTTGATGTGTCTGCAATGCTTAAGACTTGTGGGTGCTATATATGCATTTCTATATACATATCTTTCTTCCCACTCAGCTATCTTTGATGTGGTTCGGGAAAACAACATTTAAAGATATTTTTATGGCTTTGGTGTAGGTAACATTTAAGAGCACAGGCTACACTGAGAGCAGCCAACATAGAAACAGAACATATTTCAGCAAGTTGGAGTTGTGTTTTTTTATGCTCATGGGAAGAAAAGCTATCTTGGACTTCCAATGCAATCACTGCTGCTCTCACATTTTTTACACATTTCCAGCCAAAGAAAAAAAATAAAGAAATATCGGATGGTGCAAGCTACTTGCACATTTTGGGAAATATCAAATAAATATATTGAACACTTGAAGGATATGGCTGGTGTTAAACATTGATGAAGTGATCACCTCCATGCCATAGACCTACATAAAAAAAGTTTGAATAAAATGCCGTTAAGATAATGTGTATATATTCCATTAGAAAATCCCCAAAATGTAATCAATTACACATACTAATTAGGAAAACAATGACAAACAAAAGTGAATTGCACTGTTCTGCGTGTGAAAGTAACCTAATAGAACTGGATACAGTTTTGTTCTTGAATCCCTCTTGGGTGCTGGCAGATGTCTGGTTCCCTCTGCTGTTGCAGGTTTGATCTATTGCTGTTATAAATGAAAAGGTGGCATTCACATGCACACATGATTCAGTCAAAAAGGTTTCTTTAGTCGTGGCATGAGCAGCGGGGTAAAACTCAAAAAATGCAAGGAACTTCAGATGTGGCCGTTAGCATATGAGTGAAATACTGTCCTCTGTGTGTGACAAGTGTTTAATGTGAATGATTGCTCCAAGCCATGTCCGACGAATCTCTGGCAAGGGCCCTATTTTTAGAAAAGTACTTCTAAATGTCCACCAACTTGATGTACATCTCGTAGTAAGGCGTGGGAACAGGGCAGTTTATCTTGGTAACTGCAGCCATTTGATCATAGTAGCAACATATAGCGTATACATACATTCACTTGGCACAAGCAATTGATGTCTCACAAATAGAATGATGTCTTTGAAGTTGACTTGATTTATACATCCAAAGCAAGTGCAGGAAATCTGAAATGCAAATGCATGTCTGGTCAGACTTTAATTATTTTAATCGTTCGCAGTATGTTTTACGTTGAATCACTTGCATCATTTTACCCTCTAGTGTGGCTTATTTATCTTAGTTAAAATAAACTCCCAGATTCCTGCAGGTCCGCGACAACTCTTGCTATTTTTAAATCCAGACTGACAACGTATTTTTTACCACTGCTTTTGATTGAGCTGTTCATATGTCACACTGCAGTGTGGGTTTTATTCATGTAGTTTATACCTGTTGTGTTTATCTTATTATATTTGGTTTTTAATGCCTGTTTTATAGTGTGTTACTGCTGCGTTTGTTTCTCAATGTTTTTTATTTTTATTCTGTTAGGCACTTTGAATTGCAGAGTGCTGAAAAGTACTATATAAATAAACTTGCCTTGCCTTGCCTGTATCTATTAAAATAACCAACATGTTATTAAACCATTCAAATGGAAATGCAACTGCACTTTTCAATTAGAGTGGTGGACCTTGTGAGTGAAAACAATGTCAAACGTTTGGAGAGAAATAACATGATCTCTGTTATATCCAATTGAAGTTTCAGACCTTGAGTGTAGGAAAATGGTTGTATTTGAACACAATTGAGAGGGTTGTCGTGTGACAAATTGAAAACATTTTTTTTTGTCAATAGGAAGGCATTGTGAACATTTAAGGACTGTGTCAGAATAAAGGAATGATTGCATTTTAATTGGAAAATTGGGACATTTTGGTCAACAATTATCCTTTGTGTTATAAACCTTGACAATGTGAAATATTAGGACATTCGATTGAGTCCAGACTCTCCTAATTTGAGTTTAACAATATGAAAACAGACATTTGACATTTTGGGCCTCAATTATCCTTTGTGTTTTAACCCTTGAAAATGTGGAAAGTGTGGACATTTGTGTCCGTCCCCACTTTCCAATTGAGTCTAACCATTTGAAAAAAGGGGTTTATGTTTTGTTGTTTTTAAAGGGAGCGTTGTTGACAATTTAGGACTGAGTCAGAATGTAGGAATCCTTGAGTTTTCATCGGAAAAATTGTGACATTTTGTCCTCAATTCCCTTTGTTTTTAAAACCTTGATGATGTGGAATATGAGGACTTCTGAGTCGGTTCTTACTTCCCAGTTTGTGCTTTAAAAGATAAGTATACTTTCAAAAAGTGCAAACACCATAAAATAAGGTCACTTATGCTGGGGAAAAAGTACAGTTAGACATTGTTTGATAGTTAGGGTTGGAGTTACAGGATACATTATGTCAATGCAACTGGGGATTATAATGAGTGGCTTGCTACCTTTAGAAGTATCTCTGTTACCTTCAAACAATATAATTCAAGGACTGAACAGTGTTGAAGTATTCTTACTCTAGTTTGTGAAATTTCTAGCTAAATAACCTGGATAATAACCAAAATCCAGGGCCAATTGCATTGCAAGTGCAGAAAATGACCATAGGAGATGCATGTGTTTAATTATCTTGTATCTGAAACTTTTGACAAATATTAAGAGATTCCCATTTAAGCTTTGAATCTGAAAGTGCTGATTAGGTGCTGTAAACATGTTAATAAATTATAGGGAGTTGAATTACTTTTTGTCAATGTGTCAAATTTTGGAAAATGAAAATAACTCAAATTAAAAGCAAGATAAAATTATTCAGGGGTTGAAAGAAAAAAAGAGATGTAATCGAAGGACACTGGTGTCATTTTTTGGGGACTATTATTTTGATTCCGACCACATTCAAGGTGATTTTTTAATCAATGTGAAAGTATTATCATTTTAGTTTTCCATAGCACCAGGTTTGATTCTGTGTATTTTTAGGGATAACAGTAAGTGCCTACAATGAATGAATAAGAAAAACACCAGACACCTGAAAAACTGTATTTTGTCACTTGAAGGTCAAAACTTTAAAAAAGAAGAAAAAAACATAACATGTTCTCACAAAAAGCTTTTTGAGGTCACCGTAAAGTGAAAAAGGTGATCTTGACACATTTTTACAGATACCTCAAAAGCTGCAGGCCCCGAGGGAGACTAGATATCATTTGTCCGGAGTGAAAAGTGCTGGAAAGTGTTTCTTGGCGCAATATGTGAGGGGTTAGGGGGAGGGGGATGGGGTTTGAGGGAGTCTTTAATGCTCCGGCCAGTCTCCTTCTGATTTAGATATGTGGTCATTGGAGGCTTCTGTGACCCAAATGGGTTTTCCAGAGGCATTCTCGGTGTGAAGATGTAAGCTTCACCAGGTAAAGACGATCGGTAATTGGAGTTACTCTAACAAGGCTGTTACTTTGTCATAAATCATGACAAGTGAGAGTCCTGTGCCCTCTATTCAGTGTCCTGAAATAGTGCAGGGGGGGAAAAAATTACTCTGCTCTGCAAGAGCTTTCCTCTTCAATCCATTGGGGGTTTATTGGATTTTATCCTGCTGGGCTCTCAGCATAGTGTGTGCTTTGTAGTTAAGGAATGAGAGAAAAATGTCTTTCTTCATAAAAAACACAATTATGCAGGTACAGCGTAACAAGATTTAAAGAAAACATGAGCTATGCCACAGGATTTTTTTATTTTACATTTGCTCATTTAATTCAAACACCCCCTTAGTGCCTGACTGTCTTTCATGTTAAAAACGTATATTTTGCCTTTTAATGTAGACATTGTTAAAACTTCACTTTTGGCAGAGTGGAGGAATTTAAAAATGCATTGGGCTTTAAAACTTCTCTTAGGGCAGTTTCAGAGGGACTATTCAAGATACAACAATTATTTTCAAATGTCTCCAGGTCTTCAACAGTTATTTGCCTGAAACCCACCCAAAGCACATTTTGATTTGGAAGCTTTGTACTATTTCAATAAAAGTTGGTTTAGTCTGACAGGGTCCAATATTTGTACACATTATTATTCCAGATCTTCAGTACTTAGTAGTAGTTTGATCATACCTTTATTATTTCTATGCATTAAAAAGCGATTATTCAGGTATTCAATTAATATGTCACCTTCTCCTAATTGACTTGCACTTTTACAAATGTTAATTGAGCATCATGGGCATATTTATAAGAACAATGGTAAAAAAACATTGTTTATAAGTGTATATTTAATCCAGGTTATATAGTTTGTTCAGGGTTCAGATACTAGGATATGATGTTTACATAAGCAAAGACATAACCTGGATACTCGAAAAACTGTGTGTACATAAACACACTCAGTAAGTCTGTTTGGTCCCTAAGGACTATGATGCATGATTTATATGTGAACAGCAGCAGTGGTAGCAGGGCGTCATGCCACTAAGTGAGTCAGAGGAAGAGACTATAATAACATGAAGACACTTTAGTTTGGACACTAAAATGAGCTGAGAGCCATCTAATGGAAACAGTACCTCATCTGATATTTGGCACAATAAAAATAAATCTGATCTGAAGAGATGTAAGAAGAGCAAACTTGTCCGTACATGCATCTCAACGAACCATCATCAAGAAAATATAAATGAACTGTAATTGTGTTTTTGGTGTTAGGGTGACACAATTTAACCAACAGAAATATAACCATGGTGTCGTTACCAGGCCGTTAAATAAATGTATTTTGTCACAGCTCTAGGTGTCTGATACCAATGCACAAGGCACAAGGAACCCTTTAGTCTCTGAATGAGACATGTCACAATTTTGAAAAATTACAATGTAAACCCATAGCACAATTTTATCCAGCTTTATAAGAAGTTCAGCATAAATGAAAACACACAATATAAAAGTTATTTTAAGTGTTTAACATGTATATTTTAAGCAAAACCATTAACCAACTAGTTTCCTAATCTTAACAAAACACAGTTGTTTGTTTTGAATGCAACAATAACCATGTGTTTACCACAAACGTAGTATAAAGCAAGGGCTCCCCTGGGCATGAGAAGGTGTTGAGAAGTTTGTAATGAGTTGGGAATAATAATGTGTTGGAGGTGAAAGTGTGAAGAAAAATACTAGTAAATAAATTTGAACCAAATAATGATGGAGGAGGAAGGTGTGCAGTCATAAATTACCCTGTCTTATGTGAATGACATTTTGGTGTGGGGCTATATTAAATACAGTATATTTAGTTATTTAATGATGGGGTGCAACACTGCAACTGAAAAGGGTTGATGAGAGATTTAAATGTCCTAGACTGTGTGTGTGTGTGTGTGTGTGTGTGTGTGTGTGTGTGTGTGTGTGTGTGTGTGTGTGTGTGTGTGTGTGTGTGTGTGTGTGTGTGTGTGTGTGTGTGTCTGTGTGTGTGTGTGTGTGTGTGTGTGTGTGTGTGTGTTGTGTGAATTCAGTGCTGTAAACCTAGCATTGGATTGACTTAATAAATACCCTTTCAACTAATATACTCTTATTTGCATTTCTGAGAACGCCAACCTCATGCTGGGCCGATAAGCATCTACGAAAATAACCCTAGACATTTTTGCCCAAGGGCCTCATTAATAGAAACATTTTCAAGCCAATTCACATTAATATATAAACACAATGCAACATATTCAGAGAATTTGTTGAAACCTAATTATTTGTGAACTTCCAAGCGGAAATTTCCAGCAACTTCCTGGCTTGAAGTGCCAACTTTTGGTTGCCAGCGCTCAGGTTTGTTTTTCATCTCTATAGCATCTGCACTAATTACTGCAAGCAGTGACTCGGATACTGCAAATACATATATACATACAGGCTGGCTTATATTACTCATTATACCATAATTCCTTTGTACACATAAAGCTGAGGAACACAGCAGCTTACTACAACAGCTAAATGACACAGCTCTGTGACAACTAATGCAGAGTGACTTCCCCATTCACACTCTATTAGTCTGATTATGTAATTAAATAAGGTTGATGATGAAATTAGTCCTTGGAAGACATAATAATTGCAATCACGGAGGCATATTAATTAGTTGGTTAAACAACTAAAGGATGCTTGAACACTGCTCAGTCAAATTGTCTCATACAGTTCAGGGTTTATGTTGACATGAAAGGAAATCATGATAAATGAATGATGATAAGCTGCAAACAGGTTTCCAAGCTTCAAACAGTATGAGCTGATTGAATCCTCTATTATGCAAAATGCACTTTTTGCTGTCTTTTATACATCAACATGTGTCCCCGGTGTGTACGGAGACTCACAAAGTGTCAGGAAATACAACCCTCTCTCTTTTCCTCCTTACCCACATCTCTAAAAATGGGGGTACAAACGAGCTGATCAAGATTTAGTGCCGATATGACATCATAACCAAAATGTGGGCTGGCTTTACATTGAACTCCTTGCCCCACCCACGTGACACGTCCCAACCTATCGTCCGCAATATACAGTCGGTGAGCTGAATCCCCTCAAGTAGGCAGCTCTGTGTGTCTGTGTGTTCAGCAGGATGTCTGTAGGAGGGACTTTGAGTTGTTGTATATATAATACATATAATGTAACTGTTCTAGTGGTAAACACTGAGAAGTGTTTCAGAAATAATGCTTGATGTGGTTTGGAACATAATATGGCATTTAATCACAGCAGCGCTTAGCTGAGTATCTCCGTTAGAAACGTCTCTCTTCAGAGAGCTGCATGACGCTGCAGAGCAACAGTCACAGAATCAGCACTTCAGGAACAGGGCTGAAATAGAGGGGCATGAGGCATGGCTACAATGGGTGATCTGTTCGGTTTTTTGAGCAAAACACTTCACATATAGGTTTTGTACTGCTCCTAGTACTAGGATGGGTTAGATGCAGAGGACCAATTTCACTGTGTGTGCTCTGCTGTGTGCATGTATGTGACAAATAAAGAGGGTTTCATCCTCCAATTCTATCTATCTACCTATTGATATCGCCCTAAAATATATTGTTAAAATATAGCATAATAGGAGACCTTTAAACATACTTAGTAAAATGTTGTCTATGTGCATCAAGAAAAACAGTTAAACTGCATATTAACACATTCAGAGGATGGCAAAGTAAATAATAATATCAGAGTGCTCTTTAGGGCATTTGTTCATTATTGATTATCAATACATAAAATCCCTTAGGATACGATTGTTGGTGTTTACTTAAAGGAAAGGAATCAGCAATCCAATAAAATCACTTTATCTAATCAGAGATAGCACGCATCATTTACTTATCGACTCTGAATGTGTTCTTTTTAGAGTTAGGTTATCAGAACCAGTTAGTGTTAGCGTCACCCAGGTGAGACTTTATGTCTTCATGTAAACTAAAATAAACAACAAGGATATATATTAAAATATATAAAATTATTACAATGCAATACATAAAGCAGGTGTTACCATCACTTTCAAATATTCATTGTGTTGTAGATTTTGCAGAACTTTTCCCATCTATACCTGGTGAGTCAGCACACATGATTTAATTTTCCCTCTTTTTTTGTGTCCTTTGTTTTGTGCAGTGACCTCTTTAAATGTGCATTTGGCACCTGTTTACCCCAATGACACATGGGTTAATTTAAATGTGTTTCTATTCCGCTGAAAATGTATAGCTGAAATGTGTTTAAACAAGATTCCTGCAGCAGTTGTTGTATGTAATAGTTAAAATGTTGTCTATCAAATGGAGGACAATGGTCATATTTATATTTCTTACATATGTCTATATTTTTGTGAGAATTTCAGCCCTTGTTAAAGAGACAAATTACTCTTTCATGAACATACTACAATATTATATACAACTATTTTTCAACCTAAGCCCAGAATTTTGTAATTAACTATTACATTTTTTTATGTGTGAAACAGGATTTTAAGTGGCATGTTCAACAGGCTTTTGAAGCAAACTGAACTCTTGAGGAATACACGACATGTTGATGATTTGGTTTCAAGCACAACAAGAATGGTAAAAAAAATTTACTGGATACTATCTTCTTTGCAAAACAATTCTTCTATGCAAAGATATTCTCTTGCGGGATAATTCAGTTGGTCAATGCCGTGTGTGCAGTATTTCGAAACAAATAAAAGCCACTGATTTCCTCACTGCTTTTGCCTGTCTGTAGGCCATAAAGCTGCATCTGCTTTAATGAGCCATCATCTATCGGAGGATGAAGTCTTTAATTCGGGGGCAATAAAAAAAAAAGGCTACTCATAAAACTCCACACTTTGCCAGCCGAAACCTTTGAAATGCTAAGACCTTTCTTCTAATCATCTTATTATTTCTTTTGAGGTCACAATGAAAAGAGTCTATACCAGCAAGAATGGTCTTTAATTGCAATCATGATTTCACAACAGCTTACCCTATAATTGTTGAGTGCCTTTTTTTGTAGAACAAGACACATTACAGATACCAAGTGGTAAAGTTCACCTGCTACCGAACTAGATAAATAATTAGCAACTCTGTAGGAAGAAGAAGCTAATGCAGCAATTACCTTATCGAATACCTTGATAATCACCAACAGGTTACTTCAGGTTCAAAGGGAGCGCTGCCGCTGAGAACTGCTCCAATTTGCTATTCATTAACTTTGATTCAGGCACTGGTCCGGAGCTCATTAAAAAAAGGGCTATTACAGATTTAAGAGGTAAATGTAATGTTCATATAGAATATTTCTGCTGTACCCACAGTCGGGAATTATTCAAATCTAACTGTGTTTGAAGGTATATGTAAAACCGATATATATATATATATATATATATATATATATATATATATATATATATATATATATATATATATATATATATATATTCTGTATGTTCTCTGAACTCTTCTTTCTAATGTGTCTTGACACAGCCTATGTGATACCTTGGAGAGCCATTGCAAATTGCCTTTTTTTCTCTTCTACTGATTTACTCTTTTTCAGTTTCAATCATAACACGGTCTCGGAAAGATGAAATGATTGCTTTTGTCACTTTTTTCCTTTTGAAATCATGTGTTATTATTTCGGGGGGGGGGGGGGGTGACATGTAATTTACAACCTCCTGACTGGCTCAATGAATATTACTTTCATAAACAGGTAAAACCATTGGTATTACTGATCATAAAAACGTGTCTGCATTGTTAGGATGTACAGTTTAAAGTTAGGCTTTAGGATTGTTTATATGTCGGTCATATAAACCCTATTGGGAATATTTTGTGTACCATGAGTTTCCTTTACAAACAAAACAATGGCATGGTTTCATGACCAACATTGACAAAGAGAAATTTGAATTTATGAAACTTAATCTTAATTCAAAGGTGAATATTCAGGATCACAACTGTTATATTGTTAGATAGTCTTATGAGAGTGAAAAAATAAATATTGTTCATATCATAGAATTTGCTTATTTTTAGCCAAGTACATCAACAGATACAGATGGCATGCCTCTTGGCAACTCCATGTAATTGCTTTGCTAATAAGTCCCATGAATGTGTTTATTTTGTGTTCTTCAATTGTTATGTTTTATTTTATGTTTTCTTATTGTTGCTGTAAAGCTGGTGCATCAAACTTTACTTGCATGAAGGGATACAAATACAAACAATAAAGTGTTAGAAAGAAATTGAGCCATGCATTTGCCAGAGCCGTGAATTGCCTGATTGATGAGATGTGCTACCTCATTATGTCTGATTGTTCCTTTAAAAACTTGCACTTGCTTGCTGTCTCAACAGGCACTTCTGCCGGATATCACACCAGAAGACACTTGACTGTCTGCAAATACCGCCTGTGAGTATTGGGACAGAGCCAGTGTGTTCCAAGTGCCTGGTTTTCCATTGGCCAGAACTCCTAGCTCATTTTTACTGCCAAACATCCACATGTTTAACACTCAATGTCTTTCATTCTGAAATGTGTTCCCTAAGCTGTGATCATGTGGACATCACTAGCAAAGAATAAAGCCTCCTACTGTGTAACAGGTTTTTGATGGTTTCAGCATTGTATCTTTGGTCCAACCAACCTGTCTCACTAATTGGGTGGCAGAAGTTATGCAAAGATGGACAATATGCCCTTTAGAGTCTATATGAGACACAGCAGGCAATTAACTGATGACAAGCACAAAAAATCATTCAGGAGTCTTAAGTTTGAAGGGTGGTGAGTCTTTCTAAAGAGGAGGTCGGGATGGATGTTAACCCGTTTGTGTCCTGTGAGAAACCAAAATTGAACGTAATTTTGTTGAGTAAACATATCCAAGTCCTTTCATTTGAATACATATTAACCTTTCATATAAGGAGTTTGGAATGTCATCATGAGGAGAGCTTTTGAGTGAATGTAAGCTGTATTCAGAACTCTATAAGACTTTTCATGACAGTT
The DNA here is from genome assembly GCF_036324505.1 of Eleginops maclovinus. Classification (NCBI taxonomy): domain Eukaryota; kingdom Metazoa; phylum Chordata; class Actinopteri; order Perciformes; family Eleginopidae; genus Eleginops; species Eleginops maclovinus. The sequence goes on from NC_086357.1 coordinate 10,051,076, forward strand.
AAAATTGAAAAACAACCTTGCACATTTTTTTATTTAATGAGTTTTTCAACATGTCTAAAAAGACACACAAAACTCTTTCAAAGGAACAAGGCACTGCTACAGGGACCTTTTGGACAAAAGAGGGTTTATTTTTCACACCTGTGTGGTAGAACATTGGACATTCAGAGAGAAGTATGTTCAACACGATTCAATATTACTCACATTTTAATTTCAAGACCTATTTTGGTCTTATGCAACTATGCAAGACAGCCAAATCTCCTATGGTGTCACCATACAATTAAATTGCATTGTCAATTATGTTTCGACTTATTTTGACCTGGGTTTCAGTTGTCTTTTCATTCAGTAAACTCTAATGCTTAAATGATGTAACAAACCCTTATTTTAAACCTTGATCAGGTACCTTTAACATAACCAATATACATCTATGCCCATGTGTTTAGAACTGCATCCATAAGTAAACAAAGATAAATCTTACTGATCCTTTAGGATGCCGTTTAGTTGTATAGGAATGTCATTTTGACAGAGACAGGGTTGGGCAGAAACATGTTTTCTTCTACTGCTGACAAACAAAACCCATCTGAAACTTTCTCAACAGTTTGCACTTTATGAACTTGTTTGTCCTGTCTCTTCAATGTGTCGAAGTAAACTATGGAGCCCAGCAAGTTGAAGAACTAACTTGGTGGGATTCATCAAAGAGAGCAGCAAGCGGCTTTTCCCTGCTGAACCATCATGAGACATGCCTTGCGGGACACTTCTGTTCGCTCTAACAGACCTGAATGCAATGTGACAGGCTGTAGGATCAAAGACAGGCCCGGGCTTGATATCTCGAACAAGTTGACTTACACAAGTAATAACAACACAACTCTGACAAATGGTTGATGGAGACTTAAAGTAAAAGAGAGTTTCATTAGCTGAGTGTATGCAGATTTGTCTCTTGCATGTTATTTATTAATAGGCCACAAGTGGAGCAGATTGGAAGGTCGCAGGAAGCTCTCCATGATTCTATATAAAGGAGACAGCAGCAAATACTGAGTCAATCTAGTGGGTTGAATTCATATTTTATGTCCAGTCCTAGCACCTCCAAAACAATTGTATGTGATAGGCTAAGGGGCTGGACATCCCTAAACTGTTGCCCAATCAAGGCAGACTGGGCCCTGGTTGAAAAGGGTGAAAGGGGTGATCACAGACTCAGCACTGTTTTAACATTAAAGCATGTAAACATATCAAAGAAGCGGCACAAAATACAAACATAACCTTGCAAAAGAGATTAATAGGACCCCATTAAAGGTCCCCACTAATGCAAAATGCATTTTTTGATGTTGTTTATACATAAATAAGTGTTCCTGGTAACCTCTATCGTTTACTCCTTATACACATCTCTAAAAATGGGGGTAATGTATGAACGAGCTGATCCAAATTTGCTTTCCTTATGATGTAATGTGGGCTGGCTTCACATAGAACTCACGGCAACGTCCAACCTAAGTGACACGTCCCAACCTATCATACCCAATATACAGTCGGTGAGCGTAATCCCCTCCCGTAGCACCTCTGTGTGTCGCTTTATTCAGCAGGATGTCTGCAGGAGGGACTTAGAGTTGTGTTATGTATAATACATATAATGGCATTTATCTCGCGGTCTAGACTGAAGAAAGAACATGTCAAGCTATGTGCTGTATCAGAAACAATGCGCAATGTGTATCAGTTTCTCCCGGCAGAAAACTCTCTTCAGAGAGAGAGCTGCATGACCCTGCAAAGGGGCGTGGCCAGCTTCAGCTCAGCTCAAATTTAAAGCGACAGTCACAGAATCAGCACTTCAGGAACAGGGCTGCAATAGCGGGGGATCAAGCATACAACAATATATTGTTCAAATAAAGCATGATTGGGGACCTTTAAGTAAAGTTCAATCAATAAATTGTATTTTTCTGTTTATTTGAAGGAAGTCTTTTGGCATTGATGTCTGCCATTGTATTTCTGCAGCACGCCCGACAGGTATTCATCCCATGTTTTTTAGTTTTAAAAGATAGCACATAAAGTCCCTTTTATACACACAAACAAACAAACAAACAAAGAACCATAAAAATATAAGTTGTTCTCTCTTAGTGAAGATGTCCTTCAGCAAGCCTCCATAATGAGCTCCTCTTTGTATTCTTTCACTTTCTTTCAAATCCTGTTAGCTGCTACAATTAATTTACCCCACCACAGCATTTATGAGAAGAGATGACTGCAGACTCCAGCATTCATCATGTGTGCTTTCCTTCAGTGCCCCCAGTTATAGGTCCCTGTTAGATTTATAGGCTATCTGGTATCTATAACATTGCAGTCCCTGAGGTCCTGCTGTTTGTTATGCTGAAGATTAATCGACAGGTCGGCCATTTTTGCGCGTGCATCGCTCGAGTTATTGCATTTGAGCTGTATCTATAAAAAGACAACTTGTGTGCTTGCGAAGAAGGGACACAGATTTTGCAGTGCAGCACCTTGTGATAATTATTTCCATTTATAAATGGCCCAGGTTTCCTTTTCAGCAACGCAGGCTACGTCTGCGAGACAATTAGCATGCAAAACACACAGACGACGAGCTCTGAATATCCGAGGACTTTAATGTCTTAGCATTGCTATGATATAAATAATGAAGGAGGGATTTAAGTCTTATTTTTCCACATGAATTTATTTAATAATCCCATTAGTAAGCATCAATGTCCCAATATTAGGTTTGATAATATTAAATACCCACCACGCTATGTAACACCTAAGTTTTATAACATTCAGCAACTGAAAACTTTTTTGGGGGAAGAGGATTAAAGAAAAGACGGTTTTTACTTGTTTGTTTGGTTTTGACTGGAGTTCACGTTTTCTGCTCAATGTCCATCATAAAATGGGATTAAATGGTTTTAGCTATGCTGTTTTTGTGACGTCAAATTTGTTGCAGCTTGATTTCGGTATATGGGAGCTGTAAGGCTTTTAAGAAAAACAAATATATAGAAGTTGGAAGAAGAAGCATCAGGTTGCTTCGGCTGAGCTAATTGCCAGTTTTTGATCCAGGATACATTTTTATTTGGTATACTCAGTTTTTAAAGAACTTTTTTTTTGTCTTGTCCTGGTTAAATGCATTTTCAATACAATGTCGCTGCTCTACACAAGGTAAAAGAACGCATTTTATGGTATGAATTATGAGACCTAAATGTGATAAAAAATTATATAATTTTAATCATAACAATGAAGGTCATGAAGTCAATTATTAAATCACAATGGACTACAATGTCTTAAAAATGCCTGACCTTTAATTTCCCATCTACTGTATGTAAAAATTGCTGTTAAATACATGAGCTTGTAGCTCCGCAGCTGCCATCCAGGATGGTAACTACTGAGTAATTAGTTTTGTACCTCAGCGGGACACGCATTACTGAGCAGGAGGCACATTTTGCTTTAAGTTGTCCTGCTCTCACTGTCCCATTCGCTCAGCATGTCGTAATTCAAGACGCAAGCTGATGATACATAATAAATTAAACCTCATGTCATCTACAGGAGGTCATGAATGATAAGTTATTCATGTGTAAGGGAGCAAAGGAAAAAAAAACAAAAAACATAATGTGAACAAATTTGAGCATTAAGCATTAACACTGTAGAAATGATTATGTAGTCCTGCAAACAAAATATTTAATGCAAATCTTAACAGAAAATAGGCTATGTTGAGACAAAATCACCTAGGCCAACAGGTGGAATGCATTACAATACTCCAAAGTATTTCTATTAGAAGAAACAATATGTTTTTTGCATGTTTTGGCACATTTGTGTTGAAGTGCAACATGTTTTGCTTGATGGAAGTTTTCCTGGCCGTTGAAGAACGTTTGCACCTCTTGGCCACTTTACACAATCATAGTATTTAAAGGTGTCACAACATAACATCAATAAATAATGACTTTGTGTATGTGTTTATCTTTATTAAAGCATACTATAATGCCTTTGTCAATGCAGATTCAAGACAGCAATTAAAATGTTAAAAATTCAATTATGGAAGTACACATTTGACTGTCAAATCCTATTAATTCCTGATCATTGAATTGTGCCCTTCATAAGCATTACTATTATAAAATACAAATGCAAAAATACAATTTGTAATGATACCATTCTGTTGACAACATAAGTGCATATCGTGTGGGAAATCACACAAACCCTGAAATGAAATGTGTACCAACCTCTATCAAATGTCCTGCTGATAGTTTGAATTGCACCCTGATAACAGAGGTTATCTTCCTCATCTGCTCTCCCACTAAACAAGCGTGAAGTCGTTGCCAGGCCACAGTGATAGGAATCTTATTGGAGTCCAGGCCAGGGCTGCTTCACTTTCACTCCAATCAGCTCTTCACCAAACAGGAAATCTGGGTGGATGAAATAGCTTCGAAATATCAAGTTCACTGCAACGCTGTCTGAGGCTCCTTCAACTCTAAATTGACTGTAAAATATTATTGGAAAACAAACAAAGGCGAGCCACGCTACATTTGCTCACACTGCGCTCATATTTCTGGATCTCATTCTGAGGCATAGGAAGGATATTGATGCCAAATATTTGAGGGAGCACACAAATGCAAGTGAATCTTTTAGAGTGCACAGGCAGGAGTTTATAAAAGATTAGAGAAAAGTTAGAACTGTGAGTTTGAGAACAGATTTGGAGCATATCAGATGGTTTAGCATGCAAGAAGTGAGAAACTGAGCCAGCAACAGGGATTCTCATGCTTGTAATGATCAAAGCTAATGGCGCTAGACTGTTTAATGGACCTTCAAAATAAAAGCTTGGACTTGGAGTGTTTTTTAACCACTAGATATAGACAAATCATTTTTTCTAAAATCTTAAAAATTAAAATGCATAGACATATTATTACATTTGTTATACATTTTTCATAATATTGTTAAAAAACAAATACATTGTATGTAACCATTAACAATGTATTGTAGTTGCAATGTTAGCTTAATGTTAGCATCTATTTATGTTAGCGTGCATTTTTTAATCTGGATCTGGATTTAATACTGAGCAAAACCCAGAAGTATCACGCTCAGTGGGGATGAATATTCCCTACTAGATGTCTATTAATATTTGCCAGAAGCACTCCATGGACAGTTTCTTCTGGTAGCATGTTCCACTCTCTGATTGTTCTGGGAAATAATTATTATTTCAGAGTGTCACTAGAAGCGGATATGCTCTGGAAGTTCCTACTTCTAACAGGCTCTAGTTGATGCATCAAAGGCTGAGAAGTTATTGACAATCTTGAAGAATAGGACTAACCAAGCTGATCGCCGCCTTTCACTCAATTCCACCCAGTTCAACCGTTTGAGCATTTCTGTGACACTGCTGTCCCACTTATAATCTTCAAAGATGAATTGCAGCTCTTCGTTGTTCTTTTTCAAGCACATCCTTTTCTCCATGTAGAGGTCCCAGAGTGTACAACACAAACTGTCTTATTCAGTTTCTGGGGACAGTGTCGTAGATTAAGGCATAGGAAGCAATCTTCTTATGAATAAAGAAAAAATGGCAATATTTATCAATACCGTGACCAAAGACTCTCCTTATTAAATCAGCTGGATGAACCTAGTATGGGTCAATGTGGAGATATCAGATAGGGTCAGTCATAGGGGGATGTAAACTCACATCCCACATTATTGTATCCAGACATTCTACTTTATTTTCTAACTTTCTATTGCATTCCTGTTGTCCTTTTGACAGTTTTACAATGTATTTTTATTCATTATCATTATATTCCTTATGTAAGTCTCTTTCAACTGCCTTTGTGTTGAACTGAGCTAGATGAATAAACCTCCCTTGCGTTGCGTTTTGAAGCTGTCCCATAAATCTTTTTGACATTAATTCATGGTGTGCTGGTTATGACTCAAGGGTTTTCAATGGCGGATTTTGTAGACTCTTTATCTCAAATTTTGGGCCAAAAACAAAGTAAGATTAAGTGAGACATACTTCTGCAAATTTAAATGAATATAATACAGAACAACATGAGTATGAAAACATATGCATCCAGCTTTGTTTGTTAGGTCAGGGATAATCCCAGAATGTGTAAGCTAAACCATCCACTACTCACATTATGAACAATGAACTAGAACAAATGCTCTAAATTATACTTAACCTAAACTGTGTTTGTTTTCCCTAACGTTTTTTTAAAACAATACATTTAGACTTAATTACACTTTAGGGAACTTTTTCCCAACTTTGTTCACACTCAAGAGGATGCAACTACAGCATAAATCAGGAAAATGAGGCTCAGTCATCATTATGTGAAAAACACTGTGCATATGCATTTTTCTTTTCCATGGCAATTGAAATTGTTTTATTGTGAAAATGAGCTAAATATTATCCTGTGTTTATTCAATGGAAGCTACCTGTTGCATGTCCTATTCTGAAGGTGGCTGCTTAGCGTGGAGTACTCTCAACTTTTTTTATTTTATTTCAAATGCTGTTGCCAGCTGTCTGTTTAATAACAAGGGTTTAATATTGAGTATGCGTGCATCTACGCTGTAGAGTTAAGGAAACAAAATCTTGAAATAGTATCGCATTAACAATTGACTGAGCATTTAAGGTCAAAATGTCAAGTTATGAAAGGCTATAACTGCTTCAATACTTCAGGCTTTATACTCATATGTGTTTGAATGTGATGTTTTATTGGAACCATTGATTGAAAATACAAAAAGATCATTTTCCCTGGATCTGAAAGTTTATTTTGCTAGTCCTATTTTTCATAAAACGAATGGCAGATAATAGGATCTATGCTCCCTCTTAATTTAAACTTACTCAGGCAACAATCATTCTATTGCCTGCTGATTAGCACACTAGGCATAATGGGCCTCATTTGTTTTAGTATTATTATGATTTCCAAATTACCAATGCAATGTTATCACTTGGTTCTGCGTTTGCATTTCTACCTGCTTAGACGAGCACTCATTGCAAGATCAACAAGCAGTAATCTTTGATTTAAAGGTGCATACACCTACCTCTGCCAGATCACAAAACACCCTTTATTTGATGTCTTTGACCTGCATTCCTCCAGATTTAAATGCACAATAAACATTTGGGGAATCTGATGAATGCTTTATATTGAGTTACATAAATGGAGGATTCTTACTTATTATCTGTCATCCAAAATGTAAGATGTAGAAGGTCATTTACTTTCACTCTGTTAATATATTTTGCCTTCATACATCAGCTGGAATGATGGGTGTTCTATCTACATTCTAATGTGAGGGATGCGCTTTGTAATTATGCTCAGGTCAAACAACGACAATACCTCCATTTATTAGTTTAATCTTTCAAAACGGCAACGGGATGTAACATAATGGGTACATGACCTTCTACTTCTCTTCACAGAGACACACACACACACACACGAACACACACACACACACACACACACACACACACACACACACACACACACACACACACACACACACACACACACACACACACAGCATATACAGTACAATGATATCAAATCAGTTCCAACCATGAGCTCAACAACATTTTAAAAGCAAAACTGGCAAATCATCATATCCAGATGTTTCTTACATTAATTGCCATGAAGACATTATTGTGTACAACTGTAACCAAATGAATAAGCAATTGCAGCTTAATCTAACAATGCTAGAAATGTAGCAGTCTATAGTAATACTTCTGGAAATTCATATTCCAGAAGTATTACTATTGACTGCTACCGTTAGACCGTTGTAACATACATTACAGCGTGCTTACTATTTTGTGTTATGAAGCTCAAAAGGTCACATTTTGCTTCTCTATTTCTGATGTAATACCTATTTTACCTTATTACTATTCTACCAGCCACATTGCTTTTATTGTTGTATTCTCAAGTAAACTTGCACATCATTAGTCCCAGACAGGAAATTCCAGTGTCCCTTTTGACTGTAAATAAAGCCTAGAAATGGCCATCATCTGCCCTTGAAAGCATTCGGGGTATTTGTGCCTCCCAGAAGCTGTTTCCTCCTCAGCAGCGTCCTCTATCCCTCGGCTCATTAGCAACTGCCTGCTGCTTTTAAAGGCGATGAGAGGAGCCGCTGTTATTGCTCATTAGTGATGGTGGGGAATCGTGCCTTGCTGTATATTGCTAAGTCGAACCTGAACCTTGCTGAAATCAGTTTCCAGGTCCATGCCAGAATGTATCCTCATTTTCTTATTTCACACACCTACATGCTTTCAGCTCAGCCTGTGCTTAGGGGCTTCCAAATCAATACAATCCAAATGACACTGGGAACACACACCATGTTTTGACATCATGTAAAAAGCAGCATGATGCAAATTATTTGCACACACCCAGTATGCAGCTTGTTGTTGGCGATCTAAGGTCATTCTGGGTTATATCTCAAACAGAGTATTGATTAAGTGAAATTACTTCCCTAAAAGAGGGCTTTTGAAGCTCCTAAATTTAAGCAAACTTCAAAATTGGCTAAGATGCATTTGTTTTTAGGGGATAAAAGGTGAGATTGTTTCAGGCCCTGTACCATTTACACTTTTTATTCAATGCCTAAGCCGTCCATTTTTAATCTGCTGAATCAAACATTTTATGATAAACAGAACATTTGATTTTCCCAAATGTCACAATAGAGACAGTCAGTGTGAAGCCTAGAGTTTTCCATCCTGCAACTCACAGTGTTCATTTGTGTGTGTGTGTGTGTGTGTGTGTGTGTGTGTGTGTGTGTGTGTGTGTGTGTGTGTGTGTGTGTGTGTGTGTGTGTGTGTGTGTGTGTGTGTGTGTGTGTGTGTGTGTGTGTGTGTATGTTTGTGTATATGAAACCTAATTCTGCCAGTGTCAATTTGATGTTATGGTACACCTCTGTCTGACAACGCTGGTGGAGTGCTGTGTGTGAGTGGATGTGGTGTTTTTGGTGGTACATGTTGTGTATTAAGCTCAATAAAATTTGATTACAAAAAAACAACAATTTGATGTTATAATATTTCTCAAATTTGGGTTTCATAAATAAATACAATCATTATTTTTTTCCGTGACTGATCATCTTACAATGCGTCCCAGACAATCACTAAATGAATGACTGTGTTTTACTCAAAGCAATTCAGGCAGTTTTTAATTTGCAAGCAGAGCCCAGACATTCTGACTCACTTTGTGAAGTTTTTTCAAACTGAGTCGCTTCGTTTTCAACCAGCAAGGAAAGCACAACAAAAAAAAAAACACACTAATAAAGTTATTTTACACAAGAGACACAATATCTGTGAAATAACAAAAAAGGAAAACTTCTGACTCTGGCAGAGTATGTTAAATTCATGTAAGATTTCCTGCTAGAGGATACAGGAGTACGTGGTCAGTCAACCTTTCGCAGAGATCTTCAGAATCAAAATGTACAACTTTGGGGATGCATTTTGTTGAAACATTTCATTAATAAAAAATAGAAAACTTCATTACCTTGCAAATCAAAATGATACAGGACCAACCTTCTTTTAGTTTTCATCTTTAACATAATCACTAACTTGCCAAGATGTTGCTATATTATTGCCCTCCAATACCCAGGAAAACTCCTGCTTAAATTTGTCTTGGTTTTCATTACTTCTGTAGATGAGTAATGCACATATCTATAATTTATATCCAGAATATGTATCCACCTTTTGAACACTAAAGGCATAACATACAATTATGAAAGCTTAACATGAACATAAAAGTGCCCTTTTTACCACAATTCTCCATGTATTGCCATAGATTTGGTTCCACTAAGCAATAGACATCAAAACCAACATTACAATAGTAATGCCTTTGAATAATTACATTTCTTTTCCTTTGGGGATGAATGTGGGATTAGAAATATAATTTAATATTTGCAGCATTTATAAGACCAGGGGGAGGTCGTGGCTTATAGTGGATGTATTCCCCTTTAAAACCACAATTGTTTTTTTTGATGTGATAAACCACATTGAGCTTTTTCATCCATATGTGATGGTCTTTGAGGACCAAAAACATATTTCTATCGTACTTTATAGAATTATAGAATATCAGGCTTCACCATGCACTTTACTGCAAAGCACTGTACTGCAAAGCTTTGAGAAATAGTATTAAATCAGAGCATTTGAATAACACATGGACAATAACACAGCCAAACACACAGGGGAAATAATCAAAATTGCATTAGTGAATTTTGTAATTGCTTTTGAGAGCTGAGTTAGATCCTACAGTGCCATAGGCAGCCGTTCTATTGCTGTTGTATATCTCTCTGATGCTCAAATGACCTTGGGATGCAATTCAATCTGCAATTCAATCTCTTCCCGCTCGCTTTTGAGCTTCAATTAGACTTAAGTCACAAAGGCACAAAGTAAATGTGACTGGCTGGAGAAGAAAAAGAAGAAGCCAATCTAAAAAGGGTCCCAGTGCTTCATGCACATCTGCTGTCTTCTCTCTGTCTTGGCTTTCCGCTACCATCGCTCACACTGCTGAACTCAACCAGTTAAGCAATTATACCTTATGATGCATTAACAGAGATATCCTTCCCAGTGTGTAAATGATATGTGAGAAAATGCATTTTAAGGGACAGCAACTTCAATAATATGCACACTTGCTCTTGTAATGTATCATTTGCTGTAAAAATGAATAAAAAAAAAGTGTCATCTGGGTGGTGTTCACTCTAGCCAAAGAACATTATTTCTCTGAGCGCCATGCCAGGTAACTGTATGAGATGCTTAGATCATGGAGAAAACCCCAGCATATGCCTGAGTGTCACTTTTGCTTAGGGAGGCATTTCTTTCTGAATGGGGGAACGTTATAACTTCAGTTTTTCACAATAATTAGTGAATACTCAATTTAATAAAATGCATACATTTTGTCTAATAGTTAAAAACATTTACTTTATGGGTTTCATACATGATCCTTGGTGTATAGTAAATGGCTTTATAAAATAGCAACTGAACCTTAACTGGATTTATACAAGAAATACCAGTAAAATATCAAATGATAGTATGATACAATTTGATATGATAGTCGTGCAATAAATATTACCCTTATAAAGCTTTCAATGGTCACTTCCTTTACTTAAGTAACAGGTCTCAGTTAATTCATCCTCCAGAACAAAACTGATGAAAATAAATCAATGAACTTAATTGATAGTGGAGGAAACATTTCGTACAAAGTCTCAAATGAAATGTGTTTGATTTCTGTTGTCTCTCTAACTTTCTATCTATATATATTTATGCATTCATGTGAATGTAAAATGAGTAACAATAAAAGGCAATATTAAAACATTGCAAAATATCATCAGTTTTCTTATTGCAAAAAAACTCACTTACGTGATCCTGACGTACAGTTCAGATACACTGTACAGCTGAAAGATTAAGGAAAACAACATGGAGCCTTTAAAACCAAATTACATTGATTCAGCAAAGACAGGATTACTTTGACTGTAAAGGCCGCGTATAATATATATGTTTTTCAAAAGACAGCTTTCCCATTTCATCATTGTCTTTTAATCTGAAGCAGAACATATGCAGCACATGGAATTTCAAACAGAAAAAAACTGGGCCAAGACGGGAGGAAGAGTCAATACAATGTGTCAATATGCAGGATTGAAATGGTGCATCAAATACAAAAACTAAATCCATGCAATTGAGTGTCACTGGGGTGTTATATCAGACAAATGTAAAAAAATATTGATGACATTTGATTTGGGTCCAATTATTTTTCTGTAGCAGAAACACTGGCCCATTGGACTGCATTTCCATAGATACAGCTGCATTATGGGACATAGTTTCTGCCTTTCTCTAGGGCATTTGGGAGGGGACAGCACTGTGTAAATGTGCTGCACAGCATGCATCTGTGCCCAGTCAGGAGTCCTCTTAACTACCCCCTACATGATGAAGATTAAGATGAACGGGAAATGAACCTCATCTCTCCGCGTGATAAATGTCCGCCAAGTATAATTAAAGACTTTTAGTTAATTTCCTTGTCTCTCCTCCCAGGTAACCATTTTAATCATTTCCTCCTGTTGGCTTTATGTAATTGAATGTCTTCATTATAAGGACTAGAGCAGCTGGAACAATGTGTAAAGTTGTACGAGTAAGATTGTTCATTTTAATCTGCTTACATTTATTTTTTGGGATTCATCTGGAATTTGTGTAAACAAAATAATTAAAATATTGAAATATGGATGTGATGGTTCTAGGGAAAGCAATGTTGTTTTTTTGCTAGGTCTGTAAATTTGGTGATAACCTGACTTTTCCTCTAGTGCCACCAGCAGGCTAATATTGTAAACAAGTCATGGAATATGGATCTGTACATAGATTGGTTAAACCGTGGAAAAATTATTCTAGGACGAAGAAGAACTTTCTTTGTAGCAAAACCATGAAGATGGTATTTGTAGTTTTCAGTTAAATAGCTTAACAATGATTGGACATTATGTTCACCTTAGTTTAATGTATAACGTCATCATATTCTTCTTATCTTGATACCCCGAAATAACCACACAAAGGAAAATGCTTAGTTTGTGTTTGTGAGCGTCGTCATTTTGAGCATTTAAGCATACGCAGACGCAAAAACCCATATTCAATAGCAGGTGAAGCTCTGTAGGTCAAATTCCAGTGCCTGTATGTTTCCAACAACAGACGTTGCTTTCCACCAAGCCTAAAGATAGACAGTGTAATTATTTAACACGTTAAGGGATGTGCAGCAGGAGCAATACAAAAAACAAAAAAAAGCACACTTACAATCCTTCTGTTCTTACTGAGGACATTTTAGAAGTTATCTCATGTCCACTTGTGGATGAAGATTTCGGCGTCATAGTAACAGGGCTGCTGTAGCAACAGAGTGCTGACAGAATAGCATAGTTGTGAAATGCATGTAGACTCCTTTCACTATCAACAGAACAAACAAAAAAAACATGTTTCTTTTTAATGTTAATTGTTGCTTTTCTTTCGTCCCCAGGAGGGCTCTAGTTTTTTTTCTTCACTGTAAAACTAGGCTTTCATTCTTCCTTTTTCCTTTCAAGTGTCTTTACTGTGCTATACAAAAAACAAAAATCCATTGTGGCAATCACTGGTCAAAATCTTTTCACAACATCAAGTTAGATATGGAACGTTCTAAACCACAACAACAGGAACAGTTTACTTCACCAGTATTGACAGCATTTTTTGTCTAACTTTCCTAAGTGTATTTCTTTTTAAGTGATGTTTGTCTGAATGTATTTTCTCTGCCATCAGCTGTTATCGCCTTTTATTCTTCTACAAAACAAACACATTTGAAGAGGAGAGGAAACAACATTCTCTTTGAGCAGGGAATAAATAGGTTTGGAATAATTTTACCAATTTTGACAAACAAAGCATTTCTTGTTCCTTGAAAAATCTTTATACAAAACCATTTTTAAAGTAATGCATTTTCATTGACTGATATCCCAATATTAAAATGTTTTTCTTCTACTACAGTATGCTATGCTTTTAGGCTCACCAGTCTTTTCTATACTGAACTATACCACGTTATTGGCTTCAACTCCTCCAATTGTTAATATGAATTTAATATTTTATGATTGAAACTTCATTGCCCTGCAGTGCTCTCATTAGGAGGACTGTTCCTGATCCCTGGTGAGAAGCAGAACGACCAATCAGCAGTGGCTACTTTTTTTCTCCAGCTGGGCAAATTACCACATGAAAAGTATTAAGCCCAACTTAATTACATTCAGCTCACAGCTGTAAGGCTGAGACATCCATAAAAGTAATAACCCGGTGGTCTTTTTATTTTCTCTCTCTCTCTCTCAGACGCCTCACACATTACTGTACAGGATGTTTAAAATGACTCTTTGTTTGCTATTGTATCATTTGATTGAGGGATTAGCACGGGCTGCGTGATATTTCTCTGTAACAAATCCTTACTTTCTCCACAAATCCTTTACGTATTTAAATTTCCTCTTGTATCTCTAGGGATATGAAAGTTGAATGCAATCACGGCATCACTTCTTTTCAGTTCAATCTCGAGGAATTCTGTCGTAATGACAAACTCATTAGCACCAAATCTTACCGGAAACATGTTTATCACAGGCACAAACAATTTTATCTCCCGGCCTCGAACCATTTTCTCCAGGATGACTAATCCCCCTGGTTTATTCCACCTGTCAAACCACAGGCACTGCCATAATGCTGGATTATCTCTCTCAACTTTCTGTTGTCGTCTGACACAAAAATAAATCTTGTGTGAGCTGAGAGTGCAGGTCTCGGAGACAGTTGGCTAATTAAAGTGAAATGGGGCAGATAATAGCTTTTAAAAACATTTCAGCCAATTTAATGAGCTTATTATTTACTATGAAAAGGAACGTGTCACAACCACCACCCCACCTCCACCACCACGCTAGAGCTGCCACCCACACTAATTCCTTCCTGCTGTGTTGAGAGGTGGCCTCCATGAATTTCAATGACTAAAGAAATATTATCTCAACTAATGAAATAATGCTTATCCCACTCCAACACTCAGAGGTCCCCTCCAGGCAAATTGTCTCAAGTCATTCTAGGGAAATGGTAATTAAAAGACAAACTGCAGCTCGAATAAAATTATCATTTGCATAGCCGAGGTCCTCCATGGAATTTCATTTTTGTAAAAGTAAGTTATTATAGTTTTATGATGGTGTCAGGCTTTTTCTTAGTGCATTTATGTTCTTTTCCATTAAGAGTTTGAAATGATGCTCCAGTGTCATAGTAAAAAATGGGGTCACTCATCCATCGGTTTATTGGCTCTAAAGGCTCTCCGTAACCGTTCATTGCAGAGGCGCTCTACATTTACATACACGGGCTGAGAGCATGTCAATGATGTTGATTTAATAAGTTATGACCATGCGTCGCACCAGTACAACAATAACTTAACCCCTTTATTTTCTCCCTCTTCTTGGGCAGTGATTTGTTTTCATTGCTATGCTTCAGGTAATCGCATCCATTTTCAGTTTGTGATCACTGAATTGGGAGACAACAGGAAGTGGCATGGGATCTGACAATGAAAAATATTCTGTTGCAGCTTCAGTGGCTCAGACCCTTCACGTTTCCTTTACCAATGACTACCTTTGAGCAGTTAACTCAGCACAGACAACTGGGGAAGAATACCGTGTGTCCTCTCTAATGACAAAGTTCAGGTAATTCTGAATGCAGCTAGCTAAACTTCAGAGAATGGGGCTGCTTTGAGATTTTAATTTTTTTTATTTGGGTGATTTATTAAATGAAACTTGCCAATTAGCACAGAACAAACCGGCAACATTATAGACGGCGAGAGCAGAGGTCGCAACAGTGAACTTGACCGTTGATGGCTCCATCGATCAACAAGGGATTTTAGTCTCAGTATGAATAATGCCATCCCGGTTTTTGCCACCAGAGCGTAGGAGAACTGGGTCAACTGGATGACGAAGTGTGTGTGTGGCACAGGGCCTCTTCAGGGATGGCGTTTGAAGCTTTTGATAGGTTGAAGCAGATCACTGTCATTGTTGTGTACCAAAGCGGTTCTGATCTCTGACTTCAAAATGACAAGAGAGCCAGAGAATCAAAGATAATGCGCAATCAATCCGTTCCCCCGTGACAGCTTGAAGAAAGCTGTATTTGAGCAGAAACAAAGGACCCAACACAGGATTTATATAAGCTGCTTCATCTGTGCGCCGTAGCCTCAGAAAAAAAAAAAAAAAATGGGGGGAATATGTCTTCAGGAGTGCCAGGCAACAGAAAGTGACCTTGTCACAATGCGCCAGCAACCAAGCCTGGAGGTGTCACCCACTGACAGCCTTACCACAGATTAAAATTCAACTTTTTTTTTGTATTTCTAACAGCTACCCTCGACCGGCAGCTCTAGCTCCCTCCCAACCTGAAAACACCCACTCTTACTAGTTTTGTATTTATCATCTGGTACTTATTTCATATTTTCTCCTGTTTTCACTGACCCACACAAAATAATGTCTGCCTCGGCGCAATTAATTCTATCATGTTGTCCCCCTTCTTTGCTATGCATGTTGTGTATGAATACCCAAAGGTCAGTGCAGGCATTTATGGAACCGGTCATCCATTACTCATTCTAAGTGCGTAGTTTGACACTTGTGTCCCTTGTGGGCACCCATGGGACTGATTTCTCTCTCTAAAGAGATGCATCGATGCAATCCCTCAGCAGGGAAGGACTTTTACAGCAAAGTAAGTATTTACATTATAAGAAGTCAGTGGTGTTTGCTAGTGTGTGTATTGATGCAGTTCACCATGAAGAGTTGCTTCTTGTGAGGGCGTACGGCAGGTGGTGTTGATCAAGTTGCTGGTTAAGTTGTGTGTGTGTGCCTTTATATTTGGTTCACAAGCAGGTGGCCACTGACACCGACATTCTGCAACGGATAGAACAGGCCATTTAGCATGAAAACAAGTGCAGAAGAATTCATTGTTAATTGTGTTATTTTTTCTTGTGGTTTTTTGATGTAAAGACAAATAAACCTCACCAGACTTGGATTTACTGTATTAAGTCATTTAGATGTCTCAGATATCTAAAGGTCACACATTAGGCCTAACAGTTTCATCTTCTGAGAAATGTAAGTGTATCAATTAAGTCTTATTTCAAGTCACTTATTTTATCATTTTCAATATTTTCAATATATTATGTTATTTATCTTCCATTGTTAGTATACAAAGAGTTTTTCGTGTATTGTTGGATTCATAGAAGATGAGCATTAGTGGGAGATCATCATTATCTTAATACAAAATTAAAAAAAACACACATTTATGAAAAAAAGAAAATAAACTCTGAAATGTCAGAAACTCGATAATACAAGATAAAAAATGGAAAAACATTCATTTTATCTGTGACATATTTGCCATAAATATCCTGATCCAACATTTTCCTATTTCAGAATGTAATCATTCAATGTAGTAGAGAACATAACAACTGAATAGGAAATCAAACATTTGGATAGCAACTTGCATTCAAAATGTAATAAGGAAATAGATCCAAAATTGTTGTGAATATATTCTGTGGCAATGGGTTTCTTGTTATTCGTTAATAAGTAGGGTTGCTGTGAGCGCAACATGTTCTTTTCAGTGTTGGGTGTTAGAATCATGGCATGGTAATTCCTCTTCATTTGCGCTGCATAAATTACATTTTCACTGTGACAGCAGAGCTCGCCCCGCACAGCAGCCCATAGCCAGTCTGACAATTAATTTAATATCTGAGAATGCAGTTCATTTGTTTGGCTGTGAGGGAATTGAAACCCTAATGAAATGGTTCCTCTTGAAAAGAACTCTTGGAATAATGCCACAGCATACTTGTGTGTTGGTGCGTTTTTTTCCCAGTTATAATTTGCTCACCTGAAGGACTAGGTGATTTAGGCTGAAGAAGTGTGGTTTAAATACACATCACTAATAGATGTCTCTTTATTGTAATTACAGGAGAAATTATGATAAACCAGAGACATTCATTCGCTGCATAATGATTAATGTTGCCAGGCGGAACAGCAACTATGCAAATAAGCAGTTGTAAAGGGATTACATGAATCCATCATTCCATATACCAGGAATCCTTACACTGTCAACACAATAGATAACAAATGCATGTCAAGGCCAGAAGTCGAGATTGGCTTGTGTGTGACACTGTACAAGTGGGATCAGGGATATCATCCAACACACTAAAGCTGCTCAAATCAGAGCCCCGAGGTGATGGATGAAAAGTCAGTCCATGTTGGTTCAACCTAAAACCAACTACCTCCCTGCAGTATTGCCAAAACAGTAATATTGCCCTCGATACAATGTACCAATCATAATGCCAAAAGTGCCACAATGTACAAAAACTCACTTGGACAGTTACTAAAACCCGTTGGTCCATCCTGAACTGTTTCATTTAAATTAATTTCAGAATAGTGAAATGTCTATCCTGCATCTCGTGACATCTATCCAGCCAATCATTTTCATCAAATAAAATAATTTGGTGTGTAAGTAATCTGCTTTTGTTCGAATCACCTACTTTGGAGAGAAGGATAAGGAGTTGATTAATCACCCTGAGCTTCATTGCCACCCTGCTGTGCAACAAGTCCTAATAAATGACAAGTGCAGTGTTTTAATTGGCAGTGCCTCCCAAATGACTACACATGAGTAACTACACAAGGTCAATGGAAAGACTTAGACGTTTTTAAAACACTGTATTGTAAGTACTGTACATATGTCTGATAGATACATTTTTCTTCCTCATTTCAATCTATAAAAGTATAAAATATTTGGGTACCACTTTACAATAAGACTAGCATTATAAAGGATGCATAAATGGTTTATAATTAGGTTATTAATTAGGTTGTCAACACTTTATTAATGATTAAGTAGCAGTAATAAACCAGTTCTAACATAGTTTTCATACAGTAACACAGGCTCACTATTTGGCATTATGACTCAGCCTTATATTGGCTACCTAGATAGATAGAATCGGAGGATGAAACCCTCTTTATTGCCACATACATGCACACAGCAGAGCGCACACAGTGAAATTTGTCCTCTGCATTTAACCCATCCTAGTACTAGGAGCAGTGGGCAGCTATTGTGGGGGGGGGGTGGGATTGGAGATGTCTGGTGCCTTGCTCAAGGGCACCACAGCAGGGCCCAGGAGGTGAACTGGGACTTCTCCAAGTAGCAGTCCATTTTCTATATTTCAAGTCTGTTTGGGGACTTGAACCGGCGACCCTACGTTTCCCAGTCCAAGCCCCTACTTACTGAGCCACTGCTGGAATCTGGACCTAGCTTACTTTGTCTTCTTCATCAGCAACATCCTGTATCTGTTGTTCACTGAGTTGATTCTCCCCAGCGGTCACAGTTGCCCTGTTTATCTATTGTCTTATAAAAAGCTTATTAATGATTTATAAAGTGTTCACAACCTAATTAATACATTAATTACAAACTATTTGTAAACCCTTTATAAGGGTAGTCTTATTGTAAAGTGGTGCCAATATTTGCATATATACTGTACATGAGTGTCATGAGAATTGAGGATATATAGTATGTAATAATTTATCCCAAGGATTTTTTTTGTTATATTTTAATTACATTTACTTTACTATTACTTTATCTACCTTCTAGTAGAAACAGGTTTCATGTTTTAACCCTAACCCTAACCCCCACATCGGAAAGCCTATTTTTCTTCTTGGCTCCAAAAACCTTTACAACAAAGTCATGTGCATTGTATAATCTGGCCGTTACTTATGTCACTAGTGTTATTTTGCCACATGGTTACATGGCCACTTCACCTGATTTTTGTTCCGGTTTTGCCCAAGCTCTACTATTTTATGTAGTGAATAAACCCCAATGATAAAGAACTGAATCAAGTTGATTCTCCATCTGTATTTAGTCATACTTTTTTACTCACTCTTGTTTCCTCTCTCCGGCCTTAAATCCCATCTCTAGCTTTAACCAACAAATAATGTGAGGTATTGTGTCTGTCAGGTGGACGGGAGAAAGACAGAGAAGACAAAGATCTCCCTTGAACCAAAATTACTTATATGCGCAGGCAAACACAATGCATCCTGCAATGTGCAACCCTGTATTTTTTACTCATTGTTGTGTGCTAAAAGGATTTGAGAAATGGAAAATGTAAATGTGTAGCAGTAAAGAAGAAAATGTACGCAAATGTAAAATGTTCATTATAGTAACTTATTTATAAAAAAAAAGCTGATACATGAAAAAGCTGATTTACAGATGTCCTTTTAAGTAAAGTAAATGGGAAAAAATGATTGTGGAGCAATGATGTCACAGACTGACACATCAATTGTATTACCACCATTTGGCCACTATGGAAATTTGCTTCAATGTCTGTGACAGTTCCTGGGGTCTCGGTTACATTCGAAGCTAAAATGTTACTGATATCCTGCTTTATTATACCATGCATTTTGGTGAAACTGTTAACCATTATATCCCTACCTCACACAGAACATATAAGCGATGCTGATCTGTATCTCAAGAGAAATATCATTGCTGAATTAAATGAAAACTAACTTCAAGCATTACTTGTGTTAAAGAGTGAATTATTCTTCATTGCATGAACTGTTTAAAGCACTTGACATTTCTTCTATTTGTCGCCTTTGTTGCTTTAATTTCACAACATTAACCTTTTGATAAAGATAAAAAGTCAAACGGATGCTAAGGGGCCATCTGGGATTCCTGTTGTAAACACTCGACTGCTGTGTGAGAGCTGCTGGAGCCATTAGCCTCCCAGTCAGATCTATCTTCCACCATCAAGGGACCAGCAGACACTTGCTGTCAGAGGCCAGAGCAAAATTGATCCATTGTAATTGCATCCTGTGTGAAGTTAATGAGTTTTTAAGGGAAAGTGGCCATCATTGTTTCCTATTCTGACAGAGATATGTAAATGACCTTGACACGCACATATGCTAATTGCCAATTGAGACACATGTCTTTGTGGGAGAGCTTGTCTTCTTTAAATATCTGTGAAATTAGGGTACAGGTTGAGTGTGCAGAGGTGAATTGCACCGTGCTAGTACTTGGAATGATGTCATTATGTAATGTCAGTTCTGTATTAGAGGGTGTAGCACCATGCACTGTGATTGAATTTCACTTATCCCTCATGTGTGTGTGCTTTCATATCCTTTTCATAAGTGTTGATTACCATCTCTTAATATAGAAAAGACCATGGATATCATACACTTGCATTCATTAGTCTCTAATAAAAAATACACTGCAGTACTGAGAATATCACAGTGATTTCCACACTGAAAACAGCAGCCCTAACAAACATAAAATGTGCTAAATGTCCATGTCTGCATTAGCTATATTGGACATGGTAAATCATGTTTTTTTTCTGCATGACAAGATTTTTTGTTGTTCATTAAGAAAATCTTCATTAACATCCTTTAACCCAAAGTAACCAGGGAAACCAGGCTGACTTTCACAATTAAGAGGCTGACAACAGCAATGCACATTTTGGCTCTAATGTATATTTCCCTTTTTCCTTCATGAACTCTATTTCCGATAGAAAGAGCTTGATTGCCACTTACATGTAACCAAAAGTTGTGAAAGCGATCATTACAAAGAAATGCTATTTCAGATATTGTTGTTGGAGGGATGCTGCTAGATTTTAAACTTTAAATAGTTTGAAACATGTTCATTTAAAATATGCGCTAACAGGCTAATCCTATGACTCGGGTAGTCCTGATTATATACAGTGGCATTTTATATCTGAGTCAGAAAATGATTCCTGGAAAGTATATTGGTATTGGTTTCAAATCATGAACATCCAACTAGTAGGTTGCTATGTATATTGCTCAAATAATATGGTTATAGATGGTAAGACAAAATGAAATCCGGATTTTTGTGTTGTCTGTTTCATTCCACTTGGTAAACTTTTTGGATCAACTCTAATCAAACGTTAGATATATTCCGTGTTATTTCCAACATTACATATGTTGTCATTTTCATTCCATTATTTATATATTTTTACTAAAATGTACTAAATGTAATTTTACCTTAGCTAAAATGTTCTGTCATATAAACCCTGTCATCACTGATTATGAATGCGATCTGAATTTGGAGAAATTCAACACGATAGCAAATGATCATTTTTTAATGGACAACTTAAAGCAATAACTAAGTTTTCTATCATGCTAGCGTGAAGCATTGAGACGACTGTGGGTAGGTGACTTTTCTGTAGACAAATCAAGATTTCAGCATTTAAGTGGCATTCCAGATTAGCTAGAGGTCGTTTTTGGATGTGTCAGAGAAAATGTCATCAGTCATTAGGACACAGTCCATGGAACACAATGCTCCATTTCAGCTGGAGTCTTTCCTTTGGGGAATTACAGGGATCGTTCGAGTTGACTGGATCCAGCCGACAACAGTAAATTGTTTGCTCTGAGAAATGAATCAGCAGGACCGGGATGTTCAGACTGTGAGAGAAATGTCACAGGAACTCTGCATCCTCCATTTTGGAAGGTTGAATTGGACAGCTTCAAAGACATAAGACCCTGCTGAAGGCTTTGAGTTTCTAAATCCACAGTCAGGGGCGGTTTGTGTATTAGGGCGATTTGGGCGACGCACTACCAATGGGAAGAAGAGGGATTTTTTTTCCTAACACAGCAGTAGTCGTATTCAGTGTTCTAGACGTCAGATCTGTCAAAAATGTCATTGTCCAATCAGACTAAAGTCGTGCTTCACATGGTCCCGCCCCTTTAGGGGCAATTTCAGTCAGGTTGAACATTGCCCCAGGGTTCTCTCATAGACTCTCATATAAAATTCATTTTTTTCAAACGTCAGAGCTTTCAATGCAATCTCTATGGGTTCCGGGAGGGCTTGCACTTACGCGCTTTCGTCATACCTAACTGAGAAAAAAAGCGGGCAGCTTCTTCGATCAAGTCACTTAGTACTCTCAAGATAGCTAGCGTGCAGTGCAATTCCATTGTGTCTTTGAAAGAAGTTCCTTTTAGTCGGCATGCAAATCCAGATAAATTGGCATTAAACAAGACCTTCAAGACCAAATTTAACCATTCAAGAAGTTTCTACAAAGGGGAGGAAGACCTACACCCGAGAATGTTCTACAAATCGGTATGAGAGCCAAACCTGGCTAGCAGGCTGTGAAGTAGCCAAAGCAGTTTTCTGCTATCCCTGCCTACTTTTTCACCCTGAAGGTGGCACGGCAGACAGCAATGCGTGGATGTCGACTGGTGTAACAGATATGCAGCATCTATCTGAAAAAATTAAGAAACATGAGTTGTCGAAGATCCACATGGATAGCTGCTTGAGTTTTTCGTCTTTTGGGAGGGTGAACATTGCCACTCAACTGGATGAGGGATACAGGCTAGCTGCTCATCCCCACAATGATGAGGTGAGCAAGAACCATCACATCCTCAACTGGCTTGTGGAGTGTGTGAAATTCTGCGGGGTGTTTGAGCTAGCTTTGCGAGGCAAAGATTAAACTGAGGGCTCCACCAACCCTGGCATTTCTCTCGGACTGGTCGACTTCGTGGCACAGTTAGATGAAGTTTTTGATGAGCATCGAAGACATGCTGCTAAAAAAGCTACGGTGACTTAATATGCTGCCCCTGTCTTTATGTTGTTCATGAACATATCTTTTGGCCTGTTTCGCTATTTTACATCATACATCATTGGATTCATGTAAATAATTAATTTAATAATAAGTAGAATAGTTTATTGTGGACCCACATCATTTCTACTTATAGAGGCTCCAGGATGCAACTTTCTTCCATAGCTTTCCGCCTGTAACTTATGTAGCCAGAGGGGAAATATTTCTGTTGTGTGTTGCTATCTAGTGGACACAAGAGGGATCTCTGTCTGAGTTGATCATCTCACAACACATTGATATGGTCTTGCTTAATGTACCTATTAAATGGGTCACCTTAATCATTATCAGAGAAAAATTGCCCCCCTGAGATTTTTTTTCCAGGAGCCACCACTGTCCACAGTTACTCGGTTGAAGTCATTGACTATTTGCAAACAAAGAATAATGTATCACACGGAAGGCCAGATGCAAGCCTTGGAGACATTAGTTCCAAAACTGATGGTCTTGAAGCAAAAATAGCCTGATGTTTAAGTCTTTTAAATAATCAAATTTGCATACTCACCCTGGCCTTGACTTACTGCTTGGCACAAATGCATTTTCTTCAGGAGCCCTCTGGACATTACGATGTTATGAAACACATTTGGGAATCTCTTTGAGAAGGACACAGAGCCCCTTATTCTGAGAAGTGAAGGATATTATAATTTAACACTTAATAAAGCTTGGATATATCACAGCAATAGTGTGTGAATCTGCAGTATTCTAACAATTGTTTCCCATTATTTTTAATTAAACACAAAATTATCTTTGAAGATGGCCTCCACTGCACGAATATTTTCAAAGTATCCTAATTCCTACCACTGCTTTTGGTAAACAGAGCATTTGTCCTTCTAGAATGTTTTGGAAATGCACCTGCACTCAGCTTGTTGGAGCACTATTTTTCCTCCTGGTTAGAATGTATCCTTGCCCATTTAGCCAATCTCCAGGGTCGGAGTGTTATATTCCTGCCATCTCGCCACTTCCAGGTCCAGTCCCTGCCAAGGTCACTTGGCCTGAGCTGCAGTTGACGGCTCCCAGACAGCCAGGCCAGATGGTCCCCTCTGCACATATTACCTTCTGCTGATACCACTCTGAAGGTGAGGACATCACAAGTGACATTCATGAGCCAAGAAGCCAGGATTTCATCTGTCAGCGAGTGATCTGGAATACTGAACAAACTGTGAGCAATACAAATGAAAGGGAAAGAGTTTTTCCCCTGGCTACTAATCTCCACAAATGTCCATTGGTGTCTGATTGATGCTTCACTGGACGAGCATGTAGACGAGTTATTGACATAATTATCACTTATGTCCGCTGTAAGTTAAAGGTTAATTGTGCCACTTTATGTTTTGCTGCTATAATAATTGATTTTAGTGGTTCAACAAAGTCATTGTCAGCCTGTATGTGCAAACTCATTCCAATGAATATAATCTGCTTCTATAGCAACAAGCAATGAACCTTAATATGTATGATTTTGTCTAAACTTCAGAAGTGTGCATGCCCTTAAGTCTTTAAGTCATTTCTTGTGCTCTTCAATATAAGAAAAAAAAATGCAGTTAATTGTACATGACTAACACATGATGGAACACTTTCGTAGAGCAGCTGCAATAATTAGTGTAACTCAGTGGAGCTGGCATTACATGTATTACAGATAATGACATTTGACTGGGTCACAAGCTTCTACCTATGTGTTTGGCTAAGCCTTTGACAGAGATGATCGCATACCTGCTCCTGACTCGTATGCTAATCCATCTTCAGATTAACAACAACCACGCGCTTACCCGTTAGGGATGACATCTTTATGCGCTTAAAGCACTAAATAGGCCTAAAACTCACTTCTTGTCATTGGAGAAAAAAACATTTATATTGTGATAAATATCTGTCGTGCAGTAGGATTGCTATCCTTGAAGAAGTTGCCCCCATTATTCATACCATAATTACTACCACAAGACCCAAAAAGAAATGCACTTCTCTATGCCGTTTTCCTTACAGCGTCTTCACGCTGCCCCTAAGAAGACGATGAGGTTTGAGACTTTCTTCATGTTTGTTTTATGATTATGTGTCATATTTTCTTAAATGTTATCATGCAGTAAATCTGAAGCTAGCTATGTTCTTGCAAAGACAAACACATGTCGGGGGTTCATGAGGCTAAGCAGCAAACTTGCCCTCCTGCATGTTAAAAGAGCCAACTCCCATAAAATACTGATTTTCAAAGCTCTTTTATTTTTAACATTTTTTGGAGTTCCTATTATGTTCACCCTGCACATTTACACATTTGTCACACCAAGTATCGGACACATTAAACTCTATTGAGCATTAATGCAGCAGCCTTAATTGAATTTGTGAAAAACAAGGACATCGTAATGGGGTATATGAAAGAAATGCATCTAGAGGTGTCCTCTTAGGACTCAGCTCATTATGCCCTAAAAGCTATATGCTGTCCTAGTCAGAAACTAACCCCACGGTGCACTCCATTTAAATGACCGTTCTCTTTGTCTACACTCTGTCTTTCTCTGCCACTTTGGTCAGGGAAAGAAGAGATAGTTTGTGCCTTTTGAAAGTCATATAATTACCACAGACTAATCAGACCATTTAACATTTGTCTCTCTTTTGTCCAGCATGTACAAAGGCATAAGGATGGCTAATTGGGCAAGGGGGCTTACCCAAATGGTGCAGACCTAAGAAGAAAAGTGGCTTTCAACATATGGAGATATGAAAGGCTTACGTCCTATACTGAATAATTTTTCTGATAACATTGAGACCACTCCTTTAGTTTTTTGGAGAAATACTACAGAAAGAAAAACCTGGCAGAGCGCAGCTTGCAGTCACTGTGCCTCTTTGTGAGGAAAGACTGCCTGCAGCCCAAGATAAAATGACGGGAGGTGACAAATTCATAACGGCTTTGTGTTCCTACAATTCCAAGGGATTCTGGGGTTGGCCGTGAATAAGGTGACACGGTTGACAAGGATTTCATCTAGCTGAACTTGCCACACACACTGCAGCAAGGAAAGACAATCGTTGACAACATGCATCTTGGAAAGCTGTGACAGCGGAAGATATATATTTTTTCCCTTTCCTGAACTCTGACTCAACCACAGATAAGTTGTACAATGCAAGTGGATGCATTATTAAAAGCAAGAGCAGCATGAAAACATGACAAGCTCAATATGTCAGAGTTAACACCACTTGCTTGCAACACTTATTTTAAAGAATGGAAAGGCATTTTAAAAGGTACCAAGCATGTCATTTTAACTCATCATCTCGACCGCGGGGGGCTTTTGTTTGCTGTAGTGTTTTATAATTAAATTGGCTACAGCTTGTGTCATAAAACTAGAAGCAAACACGAGCAATAGAATATGAGGCGTTTTCATAATAAATAAAGCAACAATGATGATTAATTGTGTTTTAGGTCATTTATACAGCTAACCATGGTTTCGATCAGAAACAAAAAAGCCAAACATTTGCAAAATCTAAATCGAAGAACTCCTTTAGCCCACTGTCAAAACTGTGTTATTGTGTAAATCCTAGCCCTAAATGGGCTATCTATCTATCTATCACTTGGAATTGATCATCAAAAGAAAGTAAACAGTTTCTATCTCAATTGATTAATTTCATTACTTCTATCACTGAGGTTTGGGCCAAACTCTTCCAATGATAAAGAAGAGGATGTCAGAGGAAAAATCTATTAATGGTAACCGTATTGAATTTAGAGTAGAATAAGTGACAGCCCTCGCTGTGGAAATTAGTAGCCCTTTCAAAAAAGGACTTTTCATTTTTTGGCATATTATTGATTTTTTCCCCCCTTGTATGTGATAGTGTGAGGCTTCATCCTTGTATATGCAAGGATGATGGACTCAGCTTGTGTTCAGAATTTAAAGCTTTAAACCTCAAACTGCTTAGATGCTGAAATTGTCATGTTCACTTCATTGCTTTTCAAACTCACCAGCATGCTTTCAGTTTATACTGGGTGAATGTGAGCCTTATTAGTGTGTCCTCAGTTTCTTTAAAGCACTTCCCCCATCAGTCACTGTAGCTGCCAGCATCACTTCTGACGGTACCAACAAAAAGAAACATTTCCACCTGCCAGCAATTGTGCAGCTTCCTAGAATATGCACTTTGAAGATTTAAAAAGGAAAAAGAGACATATAGACGAGAGAAATAACAGTTGTGCACATTCTTACCCCAACCCCCTCATGCCACCATCTCCCAACAGTCCCTTCCTGCCACCACTAACATCAACATGAGATTCATTGTGCCATATTTGTGTGTAAGCCAGATTTATTTATCAAGGAGGGGAATTAGGGGAAGGTGTTGGTGGGGTATCCTGTTCTCACTCCCAAGCTGTCAAATAAGGCAACTTGGATAGTGGCCCTTAGTTTCAAGCCATGACTCTCTATGTAACTTTAATAATGGTGGAATTAAAGCAAATTCACGTGACATAGTGTGGGTTCATGTAGGGAAGAGGTCAAGTTGGAGGAATGGGACTACATACTCTGGAATCTTAGCCAGGAGAACAGTGATGTACAGTATGAATCCATAAGTTAGCTTTGACTAAGTTACATACATAAGTAAAGTTACGTTACCATTGTGTATGTCACAAACCTAAACCCAAATCACAATATTTTCTTTAACTTAACTAAGTAGTGTTGTTGTCTAAACATAACCAATAAGTTTCCTTGTCACCAAAAAGCTTATTTTGAAGGACTTGAACCTCTTGATCAGAAAACGGGAACAAATGCCGATGACTAAATGTAACTTAAACTCGCATTGTCTTACCCGGCCATTGGGGGGGAATCCTCCAATTGCAAAACTAATTCTGATTTAATAAAAATCCTTAAGAAATTTTCATTACTTTTCACTTGATTTGTTACCTCAGTTAACATTGTAAACGTGACCCTTTGGTCTCAATTGTAAGTGTTGAGGTTTTTTTGTATTATGACTTTTATTTATTAAATGATTAACCCATTAACACTAAAATAGGCAGTAAATATTTTGTCCATGGCTTCGTCAGAATCACTACCACAGTATAGTCCTGGCTTTTGTATATACACATAACCGTTTCATCGAATTTCAATTCATGGAAGTTAATTGTAATATTTTTCACAGTCTATGGTAGTGCAACATAGTTTAAAGTGTAGGAATGCCAACCTTGATACCATATTTGTCAAGATCTGAGAAATGTTTGGGTGTAAAAACACTGAACTTCTTTACTTAGGTTAGCAAACTGAGTATCTTTTGCCTTATGCACTTCCTAGATATAAGTGTGAGAGATTGCTGCATAAAGATGAGAGTAAACGCATCTCTCCGACTAGATCTGTCCTGTGCGAGGACAGGGAGAAACCTTCCATGCAATTCCTCCTGGGAGTCGACTGACAGTGCAGCAAGCACATAAAAGACGACTATAAATAGGTTTCGACAATGGCTGCAACTGATATAAGGCCCTGTGGAGAAACTTGGTCAAGAATTGCATGGTTTTATGACAAGAAACTGAAAGATGATCTCATGTTATTGCTTCAAATTGTATTATTTATGTTACATACAATTTAAATGTCCGTTAATTGAACATGTTTAATGATTAATACTTAATTGTTTTCATCTCTGATTGGCGCATATGTTCATTTACAGTATGATTGCTAAATAATTACAATTGTTTTAACTTGAAAAAACAGATCAGCAGGACCACAATGCAATTCATATTGCAGTTCATTTCATTAAAAATCAATTACACAAGTGAAATCGCAGGTTTTTTCTGTCCGACAACCTGTTAGCCAATCAAAAGGTTCTTATGTCACGCTTGTACAGAGTCATTGATTTACTTCTCAACAACAGCAGAGTTGGGCTCAAAGGCAAACTGTGGGACTTCATTAGCTCGCTCTGGAGGCCTATCACTCACATCACTCAGGGATTATTTGACAGCTTGAGCGCAGTTTACCAGTTTCCACTATTTCATATCTTTTTGCTTTTCCTTTCCCATCATTACATCTAATGGGTAGATTTTGTTTTTCCCCAAATTTTCACTGTGAGGTGTCCTGATGAAATCAAAGGTCCATTGGGTGGTTACCGCCAGACGAGTCACCTGAAGGGAGATGAGAGATCACAGCAGCCTGTCAATCAGCCCTGGGAGAAGAGCAGAGGAGGAAAGAATGGCAAGGGAAAAATAATATGTGCTATTGGGGGAGGGTGCACCATGACATTTCTGAGGTTTTGGTGAAAAACATGAACAGAAAGATCTGTCTTGATACATTTGTGATCCTTGACCCCCACACTTACAGTAAACACACCGACATTACGTTTGTGATTTGCCTCGATTCAGGTGAGATTCATATCCATACGTCCTGATTTTATGTTCTGTGGATATCTTTCAGTAGACAAAATAAACAACTTAATTGTTACAACTGTTCCGACATCCCAAGGGCGATAGATGTTTGAAAGGGACAATGTGGAATGCAACAACTGTAGGCAAAAGCAGCATTGCAATGAGAAGGAGATTTTTTACTATCAGAACATCTAAGGCTTTGGTTAGATGCAAGGATTTATCTTACAACATGTAAGTAATCTCATCAGAATAGCAGATTATGCAACAAGAGCTGATACTTTCTCAATCTCTCCACACTACATTTCGCACAACACAACATGTCAGCTGGGTGTTAAGAGACCTGGACCCTGTTGAATAAAAGTCTAATGTGTTTTTTTTGTTTTTTTTTCTGGAAAGCAGTCAGACTTGTGCTATGATTGATACCAGCCCCTACCAGCTATTCATTATTTATTTTCAACCATAGTTGGTTGTATTGCATTAAATTGAGTCATGAACTGTACTTGTTTGACCTGACTTAAAGGGGGCCTAATTTTCAGGTGTTATTATTGTATTTTATGCTTCTACCCTGACATTTTTCATGCTTTATTGATCAAACAGAGCTTTATTTTTCTACTACTGCCTGTGCTGCAGCAGAGATATGTCCCGGCCGTTAGCCCATCTGGTAAAATGTGGAAGAGTGTTAAGCAGTGATGTCACCATGTCGGAAGTACACAAACGACTACAATGTGGGCTCTCTGGAGGGAACTTTGGGATTTAAGCCTTAGCAGACCATTTACATGCACAAAAACCTATTTAACACACTACAGGATAGGGAAAACCCGTAAAAGCATAAAAGCACCCTTAAAGGTCGGACATTCTTTGTCTGAAGTAGATGTGAAAGGTGACATTGCTACAATCAAAGATGTCATACTTACTGCTCTGCAGAAAGTGCATGAACAAAACTTGTAAGCCTAAAGCAAATCTCAATTGAGTCCCTTGGTGTTTGATTTTCATACTTCAAATTATCTGTTCTTATACTTTCCCACAAACACACTAGCTAGCTAGTGATTGCTCATACCTAATTGTGGCAGTTCCAGATTAGCATCATAATAGACTGTTCATGTTTGGTCTGTTCCAAACAAATATAGCAGCAATTTGAACAGCCAAGTGAAATTAAAAGGTAATCCTTTCAGTTTTATAATAGACTGTTGTCATTACCATACCCCAGGAGAAAATTAGCTGTATGGTATGGACATGTTGTGCATGCTAACATAGTTCATCCTCTATTATTAAAAGTGCTCCTCTCTGTGTTGTGACTGTATGTGTACTGCCAATATTAGCGATTGGTTGCTTTTTCTGTCAACTTCCTGCAATGTATTGACGTCACAGATAGCACACTGCATGTAAACACATTAGTGGATTTTTTTTTTGCACTCCACTTATGGGTCTGAATTGGGAAAATACGGGAGAAATAAACACACGGAAATGGAGCTTAATTAGACCTTTCTCTGATAAGGGCTCGATATTTATTGAGTAACCGGCGGTCTTCCAATAAATTATTGGGTGTTCCAAATGGGAGAGCAGGAAACAGAGGAACATCTGATATAGTCAATCAAGTGCAATTAATCTCAGTTGTGGGTGAAGGTAAGGGTTGGTTGTAAAGTGCCTCACACCCCTGGCATCATTACACACTTGGATGCCCACTGACTTTTAAGAGGTGTGCTGCGGTGGTCTACTTGTTCATCGGACCATGGAGTGTACAAGCAAGGCCGGGGACATTACCCTCGCTGTGTGTCGCGACACTGTAGCCTCATCAAGGTAACCTACAGAGAGACAATCTGTGAAAGGAGTTGATCAACCCTCTAATCTAAATGTCACTTCCTTTACATTACATTCCCATGTCTGAAATAACTCACATTTTCAGATAAACATTTACATAAGCCGATGGAGCGAGACACTGAGCCTGAATCAACAACCGTTGAAACAAACCAATAAGTAATGAGAGCGATTGTCACACCACCAAGTTCTCGTAGAAATGTAACCTTGTTCTTTTTTTTTTTGTTATTATTTTCTATATATTTTGACATTTAAAAGAAATGCTGCTTTATAATTTCTTTGTTACATGTTCTGGTCTGACAGTGACGGATCAAGTATCATTTGCACATTTTACCTTAATGATCTATGTAAAATGGTAATGTACCATGTTCTCATGATTGGAGCATTCCTTCCTTTGTCTTTCTGTATACCCTCCCCCCCACCAATGTACTGCAAAACCAAATACCAAAAGATTATCCTAAAAAAATTCACTGAAGCGTTGCATTCTAAATTCCACACACCATACTGTATAATACACATTTACGGTTAATGTATGCATATGTGTCAAAAATGATTAACCATTTCATTTATAAAATGAATTAATATAACATCTGTTCTTATCTCCTAGCATCTCTGTTAATGTGTGTGTGTGTGTGTGTGTGTGTGTGTGTGTGTGTGTGTGTGTGTGTGTGTGTGTGTGTGTGTGTGTGTGTGTGTTTTTTAAAATAGCTGTTAGTTAAATTTTCTGTCAAGCCTATTACTTCTGTTTTTTTGGGAGGCACAGAGAAAGATTGGCAACCACTCTGTGGGAGTTAATGAGACTCTGAATGCATAAAAAAATACGAAGGTTTCAAAAGTGAAAGTACTTATTACGCAGATTTTCCATTTGAATTGTAAAAACTACTTGGGAGGTGATAGTCACTTTTATGGGAATTCTTCCTTAAATTTGAAGTACTATAATGAGTTACTTCAGTGATATTATTTATTGCAAGGGCAGCCTGCTACTAGCGTCAACCACTATTGACACACAGTTGCTATTAATAATAGTCATTGTTACACCAAAGAACACTAGCTATCCTAAACCTTTTCTTATAGCTAACATCTGATTTGTTGAAATATGTATTTTTGCTTTCATTTTATACTTTACCACTATCTGTTTTATACCTATAACACCTTTTTTATTTTGAAAGGTAAATAAAATTAAAGTACTTTAAACTAGAGAAACTTTTACATTGGTCTGTGTTAATGTTCCATAAATTCTGAACTTTTTAACTTTCATAGAGAGGTGGACTAAGTTTTTTTGTTGGGTCATTATACTTTAATCAGTAGATTTTACACATGAGGTCCCTGCATTCTATTGTAACGCACAGTTCAATACAAGTGTGCGTTGGACTCCTTTGCTCTGGAATATGTCAAGCATTTACAAGTCACATCCAAACAATTTGTAGCTCTCCTCTTAATGAATTCCCCAATTGTATTAGCTGGCCCAGTGCATTCAGCTTCGCAAACATCAAAAAAGTCACCATGGTACATTTATAGTTATTAGACTCTTGCATGGACGATAGAAAAATCCTTCCCTTTTTGTAATTTTATGTATACTAATCTGTTCATCCATAAAATCAGATCAAGGATTATGTGAAACTCTGAATCCAATACTTTTCATGAAACATTAACCTCATACAGTATGTACTTATCTGAAATAGTGTTTGCATCATCAGCACAGAGAAAACAAACAAAACCACAGGAGAGACACAGCAAGGCAGAGATTACACTTTACCCTTTTTGTAATTTC
The DNA here is from genome assembly GCF_036324505.1 of Eleginops maclovinus. Lineage (NCBI taxonomy): Eukaryota > Metazoa > Chordata > Actinopteri > Perciformes > Eleginopidae > Eleginops > Eleginops maclovinus. The sequence goes on from NC_086357.1 coordinate 10,084,014, forward strand.
AAGCCTTCTTCTTTCTCATCCTCAATGTTTTAGAAATATTTATATAGTCAAACTATGATTAAACCAGCGTAAAACAACAGCAGTAAAAGCAATGGGCTATTACTGCTTAAGGAAAACGCCACTTTGAGTTTCACAATTGTCACATCAGTCAACTGTGATTTTTCATTCCTTCTGAGGATATGCAATTACTCCTAAGGACCTCAGACTTGTATTCTTGTCAAATGGGACACAGCAGACAATATGACCCCATTGGTGGTGGAAGCAGATAGGTTCAGGCCTCATGTTAACAGTCTGACACCTTTACAATACTCTCACTTCTCTCATCACTGACACTTCTGCTCCTTGTTTCTTGAGGGCGCAGTGTAGCTGCCACACAAGTCGTGTCAAGGACGACATGCACCGTATTTCCATGTCTTTAACAAGAGGCCTCAGGATTGCTTAGCCTATGGTCAATTTCCCATTTTAAAATCCTCTTCTCCCCTCCTCTGTTTCAGAGAGCCAGAATAGATCACTGACAAGGAGGATATCTGCTGCAACTTGCTACAAGGTTGAGAGAACTAGATGGAGAATGAGCAAGTGTTTGGGCAGGTCTATAGGGACTGGGGTCAGAAATAGAGGTCCTGTGAGGTCCAGAGAGAAGAATGGACAAAGGGAAGTATGAGGTGGGAGGAAGGAGAATGGATATCAAGAGACTGGGAGTCCAGGGAGATGGAGAGGTGAGTTTGGTGGGCGGAGGGTTCGGGTTTCATAGGAAGAATGGGAAAAGTGCTTGTGTGTGTTAAACTACATGCTTTTGTTTATTGCAGCAACCCTCACCTTTCTTCAGTTGTGGTAGAATGCGGCGATCACTGTCTTTTATGTATTTTTTGCATTAAAGGCAGCTGTGATCAAGTTTATCCAGTGCCAACAATGACAAAGCAGATCTAATACATGTGCATAGAGATAATGGTCCAACATAAACAATTTTTGAAGTACTCAAAACATGCAGGTTAATATATACTTGGTCACAGATCTGACAGAACTGTTAATGTTAGTCTACTGCTGTGGGCATGTTGTGGCAGCTTCAAGCAAACCAATGATCAACTGCTCGTGGCACAGTATCAACCACACACTATAATCGGGTTGGAACATTTGAATGTAAACATAACAATAATCGAAAGGACTATTTTTGTAACTATCATTGGATATTATAACATGTTGTCAGTGAACTTAATCTATAAACTGAAGCATAGTCTACTCTATGTTCTTTCTTTTTATTTACCATCCTTTTTTTATCTTTGGTCTGCTCCAATTTGCTGCATGTTTGGCAAAACAACTCAACTCAATGATTGTAATTAGACTTATAGGTTTAATAGGAAAAGCTTTAGCCTAAATATCCATTTGGGAAACCTTGAAAAGCCTTCATGCAAACAAGGCTGCTCAAATACTTTGCTCTGTGATAAGGGAACGTGTCCCGAATGTCTACTTGGTAACTTTTCACAACCGTACAAAGTTTATTATGTCAACAATTATGTTAACAGTGTGGGAAACAGAACTTCAACCCAATTGCATCCTGTTGTGCTCAAGAATTTCCTTACGAAGCAAGGAGTCCAAGCGAAGTAGTAGGGTTATAATAAAGCTGAGTTATTTCAAGTTGTGATAAGGAATACAGTATTCAATTGAATTCCCTGGAATAGGTGATCCACAGACTGCAAGCAGGTACTATCTCTCACTGTCTTACAGAGTCTCGACATATGACATATGACTCTTTGGAGAAAAGGGGTAGTCCCCTTATAACAATTAATATGTGTATTTTTGAATGTGGTGCATCTAGGTTTCTGGTTGGAGCACGGGCCGAGTCCTTGCCTCTTGGCTTCACGAGTTTCGGGTGTCCAGCCTATCATCTAAACCTTCTCTACTCTTGCCATAACTCTCCTGTCAAACGTGCAGTACCCAGGGGCCTCGCACGACTATCTCCTGCTGTCCCTCTCTCGGGCCTCTCTTCCACAAAGGAATGTGCAGTGTGTAGTGTTCACCGTGAACAAAGAAGCAAAATGCAGTTCCTTTCTTATGTTTTTAGCTCAGCTTCAACTCTGTCATGAAGCTCAGTTGTCTTCATAGTTTGAGTTCCTCTTTGGTAGCATTTATACATAAACGTGTCTTTATGAACAAGCAATAATAATTCAATAATATCCTTCAATCCACAGCAAAGTCATGGTTAGGTAAAAATCCTTGTTGGATTTATTCATATGCAAGGATCAAAACCAAGAGTTCATTTAGAGTAGGCAAACATAAGTATTTAGGGAATGAGAAATTTGAGCATTGACGATGATGGTTCATGTGGTGGAAACAGCAGCAAAAGCATTGCTTGCAAAGAAAAGGTGGATTTGGAATTAGAGAATTTGGCCTTGTCTGCATGTGTGCATTTCTTTAAAACGTAGCTTTGGCCTTCACCTAAATAGTGTTTTATTGAAAAAAAGCTTCTGTCCCCTGGGTGAATTCTTTTTAGAAAACATTTTCAGTGTTGCCATGTAAAGGGATACAAAGTTTGGCTTGCTACAGAGTGCACCTTGATCTCCATTGTGTGGCGTCACTAATGGCAACTCATCACAAAATGGCCCAGATACATCCATAAAAGCTTATTGTGATATAATATTCAGCTATCTTTCCACTTTTGTGAGCAAAAGAGTATTAGAAAATGCAGCAAAGGTCACTGCTACATTATGCAACTGCTACCAAACATATTATTCACAGGATGACAATCAATGGTGTGACTATCACTTCTATATTTTCAGACTCTTGGGGATGTTATTAGAAAGAAGGTTAAAAAATATCTATTAATGGTAATGACTTGTTACTTTTGAAATCATGTTTAATTTTGCAAATCAATGAACTCTTTTTTCAATTAAAAATATTTATGTATATGTTTTCATTCATGTTACGTCTACCAGGGTTTACCTTTACCTGTTTTATGAGTTTAAAAACAAAAAGCTTTATTAATCTCTTAGGCGTGTTATTTAAATTGTACAACAACCCTTCAAGCAAACATTTTTTAATAACCTTTTATAGATGACATTAGTGGATGTGCCTGTTTTTACTTGCTATCATTTCAACTCAGGAGGCGAGGTTCTTACAATTACCAGTATAATGTTGTTAGAAAAGGTCTCTCTGTCCGTTTAATTAATTGGTTTTCTTCTAACTGCTGCTCCATTGCTATTTAATGTCATGTTGTCTAATTTGACTAAACAACAATAATTTAAACCAATGCTTGTTTGTAGGAAAAGCAGAACTCCAAATACTCACAACAACAATCAACAACACCAACCCTAAAAGGCTTTTATGTAAAGAAGGTGGCCCTCATACCAAAAGAGCAAATGTTTTGAAAATGATATTCCTATTTGCTTTTTGTGTGACTTTCACTGGCACAAAAGACACATTGTTAACAAACAGAAATGTTTGCCTGAGAACCATTCCATTTCAAAGGTGGATTTTGTATGAAGACAGCAACCCAATAATTTCCCTTGACGCAGCAGCTGAGCAGACTCGTCCGTGTGATGACAAACGGAAAGGGTTATCCGGTCCCCTCAGAATACCTCACAAACATCGCTTAGATAAACCTAATTTTGCCCAGGGCTCACTTCACCTGCCTGAAAACTAGAGCAATACATTTGCAAATACCTTCAAGATTTACCACTTCTCTGAACCTGCAACAACTAATACTCCACGGGGCATTTCACTTTCCCTTGAGGATTTTGTGAAATATTGTTGGGGCCTTCAATTTTATTTAATTTTTTTTAGACTGTAACAATTACACGTGTTATTGAAGAAAAATCACAAGCTCCATCTGGGACCCTTTGGCACTTTTTAGGGGGTGACATTGCCAAGTGTGTTGGCTGTTTATTTATATATTTTCTTTTTTGCATAACATTATTCATGAATATTAATGTTGCCTCGTGGTGGGAACTGTTTGCAGTACTCAGTGGGCTGGAAGAGGCTATGAAATAGAACTAGGGAAAATGACACTTGCTAATGTGAAGTGGGAGCTGTGGGCTTTTGGTGCAGTGCAGCCATTGAAATAAACACTTGATTTATTTTTATTTATAAGTAACTTAAGTGAGCGAAATCAGTCAAAAAGATGGTATTTCCTGTCAAATATTTGACATAATGTTACTAGGACTTTCTAAAGAACTGTCCAAGAAAAGCATCGCACCAAGAATAAGTCGTGTTGGATCTATGAGGCTGACCTATACTGGGTCTTTACCCCAAGACCCAAGCTGCTTTTAGAACAGACAGCCAAACTTTGGGTCAGCAGGGATTAATTAGCTTTTTGAAACCCACCCAGCAGATGTCAAGGTAATCTTGGGATGTGGGCTGCAGAGGTCAATGCAATATCTCAAAGTGGAGGGAACCAGAGCTGATCTCACCAGGGCCCAGAGCTCTGCCATGCCAGACATTAGTCCCAAATAGGCTGAGACTTCCCGTGCAGTCCTCCAGCCCTCATTCAGGCCTCATTAATGGTACAGTGTATAATTGGCTCGCACTTTTCATGCTTGCAGATTTCAACATAACTTTTTTAATGTTTCATTTTCAGACCACCCACGAGTAAAAGCGGAATATGTGTGAATTGCCTTTCTATTACATGAACAAAGCTTTAGAGACTTTTTGATGTTTTTGGATTCACACTTCTAATAAGGCGAGTTAGTCGGTTTCCCCTGTCCCTTCTTTATCTGGGTGAACATAATCGCAGGTTCCCAGTTTACTGTCAACTATTCTTGAGCCTGGTGACAGCCCAGGAGGAAGCCTCGGCAAAATTCATTATCATTCTGTTAAAGGTGAGAAAACACACAGGGTTGAGAGGTGTTGCGATTGTCAAGGGCTAGACTAAACTGTGCTGGGGCTCTTAGAAAATATGCCAGGAGCAAATATCATTGTGGGACACTTTTGTCACAACTGGGTGTAACGCAACAGGGGACTGACCCTAATGCAGATAGCCCAGGCAAAGATGGAGATTAAAAAGGATTTATTGAAGAAATCAGCTTGCAGGCAGGTGTAGTTACTTGTGCAGGTGGCCAGAAAACCGAAACTTGAACTGGCAAGGATGGAACTGGGATGGTACATGAACTCAGTGGCTGAAGAGGGAATGAGATGCAGTTAAGGGAGTGGGTGGGGAAGGCCTGCTGGCAACTGCAGTGCAGATGAGGGAAGTGGGAACAGATGTGAAGATGGGAAGGGGAGTCAGGTGATGGGGAAAGGAAGAAAAGTCCAAAAGCATCTGGTGGACGGATAGAAAATGGCATAAGGGGGACTGGGAAACAGGGAGTGTGACAGGAGTGAAGAGACGAAGAGGCAGCCTGAGTATGTCCAGGCTATATCAGAGTGTGTTTTATTACGTGCTCAATGCAGATGAGCCAGGACATTGTGATAAACAGCGTAACACTTTATTCCAGTCTGTACATAATATGTCATTTCTGGCAACTAATAAACAAAACACATAAATCAGGTCATATGTGTAAATGTAAAGATTACCCGAATGACCTCAAGGCAGCATGTTAGCTTAAGCAACAATCAAAGTCAATACTCTGATGTTATTATGTGGCAGATTTGCATGCATTATCCCGACATTTCCTGTACTTTATGTGATCTACACAACAACATTAGCCAATAAAATATGCAAAAAGGTACATTTTTATATTAAAAAAGACTACAGTCATATGCTTTGTATGCTTATGTGGTGCAGGTAGTGCTTATGTCATGCTTATGTTTAACAGGTATAATAGTTACAATATTCACCATCTTAGTTTAGCATTCTAGCTTGGTAACACATGATATTTATCACAAAAAGCTGTCAGTGGACTGACCAACCTACTTCCATCCCTTGACTCCAGCTGCTACTGTGAATAAAAACAACAAAAGGATCCGACCACACTGAAAAGGCTCACCCAATCCAAGCCTTCATCATTAGCGAGTCAAATTTAAGCTTGAGCATCTGTCACTATTGTTGCTTATGGCAAGAGAGAAGTATCAGTCTGTGCACAGGGAAAACAATGTTGGCAGGCGGTCATTAACTGCACAAAGCCAATGTTATTGTGCAACAATTTGCACATGTATAATTAACTAAGCGTAGCCAGCCAGCAAACTTGAACCTTTGTCTTTGTCATCTTAATGAAAATAACACATGCATATCCCCATGGTAATCTTCAGAATTAGTCAAAAAGGACTGTTTAACTGTACAATACAAATCACCATCATTAGGATGATGACAATTGGGAATGTAGACCTATTAAATGCAGATAAGAGTAGACATTAGCAGAGGTTTATTGCCACATCTGATACTTTGGAATATAAATAGATAATATAAAGGAAAGTAGGAAAACAAAAAGCCTACAGTGTAGTCCTGCCATTTGCTGAAAATAGCTACTTTGTCTTTGTTCCAGGTTGACCCCACTGTTGAAAATTGGCAACCCACTGGGCAGTAGCACAGCGTTAATGACTCAGAAAATGCAGCCAGTCAGGATGTGCACAGTTTAAATAAGCAGGTGCAGAGCACAAATATAGGTCTCATCAAATCCAGCAATTAATATGTTTAGGAACTTTGATGGTGAGCCTTTTTCCAGTATCAGCCCAATAAAGAGCACAGAGTTCAAAGTAGAACGTATAAATAATGCACTCTCTCCCTCTTTTCATTTTCTGCAGGTGTGCCTGGTTACTATTATTTTATAATAGAATGCTACTTTCAAGGTACAAGGATATCATATATATATATGAAACCTATATTTCTTCAGATTTGCTGCTTACATTTGTATTTAATAAGCTGCTTTAGTGAGGTTTATGTGAAAATCTTGATGAATAACTAAAGCACGAGCTTATGTATCTACTAAGTATTGTCTGTATATGGAGCAATACTGTATGTTGGACAATTAAATTGCAGTACAGAACCCCCAATTCTTGGTTAACAGGTATGACAGAAGTATGCACACAATGGACACCAAAGACAACGTGTTATGTCAGTAACTACTGCAACCATAACTTGAGGCTATTCATTTGAAGGACATGTCATTGATTTGAATGTACAAATTAGATGTTACAGGATATTACTTTTGAAGAGTTGTCCCTGATATCTGCGGGGCTCTATGCAAAACGAACAACGTGAGTGGTATGTTGTTGGACCCCTTTTTGGCAAAAGGGACACCAGCAAATGTAGGGAACAACATTATTGTCATGCTTTGGGTTCAGTTCTGCAAAAATATCAGATTGTAGGAATGGAATGATGATCTCCAGGGACAAAGTCAACATTTTGGGCAACAATCCATCAATGTTTTTATCGCAAAAGTATAATGATCAATGTGTTGTTTTATCTCAAGAGGGGAGTCTTTGTTTTTCACAATGTGACTATAACTAATAAACCCGTCAATATATTGATGGGAAAAAATGCCACTCGATGTACACAATGACTGAACTCATTGAAGGTTTAGAATTCCCAAATCAATGAAGACTTTGAGCTGAAAGGCAGAGCAATCTACAAGAGCAGTTTTCACATTATCTGTTGAACCATTAGAGGAAAAAAGACACTCCAGCAGTGGATCAGTCAAATGTAGGCAACTGAATTTTGTGTCATTGTATATTTGTGAGAAAATGTCATATTGTTGTAAAATGATCTCCTGGGTCCATGTCAAGCATTTTGTAGAGCAATCCATCAACGTGCATGACTTAATTGCAACATTATAATGATCAATGATGTTGTTTTTTCAATAACCAAAACACCTGTTGTCAATATATATCAATGGAAAAATATGTCACATAATTGCAAACAATGACTGAACTCATTGGAAGTTCAGAACTGACAAATCAATGAGCCAAAATGCAATGCAAACTAGAGGACCAGTTCTCACAATAACTGTCATGCTCCTAGACTATTGTCATATTGACGTGAGGTTGTACGATCTGAGATGTAATCATTAAAAGATTATTCCAGGTAGATCACATTATTCAACAAAACACACAAGAGGTCACTTTGTGTGAGGGTGTGTTCGTGTGTGTGCGTTTTCCTTCTTTCGCCTTCATGTTGCCTTCTCCCTCGGGATTGTTTCTCTCCCATATCAAATATATATCTCCACTGTTGCATTCCGAGGTGCTCTAGTGAATCTAGGCTTTGGCTTCCATAAATTACCGAAGCATCTGGGACATCGCATAACGAGGTTAAGACGCGTCTGAGAACTGCTTAAAGCAGACAACCTGTCCAAGCGGGAGGGAGCGTGGATTCCATGTTGACATGAGCGTTCCAGCCTAAGATCTAAGAAATGTGTCTGTGAAAGGCAAATTATAGCAAAAGTGAAGGCATTCTGCACCAGTCTTGGATATTTAGGCGGAACATATATATCAATAACAAAAAAAAAAAAACACTCTTTGAAAATGATTAAACTTCACGTTCTTAATTTGTGTTCATCGACAGCTTTTTTACAGTCCCTGCTTTCGATGAGCAGTTATTGCTGCCCTTCATTAGCAGTGTGTCGAAGGTTTCTCATTAAGTCTAGGCACATCTTAAGCATTAGTGATTGTTTATCAAACACTGTTTTGCAGGTCATTATGTGTGGGATGTTGATGTCGTGCCTTACATGGTTTGCAATACATTGCGGTTTAATAAACAGGTGTCTACAGAAAATGTATCCTCCTTGCAGACACCGATGGGCACTTTGCACACATAGTCAGATGCATTTGAAGTGTTTTATCTTTTAAGATGCTCTTGTGTGTTTTGTTACTTTACTTTGATTATTTAAGCACCAAAACTCTACCTCCTTTATCTTTTGGATAAGCATTATAATAATGTTACAGTTGATATCAATTCTGGCAAATCTAAACGGATGGAAATGGTGTACGAGTGCGATAGAGTGTTGCTCCTTCCTTTCTTATGTCTCCCTCCCATATGACGGAGGTTATGGCAGGTCTTCGCACACAAAAGTCAAACAGGAGCTGGTATGGAAATGCACTTGCTTGAGGACACTTGAAAGTCCTGTGTAGTTGAAAGCTGAAGTGCTTTCCTCCTCACTATGTGTCTTCAGTTCCCAAGAGTTGTGACGAACAGACACTAAAAAGGTCAGAGAGAGAAAAATAATTGACTTGGAGCCATTCAAAGTGCCATGACACTGTTTGGTGAAACTGAATTGCTGAAGAGTTCATCTTGAAGACACATTTAGGCTTTTCTCTCTCATCTTTAATTAAGGAATGTAGCACTGATCCAACTGAGAGTGGTAGAGGTTAAGTGCAGAGGAATCCGTTTTTCCTTCAATGCATGTCATGGTACAGTTCATATCTTGTGAAAAGTCATTTTCTCGTGTTTTTTCTGGGAATGGTCACCAACGTGAGCTATCAGTGAGAATGCTCAAGCCCTGCAATGATGAACCTGTTTAGGAAACAGAATTATTTGGTTAGGATTAGGAAACATGTGTGGTTTGGTTCAAAATGCCCACTAAAGAGGTGCTACTTCAGTACAGAAGTTATGTAATAAATGAACTTCCTGCATTTTCTGTACATACCCATCGGCCCCAACTGCCAGGCTTCAATAATGTTGCTTACTTACAAACTGATTGTATGGGTTTTATGTACATTTCAGAGCCTTACTTTTTCTTAAAGGTCCCCCTACTATGCAAAAAGCACTTTTTAAGGTATTGAATACATATATACAGCCGCGGAAAAAAATAAGAGACCACTTCAGCGTTATCATTTTCTCTTGTTTTATTTTTTATAGATGTGTTTGAGTTAAAAAAAATAAAAAAATGTTTGTATTGTATTCTCTATACTACTGACATTTATTTTCTCTGTGTCGGAAATCACCAGAAACTGGAATGACTGCCATACACGTAGAGATAAAGATTTAAGAACAATGTGGAGTGGTCTCTTAATGTTTTCCGGGGCTGCATGTCTCCCCTTTGTGACTCAGAATAGCAACAAACCAAACATGTTAAGTCCACCCCCACTCTATTACCTGAATCCCCTCCAGCAGCACCTATGTTTGTCTGTGTATTTTTGGCCACCAGTTTCAGCAGGATGTCTAAGAAGACCAGACGCTGTGCTGTTTTAGGCTGCCAGAAATCCAGCACCTCTGACTCTCTGCCGGAGGACATCGTGAAACGCTTCTCTTCCGTAGTGTTCACCATTACCATGGAGCTGCTTGGCGGGGGGCCAAAAACAATTCTGCAAAGGGGCGTGGCCAGCAGCAGTCAATTTGCATTTAAAGCTACAGACACAGAATCAGCACTTTTTGAAAAGTTGAAACAGAGGGGTATATGGCACTTAATTCATGATCTGTTTGGTATTTTGAGCAAATAACTTCAGAGACATGTTTTGTATATATCTGAGACGTGACCTTTAAGAATACAATCAATACACAGTGTATATCACACGCAGTGGACATTGATCTGATCGGGATTTGTAAGGTCACAATTTTTTGTCATCATATCCAATTCAAAACAACAATGCAAAACATCAATCAGAACATCAGATTTCCTTGTAGCTGACATTGCAAAATAATGCTTTTGTTTCATCATTATAGTTGGTAATTGTGGACATTTGTGCTGTTGCAACACTCAAGCAAAGAATGCGGTCAGGTCGGAGAATGTGAGAATGAACCTGACATGACTATTGTTCAGCTTGTAAAGCTTCCTGACACAGCTTGTGTCAGGAAATGTTTAACTCAAAGTAATATTACATGATGCTGCTCATACACAAAACTGCTAGGGACTCAAAAGGAAAATAAAAGTTAAATATATTTGGTTAATAATTCTCTGAACCTGTGTATTCCTTCCTTTAGTCTCCCTTTATTCTGATAAAGTCTTTGTTGCAACACCAGTCAAACAAGCCATACTGTGTAAAATGTGTACGACATTTGTATTGTGCTTTTTAGGCATAAAGGAGGATATGATTAAAAAAAAGAATTACAACAATCTCTGAGGAGCATACAAGTTTGTATTCTTCATTATCGTTTGAAGCCAGGAAAGGCGTCACTGGAGCTGGGATTTGTTCCCCTTGAGGAACTATTTACCTCCGACTGTATTTATTTGTTATTCCTAATGCTTTGCAAGTTGGTAAATGTCTTGTCTTTCTTGTTTTGAATGCTTCATCACAGAGGTGTTTAATTTACAAATGGAACCGTATTCACCTCCAGGAAAACATAATTAAAAATGTATCAAAAAACACAATGGATATATGAAAGAAAGTCATTCAAATGCAAATGCACTGGACACAGTCCCAAATTGTTCTTAATTGTGTTTTTCACAGTCTATGTGCAAATATTTTAAATCATTTTCTATGAGGTTATGGTCCTGAAGAAGTGTTTTTAAATAACTCATCCTACCAAATGAATTACATGTAAGAGACATCCATCCCACATAAAAGAGTTTAGTTGAGTGGGTATGCGTTACACTGTGGTAAGATTGCTGACGTGAGTGTGAGAGTGAAGGACGCTGTCTGTGAATATTTAATGACCGTCACCCCATACTAATCAAATGATTATTTTGTTTTTAATTCACACTGTATTTGCATAATGCTCTTCTCTGATGCAGGTTAGGGAATCTATCATATACATCTACATAATTCCTCAGAGCCAAGTTGAAACAGATGCAAGTACATTTAATTTATCTTTCCAGGACAAAGCTAATTGGCTACCAACCAATTGGTAGCTCACCATCCCCCATCTGCCCCACCTCCAACGTACTTTTTCCTGACGCAGCGTATCTAGATTCTGCTATAAATACATCCATTTATTCAATTGCAAGGGTTCACCATGAGATAGCACATAGGAGTACACAGTGGAGCCTTTGGTTGGCACAGTGTTCCCCCCATATGTTCAGTAGTCGATGAAACATGTTGTCTGCCTTTAGTTGAATAATAGTTATGATTCACATATTTTCCAAATCCTAAACCCTGAACCCGAATTCCGTGTTATGGAATGTAAATAAGTACTTTTACTCATAAACTGTTGTCATTTTAACACTGATTAAGTTTATGCTTAAAACTATTGTTCTTAGTTGTCATTGAAACCAATACTATTCTAAAGTCTTTCAGCAGAATTTTAGCAGGCTTTAAAAATCAGTGAGCAGAAGTGACTAATTTCCTTGATACATATGTTGTTGTGATCAGGCTTCTGTCATATCTCGGAAATCATGTAAGTTTATTTAAGCGTCTTGGTCTTGTGACTTTTCCCTTTATTTTTGAATTAACCTTCCCTCTCGTTTCAGAATCCCTCTCCTGTGATTGTTCGCCCCGCCCCTGATTGTTTCCACCTGTTCCCCATTACCTGGTGTATTTATTGTCCTCATCGCCCTTTGTCCTGTGCCAGTTCGTGTTTGTTCATGGTGAATTTCTACCGGAGTCATTAAGCCACGAATACGCCTCAGAGCTTCGAGCCACGTCGAGATTTAGTTGCTTTCATGCTCCCAGTGTTTTTTCCTCTTTAAGAGTGATTTTGTGTTGATGCTGTTTTTTGTCCATCATAGTGGATCTTTTGGTTTGAATAAACCTGTTTTTGTTAAAACCGGGGTGAGTCGTGCATTTGAGTTCAATCCCGTTTTCTCAGTCGTAACAGCTTCCATTTGCAATTTGCCATGAAAATGACGTTTTAACATCTAGTAAAGAAATGTGCATTTTATTTTCATAATCTTAATTTGGTGATAGTTAGTTAATGCAAATACTGTGTTATTGCTATGGTAATGCATGATTCCAGTTTTAAAACCCTGTACTTGAATGTTATGTGTTATAATAAAGTGTTTACAAATAGTATATTGGTTTTTTGGGTAAACCTATTCTGGTTCTGACCATGTTTAACAGATGTATGTATAGGATGGATTACAGTGAAATTGAGTACTTCATAGGGTAAATGGTAAATGGACTGTACTTATACAGCACTTTGTCAGGTCTTTACAAACCTTCAAAGTGCTTTTACATACTACGATCCATTCAAATCTCATTAATGCAGAGCAGAACTGCTTGCTCCAGGGAAGCCAACATTCATGCAGTCACACACCGTTGGCCATGCCATCAAGAGCAACTCAGGGTTAAGAATCTTGCCCAGGGATTCATCAACATGTTGACTGCACTGACTGGGATCAAACCCAGAACCTTCTGATTGAATATGGCCTCACTCCCTCGCAGCTACAGTCGCCACATATCCCATGATGTGGTAATAATGATTGTTTGATTGTTGATTGAACTAAGACAAAACTGTGATAGTTGTGGAAAAATAATAGTACACCAACCTTTGCTGTATGTGTATTATTAATCCTAAATAATATCTCTTTCTTTCTAGAAAAATGCTGTAGAGCTTTCAGACTCAAGGAGAGATTATGTGGGTTTTTAGCAGTTTATCGGTGGCTGCCTCTGAGCAGAACTCAGGAATATAGTGATCAAAACATGATGGATGGATTTCACATTAGCACTACTCTGAAATCCCTTTTGGCAGCACCCAAAGAGATATCCATTCACTTTTGGCTATGTGGGAGTAATTGTGATTGTACCTAACCATTCAATATGTCATGCTTGGTCATAGCACGCTGGGGAGCAATTTGCTTTAATCAGGTTTCCACCAGGTCAGTTATTTCAGAAGCAATCACAATACTCCAGACAATTTGACATTAAACATAGTCTTGGCGCTTGGAGTTCATTTCTCCAAGAAGAGATTAATGTTTGTTTTCCATGTTAATTGCAAGTAGATGTAAATGACTTGATAATCTTTATTTGAGTTTTTAAATTGTTAAATAATAGCACAAAACTTAAGACAAAGACAAAAGGTCTCTCATGATTAGTCGTTCAAGGAATCTAAATCATCCTATATTCATGTTTGTGTCATTCAGGTTGTGCTTTCAGTCCCTTGTATGGCTAATGTCTTTCAAATCCCTAGTTCCTGTCACTATTTCGGAAATGGACTGAACACAGACAAATAAGACGGACAGGATCAATTCAGGTATTCATTGCCAAAGGAAAGGTAAGATAGATAGATCCAAGCTTAGTGCTCAAAAGCAAAACACTGATTCTTGGGAATTTGGATTAAAAAGGATTTAATTTCTCAAAATAAAAAGTTTGTTAAATTACAAAATCTTAAGGTTTATCATTTCAGACCAAGGTCTTGGCTGTTCAGCAATCTACCGGTGCAACCTCCTCATTTTGTATTCTTTTTCATAAAATAGGTGTTTTTCCAGTTATAACTTTTTTGCCAACACTCAATAACAAGCAACTTATTTTTTATTTATTTGGTCTAATATGTATTTAGAGTGTTTAAATCATTATCTGGCATTCTTAGTACATATATATGCTGTTAAATGTTGAATATTCACTTTTGTTCATTTTTTATACTGTTTCACGTGTACTCCTTTAAAAGATCTAACTTCATACAACGTTTACTTTAAGCCTAAATAAAAAAAATATGTTTTTGTTATTTAACAAATATAATTTTGTATTAAAAGAGACTATTACTTTAATAACTCAACAGAACTGAAGCAATATATTGTAAGCATATACATTTAAAACAAATAAAACTCCCACTGACGGTGGTGACTTTAGAACTGACGGTGGTGACTTTAGAACTGACGGTGGTGACTTTAGAACTGACGGTGGTGACTTTAGAACTGACGGTGGTGACTTTAGAACTGACGGTGGTGACTTTAGAACTGACGGTGGTGACTTTAGAACTGACGGTGGTGACTTTAGAACTGACGGTGGTGACAGTGGCCTCATTACAACATTCAATTCCAAAATATATACCACTCAAGTCAATGACTTCTTGCTTAACAGCTTTATTTAACTATTTGGTCCAAGAAAATAACAATCCTGAGCACTGTGATAAAAATGTTTCAAGGAATATAAGTGCAACCCCTTTCTCACTGGCGGACAACGCCAAGCACAATTAAATAGGCCTAAGCAACAGCCTAATGCTACCAGTTACTAAAGTGTTACAATACAGCACAATCCAAAGGCACAACAGGATCCTGAACTCTCAGCGATGGAATGGTGAGCTGGCTGAACTTCCTGTGTAATAGTAGGCTAGTGCCACTAATGACAATATTAGTGATAATAGAAAATAGAAATAATTAACCAATATAATAATCAATTAAGTAGCGCGGTTCCTCCACTGTGAAAATACTACACTAACCTAAGGCTAGTGAATGGTGTATCTTCCCAGAATCAAACAAACATGTGAATCAGTTATATTAGTGGTGAATTCAGAACTTATAACCCTACACCCTATACACCCTACCATACTGAAAGCATTCTGTGTGAATACCATAAAACACATCTGGCACAAAAATTATAATAATTCATATGTGAACTCCTGTGAGTATTTCCTGACTGTTTTACATCACCCCACCGCTCCAATCATTGATGATTAGCTTCATCAGGAAGTATATAGTGTATATGTTTTCTACTCTATGAATTCCATGACTTCAGCAGACAGGTTGTATATCTCCCTCATCCTGCTTGCACGACCTGGAACCAGTGGATGTTGTAATGGACAGCTGTCCACTGGTTCCACAATCAAAAATGACGGCTGTCCATTTCCTAACCTGACACATATGGATTAGGAGCTTTATCTTTGTTCTCATCTGTTCTTTTTGTCCTCTTTACTGGAGGATGACAATTGCAAGTACCATCTGTTAAAAAGATAAGTAAAAACATATTTGCTCAGGCACTTTCCTAGCTACTTAAAACAGTTGGTACCATGAATCTGAATCTGAATGAAAAGCTACGGTTTGCCTTTGCATTGTACCAACTTGCAACAGACATAGCTCCTACCACCTTTAGTGTGTAGAGCAGGGATTCCCAAAGTGTGGTGCGCGGTATGGTCCCCAGGGGTGCGCGAGCTGCCACCAGGGGGTGCGCAAGATGAAACATGTGATGGTGGTCTGGTATAAAAATATTACACAGTTTTGTTTTTTAAGTGGGATTTTTCCATAGGCTACAATAAAAAACAGGAACAGTAAACATTTCCTTTGTAATCCCTTTTATTTTAAATAAAAAAAACTATAATTTCTTAGTTTTTGATAGAAACGTAGAAGAAGACAGCCGCTGGAACGTCTCATGACAAAGTTATTTATATGGCGATAAAACAAAGCTTTGTTTTTTTTGTTTTTCTGCTTTTGGGGGTTTGTCAACCCGGTTGGGACGTAGAAGGGGGTGCGCCGCAAAAAAAGTTTGGGAACTGCTGGTGTAGAGGATATTAGATCTGCATGACTCAAAGCTGCATGCCTTCGGTTCATAACTCAGGCTTTCCATTACAAATTTGTAGTCCCCCTCAAAGCCAAATGTGACATTATACGAGTTTTTCCGCAAGCTGCACTGAACATTGATCTTTAAAATCGTTGGGAGTTCGCCTTTGGGCAAAAATGACAACATTTGCGACCTCAGCTCCTGAATGGTGAAGGTATGGACTTTTGCCAGACAAAAAATGTGTGAAGATATCAGCTTTGGCTTCAGGTATCTGTCACTACTGCTTGTATTTCAGTTTTACATTTTATAGATCATACTATTCAAAACAAGTCAACCTAAAAATGAACCAACATTCTACTGTGTGATGGAAATCATCATTAGTTGTAGCCCTACAGTAAAATATCATTCTTTATGCATCCATGAGCATCTACAGGGCTTTTTGTCACAGCTTTTCTTTCTAAATTTGAGCCCTGAGTGTGAGTGTGAGAGAGTGTGTGTGTGTGTGTGTGTGTGTGTGTGTGTGTGTGTGTGTGTGTGTGTGTGTGTGTGTGTGTGTGTGTGTGTGTGTGTGTGTGTGTGTGTGTGTGTGTGTGAAGTCCTTGTTTACATCTGTTCCAGTGTGCTGGGTTCATTGTGAGTGAGCATTTATTCGATAAAGGCTTAGAGGGATTTGAGATGAATCTTGTTTCTCTATCGTTTGCTGCTCCCTGTTTGATTTTGCTTTGAAAGCTGGAAGAGCTGTGCAACCTTAAAATGATGTGTTGGGACCTTTGTGTCTCTCATTTAACCTTCACGCTGATTTATATATTACTTTATATGACCCTATAGTTTTGGAGATTTAGAAAAATATGTATCAACAATCACTCCAAATAAATGTGTCCTTTGATTTCAAAATTCGATCAACTTCTGATCCTGTTGATTTCTGACAAAATCCAGTGGTTATTTTTTTCAATCTGCTTCTACATGCCTCCTACACAATGTTGTCACCTTGCAATGTTGGCTTCAGTTTGAAGAAAATTGCGGAACAAATTCTAAATGTGCTCCCTGCTTTTAACTCCCACACATATTAAAAAAAAACCTTGGTCTTTTGAGAAGACCAGACTTAATTACATAAATAGTAAAAGCTGAAAAAGAGCCAATGATTCACCTTTTTACAATAAAAAGGTCTTGGTCGTTAAATGGATATTTAAATAATGAGTTCACATTTCTACTTGCATCACTCACTGACCACAAGCTGAGTCTGAATGCTGAGCAAAGACAGGTATTGTAAAAGCCCTATGTTGTCCCTAGCATTGCATTGTGGGGCCTGCAGTAACCTTGCATGGACATTCTAATGTTTTAAAGGAGTAAATGCTTGAGGAAATTAGTCTCTGTCAAGCAAATGGACTATAATTCAGCGGAATTTCTCATGTAAAGATATGTAGGATTCCCAGCGGAGAGATAAAATGCTGTACCTGTTTTCTGCCAGATTGATAGTTATGGCATAACGTTACATGATATCCTGCTACTCCGGCTTATCTGATGGCGCTGCCAGCTCACGAATTATGGAGAACACTGGTGTCTCTATCAATATTCTCTCTGTGTCCTGAACCGCTACCAAACAGATGGCTTTGCTGCTCTTTTTACATAAACCCACCAGAAATTGGTACAAGTCCTGCATGCCAAACACAACGCAGGCTTGTATAATGGGGTGTCACTCTGCATAATGTCCACATTTCTGATGGATTTGCACTCATAATGGATTCTTAATTAATGCTTGTACGTTTTGAAAGGCGCCAGTGCCTTAGCAAATGATAAGGCTTTCTAACCACCCTGCACTCGCTTTTTTGGAATCAATGGACGTGAACACGATGATGGCGGCACTGATGATAACAGCTCTATTTAGATTCCTGTGTGTCTGTGCACGCACCCGTCTGCATTACATCTATCTGTGGCATTGAAATATCCTGAAATGTGGGCTGAGAGCGTCATTTGTCTTAAGTGTCAAAGGCACTTGACATTACGGGTCCTCTGGTTCACATCTCAAAAAGAGGTTGACGGGAATCTGCCAGGAGATTGGGAGCCATCTAAGACAGGGCTGATCCGTCAGACGTCTCTTTTTCATGCAGTTTAAAAGTTACCCACGAAGATGGCTTTCTGGTAACTTGAGACCAAACCTCAACTTTACAGAGTTGCAAATCTGCATGAGCAGATGAACAGATTATTCACTGAGCATGATGGGCTATGTACAATTTAGCAATTCATCCAAAGTGGTGGGATGGACGATTGCAAGAGGCAAGAGAAGCACTTGATGATGGAATTGATTCTGTGTAATACTCATTTTCATATGTGTCATCCAAAATGACCTAACTCTGCATACTTTCAGCGCCACATAATTTGTAGATGTGTCACAATGGGTTTCAAGAAAATACAAATTGGTGCAAATTGCATTGAAGTTCAGCCTTCCCCACTCACTCCGCTCCTGGTCAAAGTATTCTAGGAGAGAAACTTGCACTGCTGCTGTTCTCATAAATGTCTCGCCAATGATTTATTTCCTTCAGATACCCATAACGTCACCATTCTGTCAAACTCATTCACTCTGATCAAGGAGCAATTTCAGCAGATACACCAGAAGGCCTTTTTTTTATTTAGTTTTTGACATTTTCGCCAATATGTCTGACATGCAATATATGCAAATTGAACCTCTCTAATAAGCATCTTCTTTGGTTCAATTGGTCCAGACTTTTTTTTCCTCTCATCTGACAGTCTGCACATCTAATTTTGTTCGTGAAAATAGCCTTATTATTTTCTTGATAAGGGCATGCCTATTGAGATGTCACTATTCGGCTCTCGCGGTGCAATCACCCCATCCATTCAATTTGGATTCAAAATATCACTTGTACTTCTCCTGGGAGATTGTTACCTCTCCACAGCATGTAGATGGATGCACAGATACACGCATACACACGCATACACACACACACACACACACACACACACACACACACACACACACACAAAATCAAGTGCCTCATCATTGTCATTTCGAATAAGACTTGAATGATGGATGGTTTTGCGACGTATTCAAGGCCAAATGGGAACACTGAGACCTCACCCTGGCTCCTCCAGTTTCTTGCTCTCTGCTCTGCCAGGAGGAGGAGGATAAATATGTGCTGTTGATACTTTCCTCATGTGAAGATAAAACAACGGGTGGTGTGAGTAAGGTGTCTGTGGAAGTTACTTTTACTACCTGTGGACGAAGAGGATCAAAGTAACCGTGCCTTCTGCCTTCCGGAAGGTGCTGATTCCCCACGATGCACAGTCTCTGCACTCTCACAATGGGTGTGCTCTCTCCAAGAGGTTGAAAAATGAACGGCGCCAGGGCAGATCTGAGGAACTGTTACCGAGCAGCTGCACTGTGAAATTGATATTAATTGAAATTGATTATTCAATCTGGGACACATGGGTCATTAATTTCTAATCTATCCCCTCAATCAATAATATATCCCTCTCTCCAAAGCGCATTTTACAGCTTTTAGCTCTTGTTTATGAATAAAAATGATCACAATGATAGCATTCCTTAATTAAAGCTGAGGCTTTCCTGCCTCTTCAGTATTTTACAGAATTTCATGCCTCTGCAGAAAAAAAAGTAATTATGCTAAAAGAAAAGAAGGATTAGGAGAAGGAGGGAAATCCTCATTTGAACTTTCTCCTTTGCATGAAAATGTTTGCACTTTTTAAAATTTGTAGTGATTCATTTTGATGTCAGTGACAAGTGTGTTCTGTAATCTACTCGATGTGTCTGTATTTTTCTCATAGCAGTACTGGCTTGTTTTCATCAGGGCAAAGTTGGGAGGGAAGACACAGTCCATGAGATGATATATAGAAGTTTGTCAGGTAATTTAACACACCCTTTGGCAGCAACTCCGAGGTTTGGGCAGCAAGCTTTATCAGATTTTCTGACCTACAGACTCAACACAACATCGTTCAGGTTAGTTCTGCTTCTTTGGTATTTTTAAAATTTACACACATCCATTTCCTATTGACCTCGAAAACGACAGCGGACACAGAACCTGTGTCCCAGTTTTATTATATTTACCAATAGTATATGATATATAATAACAAAATATAATTTTCACTCTGGCCCAAATCAAATACACCAGTGTGCAAAAGTAAAATGTTATGAACCAGGAACAACAAAACTAAATGTCAGCAAAATAACTTAAGTCAATATCCCCCTACAGGATATTTTACCCTTCATTAATGTGCTGAGTTGTCATAGAGAGTTGTTGTTGTTGTTTATGTTGTTGTTGTTGTCACATGACTAGAGCAAATAACCCTATTTGAGGTTAAATGACAGGAGGTTGTAGTCACGTGACAACAACCAGGGGATTGTAGCAGTATTAATAGTTTAAAGTTTAATGGAATTACATTGGATTGCTTCCTTAAATGCTAACAATGTCTTAATGTTGTCCTTTTACTACGGTAAAAATGAATACACAGCCTTAAGCTGGCCGACAGGTGCAATCGCGCCACAACGGCCCAAAACGTTTCAATTAGGAGAAACATGCTGCACTTTCAAAAACAATGCAAATATTAAACACAAATGTGCACATGACGGCTTGACGAAACATGCAGGGGGTTCACTGGAAGTGCAAATATACTGATGAAAAACGTATAATTATGAAACAGACTACTGTCACTCTGCGACAGCCCCAGCTGTGTGCATTATGTTTAGTGTCCCCTGGTTTCCGTAGTGTTTTGGGCTTCTTGCATCATTTTGTAATTACAGCGTTTTGTATTTTGCATCATTTCGTTGATGTTGCACATGTTTTATGAAGTTGGAAAATGTGTTTCTTATATTGCATGTGTTCTGGCAATTTTTTGATTTCTTAGTTGCATCATGTTTGAAACTGCCGTGCGTTTTTCCTGATGGATGTGTTTATGGCAGTTACCTAACCTGTTTGCATTTGCAGGCCAACGACGTATTATAATATAGGATTGTGACTTGACTGTCTACAAAAATACTGCTTAACCTTTAAGAAGTTACAGTTTGTGGTTTCTTTAGAGCAAAATACTAATTGGAAAGCAGGCAAGGTATGCTCTCACCAAATACGTACGTGGCTACAGGAAATTAACTCAGGCTTCTTCACGCAGAGTTGTTTGCCACAATGCAGCCTGATTGGGCGTTGATTATGTTTGTTGGTTCAACCCTAATTATCACGGCAATTTGGTACGCATCTTCTCCCTCTGATAGCTCACGCATGTCACCACAAGGTTGCAAGGCACACATCAACAGCGACATTTCAAGTGCCACTGAGGCTCCTAATGATCATTTTCCATCACTTCAGGCGGCTCAGGATTTGATTTCGAGTGCATGTGTCATTGAACGGGGAACTTCTTGTTTTTAATTCAACAAACAAACACAAACGTATTGCATTTTAATGAACCTTCCTATTCTTGAATCATCATTCTGAAGGATGTTAAAACCGGTTTGCCCCTGAGTGATTAGATAAGTTATTGTCTATATTGAATTTACATTGGAAGTATCTCTGTTGATTCACAAACATGCTTTAATTAAAGACTTGTATTTCAACCTGTGATTACATTTCACTGTATTGAATTAGGTAATATGTAGCAATTATGACACTGTAATAATATGTTGATAGATAGATAGATAAAAACATACCGTCAAATCAATATAAATAGAAGCTGGTATCATCACATGAGGTTAAGATTTGTGATAATAGAGCACAGGAACTCAATACTATTATATAATAATCTCATTTGATCTTGTAATATGTTATTGATTTGTAGGCTTTTTCAATTAAACCCAGCCACAGCAGGGATAGAAACAGCTATCTTGTATCATAAAGAGACGATCAATGTGTGTGTGGCATTAACCTTGATGAGTCATAAACAAATAAGTGTCTCGATATGAATCATATTACGCAGTAAGGCTTTGGAACAAATGTATTTAAAGCTCATATTTGAGTGTGTTTCTATCTCCTGGTGTGTTTTCTGTGATGTTTTTCTTGTGTTTGAAGATTGATTGATTGATTTTTATTTTGGGCATAAGAGAAACTGACATAAAAGACATTGATGCTAAATCAAGCCCAGGTAAGCAAATTGAAGCATAATGCACTAATTGCCTTATATTAATTATATTGACCTAATTTTATGAAGAGAATACATTATTCATACAAACAGTCATCCGATACATTTCTAACACAACAATCTTACTACAAAAATTACAATTTGTCAAAGGTTCACATTAGAGTTGGGTCAGTTCCTGATGTTAGCCATTCTGTTGAACAAGCGGAAACTGGTTTTATTTTGCGCAAATTGGGTGAACCACTATTTGTCATTTTAACACAGAGGGGCAAAGCCGACAGCAGCAACCTGTGCTAACTGCGTCACAACCCTAACAACTACATCACGCTGCTTAAATCCAACTTTTATTACATTGTAAGTCATGTGTCATGCTAGAGTGAGGTAACATGATGAAGATCACATCTAAGCAGCAGTGGGAGTCGGGAAGTGGTGAACATGTGACGCTTTGTAGAAAGAATGTGTTTTTATTTCACTTTTTAACACCAGCCTGAATCTTTTTATGGCTTGATGCACATGGGTGCTAGCTTTTAGGTGATGAACAGGTGGCGTTTAAAAAGAAAATTCCGCGGGGGGTATTCATTGATTGCAATCTGCCATTTCACTGCTGGATGCCACTAAATCCTGCACACTGGTCCTTGAAATAAAAGATGTGATTACTCATCCCACCAGAGCATTAAGAAAATGAACACCATCAGGCAGTAGTGGCTGTGACATCAGTAATTGTGTAAATCCGGTGTTAGGAAACATACATACCAAGAGTTTTGTACCCTTTTATAGAAGGAGAACGTCTGTCTCCCTACCTCCAAGATACATTTCGTGTTGAGCCCAATTTAAATTATGATATTTGGACAACATTAGCATTATTAGTCTTACATTTGATTCACTTTAAGTCGTTAGGTAATACTTATTCAAGCATCGCAAAATTCCATGGCCTCACTTATCCAGAGAAAAAGTGCATTTCACACTCCATCCTCATAACACACAGACTCAGACAGACTTTAGTGCAGCGTATTTGTGAAATTGACACAAATCCAAATAATTCATAAATGACCTTGTGCAGCGCCGGTGCCTCAGTCCTCTGATGAGTACATGTCACAGCAAAGGCTTGTCTAATAAGTGATGCGTTGGAAAGCCTGGCCAGAGGATCCCTAAAGCAATTCTTTTGTAATTGATGTTGCAGCATAAAATGGCTCTCAGTGGGCCAGGCTGATGAGGTTGGTTTTTTGTTGCCGTCTAGCCGCTAGCCTCTCACAAACAGTCACTCACCAGGTGGAGTGACACCACACAGTCACTTCCAATTATCCCATTAAGTCAGCCCGCATTCTCGTGTGCCTCGGTGTGTCTTTCATCTCGTCTCTAAATGTCTGTTTGCAGTCCAGAAGGGTTTGCTTATTAATATTTAAGTCTGATTATGGGCTATCACTTGCATTGATGCACAGTGGTGAAAACAAACACAGACAGAGTTGATTTCAGTGTATTGAATGTAATCTATAATTCATTGTTGTGAAAATGCCCCAAAACTGTTTTTCTCTTCTTCTGAGCCTCCCTTTTTTTATTCCCAGCATTCACAGACGTGTGATCAGGAGTCAATGCAAATGTCCTCATCCATTTATCCCGTGTACATATTATAATAAAGCAAGTACAGTATCATGCATTATGAATTCAACATCGTGTTAGATTTCCATGCAGCTTCCCAGCAGTACTAAACCCAGTGACCCATGCATGCCGCGCTGTGCGTAGCATATGCTGTAGTAATCTAAAATGAATGATAATGCTCTAAAACGAGCACACAGTACACTTCGGATGACTTGTGAGCAGCATTTCAAGCCATGTTGTGCTGTTTTACCGATGTTTATCATGGTGCCCTGTGTAATGTTTTAATATTTCCATAATAAAAGTAGAAGCGTTGTCGAAGCAATCTCTCCCTTCACGCTGTTTCCTTTTACTATGTGTGCTTTGACTTAGAAGGACACAATTGCCATTGGCTTTCTAAGACACATCTGTTGACTTTAGAAAGAGAAATGAATAACACAACTTAAAAAAAAGATGACATTGATTGATTTAAAAACAATTTATAGGATTTTATTTAGTTATTTGCAAATCAGTTCGCTGTGTTGCCACAATATTTTCAAAATGCTCATCTTAAAGTTCAAAATAAGGTGAAATAGCTTCGAAATGACAACCTATAACTTGGAAATGATGCTCATGGTGCAATGTTTTTCTACAATGCAGAGGTAAATTGTGTACTTTTACTCCACTGCATTTATTTAATACGTTGAGTCAATTTGCACATTTGGATTAATGATGTGAAATATAATCAACACAACACAAATAAGACTTTAGTCTCACCTTCAGTAAAATTCACAAGCTACCCTGCAATATACAATGTCATTTAAATAATACCTGCATCTTTACCAGCTTTGATGAACACATTCATGTATAAATAATAATCAATAACTACAAACTAATGTCAATTATTCTGAAATGGACCAACTGCATAATTAATAGTTTTACTTTTGTTACTGTGAGTATATTTTGATGCTAATACTTGCTTTTACCTGAGTAACATTTTGATTGCAGGATTTTTACTTGTAATTAAGTATTCCTAAACTCTGGTAACTTCACTCTGAGAGCTTCTCGACCTCTGCATATACATATGCATAATGAGACACACATCTAAATAGGACTATTGCCCATGTTGTCTTTTAATACTCGAAGTATTGCTTGTTTTTCAGAATAATAATTTATTTTAACCCTTGAGTTTTAAGTTACATTTACTTGATTTATATAACGTGTTTGCAAATGTAACTGAAGTGTTCAAATTAACATGCATTTTGTGATATTCCTCAGAAAAAAATAGTTTGCCATGTATGCTATATCTAGTAATCTATGTTATAATTAAAACAGGAAAAAAATATAGTCAATTCCAAATAACTTCACCCCAACCACCAAAACTTTTTTCCTTCATACCCTCTCGCTCTTTTATTCTCTGCACATCCACAGTCGATGCAGCCGTCTTTCTAATGAATGGCATTCAACTGGCACCCTGAGTAATGTCATTTTACAATGCATCATAGCGACTAATAAACTCAGGATTGATTTGTGCTTATACAAAAACACATCAGGCGGAAACCATCACATCAGTAATAAATTGATGCTGATCTGGTCCTGGGAACGGAGCAGCCAAATGTCAGGAGAATCTTATTTATTTTTTTATTTTTGTTATCGGTGGCTCCTCGGTGGTGTCATCGATCTCGCTGCAGCAGAGCCTTTTGTTCTCTGGAGTAATAAAGCAGCGTATTGATTTATTGGCAGGCGACAGTTACCTTTTGCCTCCTCCTCCTGTTCTCTGTTTCGTTTCACTGTCGGGTCCCCGGGGAGGAAAAGTTTGGTCGGCATGGAAGCTTTACACTTTGCTTCAGTACATCGCCCCTCTATACTGACAGTGACATTCAAGCTCTCTGTGCAAAATACCATGCAAGAGGTACAGATCTGAAAAAAGTAAATGTCATTCTTGAACCACTGTTAAAAAGAAGTATGGATACGTTTGTTGTTTTTCTGACCCAAACAAAACAGGCCTTTTGATGATCTCCACTCAGGGATTAATGATCTACCCGGGTTGTCAAAATAAGATTGAGCATCTGTAATTGTGCAAATGTGAGCAGGAATTAATGCAGTGACAGATGTGAGTGCAGAAGCAACCTGACTCAGCTAGATATCAGTCTTACTATTAGACCAGAATGCCACGGTCCAACCCTTTGTTTTTCTCAGCTTTCTTTAGTTGGAGTGATGAAATGTCATAAGTGTTCTCCGAATTAACTTCCCTACCCTGTCTGGCTTCCATCATTAAATGAGAGTTTCCCTTAGCGTTGATTTAAGATGTCCAAGGTCAACATCAGAATACATTTTCTGCCTTCAGGCTCACTCAAAGCCCAATGAAAAACCCAAAGTAGCAGAAATCACAAACTGAGAATTTAATCGAAGAGGATTACAGTGAATGGGGTGGGCTTTTCTTGACTTTGATACCTGATTGACAGACTACAAAAGGTCAGAGCTACTCTAATCAAAGCTTGACTATTCACACCCTCACGTTGTCATAAAGAAAGCTGCGTTGAGATACTTTGGAATGTTGGATAACATTACCATAATGTATTAATCAAATCTGCAGGACAGAATTTTCAAACTGAGCCTCGTAAATTCAATATGAGCAGGATGCTTTAAAAAAACATAATTATGGGTACGCTACAATGAGATCTTTTCATTCTGCTGGAGAAGGACCACATATTATAAGAAGGGCAGATTTGTTTTTCTTACTTCCATTTCCACTTTTCTTTGCAAAACACCATCTATATCCTTAATTATTCTCTCTTTGCTGATGTTTCAAAAAAAATGTGGTAATGATAAGTATAATGTTTTATTATTTTACTCCTGAGAGCAAGAACAATTTAAGCAAATGTATTCCTATAACACATTTTAAACCAAAAAGAAACCCAAAGTGCTTAAAAGATTACACAAGTAACACAATGAACAAATGCTAAGAATAAGATTAGTTTGCTGTTTTGTGGTTCACGCCATTTCTCTGCACAGAGATTTAAAAGGGTACGCCAACTAGCTGCAAAAACACAGTTTTTTTTGACATTTAATGACCTCAAAGTTGGAACAAAGTCACCACACACTCTCACGATCAATCTGCCACTCACTCATCCTGACCTGCTCTTTTCATGGTTAGGTGAAGCAAACCACACGTAATTGACACGGCTGTGTCCAGGAAAGGACATGCTGACATTTGCTAATTCATTCCTGCACTCACACCTCTCATCAAAGTCTACTCATCCATGCGCAGCCTTCTTCCAACATAGCTTTTGACATGACATGAAGCGAGGAACAGACATGTCGATGTGAGGATTTGTAACCATCACAGGTGCATGACTTCCCTTTGGTCTGCATTGTCTCTACGGCACAGATTAGAGTTGGCATCTTTAACCTGACGTTAATGGCAGACTTAGTTTTCGTGTAAAAAGTGTAAAAAGGCAACAAAGTGTTTGTTCACTGAAAGAAATAAACATCCATGTTTGTGTATCTCTTTAACAAAGATTCATCTTGAGACATTATAAGCCTCTATTTAAAGTTAAAAATAAATTAGAAGGAAACACATGAGTTTGCCCATGACTTACAGAACCTACACAGCTGAGCCTTTCTGTTTACAGTTTATGTTTAGACCTTGGGTCCATGGCCCTGTGAAAATGGGTTGCCTTTAAAGTGTTGCCTCTGCTTGCATTTTTTATCTGCTGGTTGGGTAGCCCTATGTCCCATGCACGTTACATAAATAATTCCTATAAATGAAAAGGCATATTTTAAAAGAAATAATTTATTAAAACTCAAACCCTACCAAACAAACTCCAGATAGGCACATGGAAACTCATGCCTAACTGCAATCTGCAGTAAACAACATTAAAGTTTTCCAGTCAGAGAGGTAAAGGAAAGTGTAAGGGTGTCTGCACATGGCTGCATATAATTCACAATAATATGCTGTATGTTATTACACAAGGCCATTTTAGAACCTAGGTGAAATACCTGTTTGGGGTAACCTGCTTTTAATGCAGGCACACTTGATATTTATTATCCAAAATTAATGTTTGGATTCATTTGGCAAAGATACAGTAGCAATTCTGTTGGATTTCAAAAGCAGTGTATATGTTTTGGCAAGGTGTATGTTTGCAGTTCTGCCATTAAGCTGGTTTTGCCATACAGACGTGGTAATTTTGTTATGCCCAGACCTTCACCCAAACCAGTGTTACATTTACAAGATTGTTCAATCACTGGTAAATAATAAATACATATTACTGCACAACTCTTGACTTGCAACATTCTGAAGTTGAATGCCAACATTTATCATGAGCAGAGGTTTATATAAAGTGAGTTTTACTTCATGTTGTTCAGTCCTCCAACACTTTCCCAGACTGGTGTCGAGATCCAACCTGCTGTTGTGCTGTAGGCAGTATTCTGCACACAGTAATTACAAGCCATAAACCCACACTAAAAGACAGTCTGGTGCTTTCATAGCTAGTATGCTCACTGGCAAACTCAACATTTAGCTGGACTGCACCCAGTATTGCAGAGTGCTTTGTATCATTACTTAACACTGATATACTGCTATTGGCTTTGAATTGACAAATATTGGTCACGAGATGCGTTTTGCATGGATGGGGATGTTAAGGTTGAGATAATGTCAAACTGTTAATGCACATTAATGCACACAAAGCCATTGGTTATCCCAAAAATGTTAACTCATGGAAACTAAAGTGTTTTAAAAATTGCTATGTTTTAAATTAAACAAATGCAAATTGTTTGGAAATGCCAAATAAACTGGCATTATGTTATTAATGTTGGGGAACAAAAACAATCCATTGGTGCAAAATGGCATGATGTCAAAATAAGTAAAACCTCCTGTTTGCCTCGATACACTGATTCCACCATTTACCAAGTGTCTTGCAGGCAAATTTGAACAATAGTGCTGTGTGTTGCCTGAGATTAATTGGTATTTGGTCTCATCACCTTGTTGAAACTGGCCATGAAATAGAAGCAGCACATCAGCAACACAATAGCAGCAGCTGCTGTCCTCTGTTCAGCTGTACTACTGTGTGCACTCAAGAAATCTTTGACAAAGCTTATTGCCCAATACAAAGCATATTTCTGTTTTGTATAAGTGGGTTGTGTAAGGCCCAAATCACAACCCAGCTGGTGTATATCATCAACTTAATATGATGCTACTTGCAGAATACATTGCAGAGAGAGAGAGAGAGAGAGAGAGAGAGAGAGAGAGAGAGAGAGAGAGAGAGAGAGAGAGAGAGAGAGAGAGAGAGAGAGAGAGAGAGAGAGAGAGAGAGAGAGAGAGATCCTGCCAAACATTACCATTTCTTGCACAGGTCCAGTAAGTGTGATAATATTGCCTACAATCCTGCCCCCAACAATCATTTGTTGTAGCTGACCTCTACTCTTCACTGTATTGCAGATGTCATATGTACTGTAAATTATTGTCTTATACTGTCCAGACTGCATGCTTTCAATTATACACTAGTTTGCCTTTAGCTAACATGCAATGTCTAACTTAAACAATGGCTTTTTTTTCTAAAAGACGGGAAGAACAAATAGTTTCTATTGAAAGGGCGCTTGACAGAAATGTAGGCTTTTGTTTCAGTTGATTAATTATTACTAATACAGTAACATGGAGGCTAATCAGTGTACCCTTCCAAGAGGAGTGACAGCTATAGATGGATGTTTCTAAAGACTGCTTACAGTATAAGCAATAACTTCATGAAATCCATTGACCCTGAATTTAACATGTCAAAGTACAGTTTTGAATGTAGAGAAAGCAAGATAAATGAATGATAAAAAATGTTCCAACAGCTGTAATTTGTTATAACATGATGTTTTAATATCAATTTATCTACAAAATATTGACTTACACCACTGTATTCTTGTCTTCATGGAAAGTGCACTGTCACTAAAGCAAAGGAACATATAAAAGTTACAAACAAACAGACAGTACCATTTTTACCATAAAATGTCCATTCATTTGGCACTGGTAGTTGCAGTAGAAATGAGCAGAGTCATATTGAAACAGGATGGTTCAACTTTTATGAATTGGTATTTGAATTTGTAATGAAGAATTGTTGTGTTAAAGAGTTTGTTCTTGTGCGTTTTCTCAGTGATCCACCTCATATTCAATGATAAAGCATTGAAAAAAATTGCCACAAAACAGAAACCAAAACAACCAGATGAGTACAATCTTCAGCTGTCCACAGTCGGTTCTCTCCTGATTTACCCCACATTTTGGTAATCCATAGACACACCCGTAAGCATCTCCACCCCACGGGCACTTCATATGTCCAGGAGTTCTCCTTGAGGCTGTGTACAGTCCCGACATCCCTCAAGTATCTGTTAACTGCACAACTTGGTGGTCTCATAATCCATCGTGTTGGGCAGACGTGAGCTGAAAGCCTGTAAGGTGGCATGAATGCGAACAACTTCGCTTGCAGTCAGTTTGAGCCGGTGTCGCAGAAGACAAGCAAACAGGTCCAACTTCTGTTGACCAGGAGGAGACAGCCGGTTCACCCGGTCTCGAATTTCCATCAACTGAAGCATGGCAGTGTCCTGGGACCCTTGGGTGTACGGGTAGTCCAGCTGCAAGATCAAGTCACGGATCGCCTCCGGATCAAAGTGCATGCTGTAGCCAAAGACCTGGATGCTGTTGATCTTCATATAACCCAGGTTTCTAGCAGGATCTGTCACTTCTAACGGCTCATAATATTGGCTGTCATTCACTCCAGATTTAGTCTTTATCCTGCTCCGAAGGTAGATATGAATGGTTTCAAAGAATGTCTTCCACTTGTTGCCCAGGGTCAGAGTCCAGTTATAGCACTCGAAAGGCAGGTCCAACTTGGTGGCCTGCCAGTCTGGGAAATTGTTCTCATTGACAGGAATGTACCAGCTCTCTGAGTGGCTCCCTCCGAAGGGATTGATATAGAGGGTAAGGACAGGCTCCAGGGTACTGTTCTTTGTAAGGCAGATCTGGAGGGATACTCCCAGCAGCATGTGGACCATGTTGGATTTGTACTTGTTGCTCTTCAGCGTCAGCAGCATCCTCTTTCTCCACGATGGGTCAAACCAGCTGTTAAGTCGCATGTCATTGCTGATGAAGATTGCATGGACCTATCAGAGATGGACATGAAGATAGGATAGACTTATAGCACTCATCAACACAGTGAATACATGCAGAAGTTAAATGTATCAATATGAAAAAAAATTGCGTAATTGGATATATATATATATATATATATATATATTATGTATGGTGTATCTTTTCGCAATGTCTCATAAGGGTACAAAATGCAACAAAAGTAACTGGCTAAAATAGAAACAGGCATATTGTGGGTATAAAGAACAGTATATATCTTGGATAATATACAATTATAATAACAGACCATACTTGGTCCTAAAAGGAATATATCTCCAAAATATTTTTGGGAAAAAAAGAAGTGACATCCCCATACAGACTTTGCGGCGAGCAGTGAGTATTTTTTTTTTTATTCATGTTATGTCAGTGTTATTTGACACCTTCCGACTTGCAAAATTCACTTTAGTTAAAACACAAAGAGATATCAGTACGTATTTTCAAATATTCTGAAAAATAAAATACATATCTGCTTTGTACCTTTCGTGTTCCAACGTTACAACTTACCAAAGTCGAAACACTAGACCACTGAGGAGCATTTTGCATGAGTATTTCTAGCCTGTGGTCTTCAATTCCATTGTGAAAACAACAAAAAGCAATAAGCTGCCAATTCCAAAGTCAAGAATGGCTCTTAAAGCTAACCTATTTTTAATAAATGCACTACAAGCTGCCATGGATTTACAGAACATCTAAAATGTGTTTTAAAAAGTTTTAAAAAATGGGAAAACAATGAAGTTCCTCAGTAGCCAGAGGGGCAAGACCTTTTAATGCTGAGTTGCTCACATCAGTGAGTATATCCTCCCCAGGATACTGGTGTGAAAGACAGCTCAGCTCATGCTGATTTGATTTAACAAAAGGCTAGAAGAAAAATACCTCAAGCCTGCGGTCAGCTCTCTGCAGAAGGTAGCCCAACTCCAAATCCTGGAGGTCTGTCTCAAATCCCAGGTAGTTCTCCGTAGAGTCCGCCACCATAGATCTACAGGCCCCTTGGGTCAGGGCGAAGCCGGGGTTGCAGCTCCCACAGCGTGTGTGGTTGTCTAGTGCACATGCCGCACAGGCCGAGCCTTCCCCAACAGGGCATGGCGGGGGCAGCTGACAGGGGCTGTGTTCGTATCGGCAGCTGCAGGTGTGGAGCTCCTCAGAGAAAGCACCAAGCTGGTTGTTCTCTGAGCAATACAGGAGGGACTGCAAATGACTCAGCCAGTACGACTGAGACCTGCACCATAGACAAAACGGGGAAAGGGAGAGGAAGAAAGGGAGTGGTTATTGAACAGGGCTTATAGGTTGAGCTGGATTAATAAATTGCTGCTTTATTGGGTCAGGACACCTGTCGGGTGTGCAGACAGCTTGCTCATTAAAAAATAGAAAGCATCATCAGCATTATGTAAAGCATGCAGCTTGCCCCAGAGGATTCAAGTAAGCATGGTTAAGGTAAGGTCATAAGTGGATTTTTTTTTAGATATCTACACAGGCAAACGGAAACATTGACTTAAATAAATGTATTACTTAATAAGGTTAGTTGAAAGGAATAATACTAAGTTTAAATTAAACAAATAGGTTCAACCTAATTCTACTGTTTCAACTAACCTAATATGTGTAACCGATTGACATAATACATTTCATTTAAGACAATGTTTATTTTTTTCAGTGTAAGTTACATACGCTTTATATTAATAACTTTTTCAGTCCTTAACTACATGATAAAATATGGCTTCTTTGATTATTTAGGACCTCCAATCCTTTTAGAAAGGATTGGCTCCAATAAGTTGAAATCTTAGTTTTGAATTAAGGTCCCAGCTACCTATAGTCCTAAAATGGAAGGGTTTGCAAAAATAACTCTTATAGAGGTCATTCCTGTGGAGTACCAGTTTTGTGTTGTATTAAAAAGTGAAGATTATACAAGCAAATAATATGAGCACAAACCTCAAAGTTTGAAAAGGAACAGAAACTCTGATAGTATAGATAGAGCAATTGGTTTTGATCAATTTGAGACATAAATATTAGAAGCAGCTGCAGCCGCAGGGTAAGTGACTCACAGGCATACATATAAATCCCCCATGTGGCACGAGTTTGACTCCCGTCTGTAGCACTTTCTTGACTGTGATCCCTTTATGCCTCTTGTCCTCTTTGCTTGCTGAAGAGAAGGAACACACTGTACATAGCGCTGGCTTTCCTTTCAGAAAAAAAAAACCCTCTTTCCTTGATGAGGGTGTATTGTGGTAAACTTTATGCTAATCTTAAAATGTTTGCTGGATTACATTTGGGGCTTCCTTCCACTGTATTAAAATTGTATTCTGTGCTTGGCAATTGGAAACAAGTCTGAATTCAGAGAATCACTGATTTAAATATCAAAACCCCCTAATGGAAAAAGCGGTCATGGGAAATGATCCGAAAAAGGCTCTTTCTTTCGTCACGCTACCTGTGGACAAGGAATTTCACCTCTGACAGCTTCAGCAGAGCAAAGCTGCCACCAAGACGAGACTGTGGCTGAACTGTTAGTTCCCTGGTGTACAAACAGCCTTTGCATACACTTCCTCCAAACAGCTGCTGTAAATCACAGTGTCTTAGCAAGTATATGTCTCTTTTCAGTGATACGGAAAATAAATCACTAAAATGTACAGTGACTGTTTTTTGGAATTAAACAACTCAGCCATTCATTCAAATGGCACTCAATTCATGTTTCTATCAATAAAATGCTATGTAATAAAGGGAAATATAAAAGGGACATCCCTGGAATTTCTAATTAAGAAAAGTTGGATTCCTTGACAGAGTGCAGGGTTTGCTTGAAGTAAATTACAATTATTGGCCAGAAGTGTCTAGAAACCCAAACATTACACCCACATGTAATAAATAATCATGCCATTCTTAATCCATTGAAAAATGATTTGGCTGTGAACAGCCTGCAGTTTTCTGGTTGTTTCTGGCTTTCACTATTTTGGAATTTGCTCTTATTCAGCCACAAGAGCATTAATGCTGCTGATGATGGGCTATAGGTCATGTCTCACGGATGGTTATCCAGTTCATCTAAATTATATCGAATAAGTTTAAGATTCTTTGAACGGTAGTCAACTCCATACGAGGCAAACCATTCTTTATGGACCTAGCTTTTCGCATCGTCACGTTAGAACAGGAAACAGTTGCCATTAAGCTGGGAAGACAGCAATGTCTAAAAACCACCACAATCAGCCACAAACCAAATGGACATATGTGTCAAGGACTGGGAGACCAATATATTTGGATCCACATAGCATATGAACAAGCTGGACTACACTTTATATGTTTTTGCAAATAATATATTATACTTTTTTACAAATACCAGTCATTTTTTAACTTATATTCATCTTCTCTCAGAGGCAAAACATTCAGTTAGTCAATCAGAAATGAATCAAGCAAGACAAATCAATAGGAAGAATGTTACAAAAGAAAAGACCAGTGTCATGATATGCAATAATTACGCCTTCTGGCATTTTTTCCTCTGTGTGAATTCATGTAATTGAAACAGCGTAAGACTGCTCAGATGAAATTGGTCTGATCTACTGAATCCCTTGACAAGTTAATTAAAAAGCTATGCAAGTTTTCTTTTTTGTTTTGTCTTGTGAAATCATAATTGCACTCTCTTAGTAGTCAAGCAAAACATGAAAGAGCTCTTACAGTGAAGTATTGAACAACTTGGCATACATGAACAAATCGGCACCTTTTCTTGAAGCCCACACACAAGAAAGGCATTTTCTAAGCTGATTAAAGCATAATTAGTAATATCATTACATGAAGACAATATGCACCGTTATGCCTTATGGCAAATGTTTGAGTGAGCTGTGCAGTGTTATCATTACCCGCATAATAAAAGCCAAGCTGACTGCTGCTTCCACTGGCTTATTCACTCATAATTGTCAGCACAGAGAGAAAAGTAACCCCCAGGAAGCAAAATCAATCACATATCTCTCAACTATCTCAAGTGCTTCAAACAGGATTTTGGAAAAAAGACTGAGGGTTTTTCAAGAGCTTCCGTTTCTCTTCTAGGCTAAAATGACAAACACCCCATTCTCAATCTCTTTCTTCTGAGTATGGATATATCTGTGAAGAGGGAAAAGAAAGGGAAAGCTTTATAGCCGCAATGGTGGTAATAACATAGATAAACACTGCCTGGGTGGGGGCGATGGCGCTCCCACTTCTTTTCTTGGCAAGTGTTTGGAAATATCAGCTGCGCACATCAGAGATTAATCTGTGTTGTGACAAAGTGGCGGCTGCGAGAATAACAGAGATCGAGACTGAGACAGAATAAACAAAGAAGAAGCAAATAAACAGAATGAGGGACTGGACATTGAATAGAGCAGTAGATAATTTATGTGTTGTGCTCTGTAACATCGCTGCCATTACAGAACTGTAACTGACAGTAATGGTTGGATCCATCGCCTTCAGCAATCTGGTTCACTGACGAAGAAAGGTAGCCTGAGTGAATGTGAATTTCATTCCTTTTGAAGCAATAGTCTGAGAGTTCAGAACATGTGTTTGCAAGCATTGTTAAAACTACCTAAAACTACTAACTAAAAATACCTATTTGTATTTATTTTACTGACCTTGCCAGAATGTGAAAAATGATTGTCCTCTGTCAGCAGCTGTAGGTTAGCGGTGCTGTTATAGCATCTCAACAAGTCGCAGAGGTTGAAGTGGAAGTAATTTGTATAAAATCAGGACGCAGTATTTCCCATCTAAAACAACTACTTATGGTTACCTAAACTAATCCTTAACAACACAGAATTCGATAAATCCTATAATATGCAAAATAAATGCAGAGAATAGGGTTTCAGAGGGATGTCATGGACATGTCCAATGAACTCCAATTAAAGGATGTCTTGATTCCATGAATATTTCAGCATCCAAATAAAGAATTAAAAAAGTAAAGCTTGTGAGCAGTAGATATCTGGTTCGCTATAATTGTATTTTACAGCCTTTCAACATGGAGCAGAATCTACATATTTCTTTGCAAAAATAGAGAATAAAAAGAAGTCCTTTGCATATATTTAAGGGCTATGCTACCACAGCAATGGCAGCTTTGTTATTTCCACCTACATCCCTTGATTAGTCTATAGAAAGAACTTCAGGAGTTGTTGTTCAGTGGCGTTAGGCAAATCATTTCAGAAGCACATGTAGGTATATAAATCAAACAGAAAGGAAAATGAATTTCATTACAAAAATACATTAATTCTATGCTGCTCTAGGTTTACTGAAGTTGATATGAAATCATCAAAGCCTTGTCAAAATCTGAAAAATAATATCTGGCATACATGGTTGCATTACACATAAGATGAGTGTTTCATTGCTCACCGTTTTCTCGGTAGGCGGACTTGGGGCTGGCGTTGACATCTTTTACTGAGACTGAAGAGCTTGAAGATGACTCTCTGGGCTCTACCGGAGAGGACTCGCATGTTGTTCTCCAGCTGCTCATAACGCCACTGGAACAAGTTGTCCAGCGCCCACAAGTGTTGTATGCCTGACACATTCAGGAAATAGTTCTGTGGAAGTCTTGCGTAGAACGCCTTGAATTCATCTGTAACAACCAAAAAGTCACACACTACAGTAGGGGATATATAATTGTTTTGTCATCATACAAAGCTGCCATGTTTATTTCCAAAAGGATTGTTGACTTCCAATCATGCACGTAAGGTGTTTACAGTATAAATGCTGATTCAATGGTACCAGATTAAACAGTATGAGTATTGGTACTTTAATTTGACACACAGATATGATGTAACTGGCAAATAGTGTACCATGTTAACACAAAATATACTATCTATGTTGCCTCCATTTTTCTTTTACTGGCCTGTGTTTATATCCATCTTAAACTTCTGTTCTTTCATATAAATTATTAACAGGTCAATGATGATCATACAGTGTGGTGTGCTTAACAACCTTTTAAGCATCAACTCAACACTCAATTGAAGTTTTTGACCAATGCACTTTTGATTGTGTGATGCTATACAATGCACCGGATGCATCAGATGTATCATTGATGTTGAGGAAATATATGCTTTACTTCTGAGCTGCTTTTGAAGAGCCCTTTGAAATCAGTCAGACCTTTGCTGGCTTTTCTATTTGGGCTTGAAATGTGGATTTTTACCTTGAATCTGGTACACCATCTAGCAGGTGGTGATTTGAACTTTAACTCAAACACTTTGACTATGTTCAGTAAAAAGAAAAAAGGATCCAAAAGCTTCCATAATGAATGAGATGATAAAACGATATAGTGTCCACTTTAAAGCAGAAACAATTTTAATGGGAAGTGTGGTGTGGTGACACAGGCTCACATGTATTTAAGTGTCATCAATACAAAGACCATTACGACACTAGATGACAGTAAAGCCACTGGAGCTATTTGAAATACTACTGCAAGTGTGACAATCATGACCGTTTGTCCTATGTATTGCCTTAAAGGTAAACCTCCTTAATGCACTTTTCTCCTTTTACATTATGCCATTGGGCTTATTATGTCAGATATTTATTTTTTATTTAAAACAAATTATGCTTTATCTGCCCTTAATGCTCCTTAAACTGCACATCATAACCAGTAAATGATATTCTTTCTGAATGCAAATGCCACATATTCTATCAATGAGCTACATACAACCCTGAAAAACACTTGGCAACTTTTCTTTTCACCGATTTTGTCGTTTGGTTCAAGATTAACAATACTACAGTGGGGTCTCTATTAGATCTCCATCTGTTTCAATGGTCCGCCACTTTCTGGTATGTCCCTTTGCTGAAAAAACTGCCGACTAGAAGCATGTGATATCCCTTGCTGAAGGACACATATATAACACTTTCGGGTGTCTGTATTCTGGGCACACTCCTGCCCTCACTTTACACCCAGCTATTAAAACATAAACTTTAAAAGTAATTGCACTTTAGGGCTTTTTTTTGCCAAAGCTAAGTAGTGGAAAAAAAGACAGACATTTTCATTTCACCCGAGTAATAATCACCAAGGCAGAGCGACCTAGCACAGCAATAATAACCAAACATTAGACTAAGAGCTTCTGCCTAAACTCTGTTTCCCCCTGTGATATAAAAAGCTGGACGGGCAATAAGTGGGTTTTATGGCTGATTAATCTGCTCCAGACCTATTGGAAACTACCTGAGCCAAAAGCAATTCATTTATTTTATTTTATTTTCCGTTTCTACAGTTAACTTCCTTCTATCCAAAAAGTTTTCCAGAAACAACAATTCACTATCAGGTAGTTCACATATAAATCACAGAATAGGGAGGAAAATATATATAGGAAGCTTACTCAGATATAACGGTACAGATAAAACCCTGGAATTCCTCATCAGTCCCTCTCATATTTGTATTCCAAAGGTTTTTCCACCTGCATTTAGGATCAGGCATGCAACGTGAACTGAAGTAAAAATTCAATATGGTCTTGCCTTTCTTACCTGAATCCTCAAACTCTTTATAGAGTATCCCCCATGTCTCGGTGATCCTCTCCAGGCTCTCCTCCATGGCTTGGATGTCCATATAGGGACAGTTGCACTCTGGGAACTTGGGGTCACAATGACACCAGCAGTCATTGTCCCTGCATACGAATTCGCCCTCGCCGTTACAGGCTATGTAGCTGAGAGCAGCTTTCACAAAGCCTTCTCTCAAGTAGTCAGGGAGGATCACCTGCAAGCCTGTAAAACCAAGGTTTACAATTGTCAAATGTGGGAAGCGACATTGTCATGGCAATATAATGCTGCCTGAGCTAATTGACTAAACACAATCTAATAATCTGTGTGTTATGTTGGTAATCCCAGGTATACATTTTTCAGAATAATCTTTTATTACACAAAAAAGTGGTAAAAAACAGACAAACCTTGCAACTGGACTTTATTTTCAGGACTCTGAACCAGCACAGAGCTTACGGAGTCAAGGTTGTCATAGTTACTGCATCCAAGAGGACCTGTGCGGGTCTCCGTCACCTGGGCAACCACAAACCAAAAGCTCATTTGTAAAATCTTCTATTTGGGACATAGTTCAATTACAATTCATTTTAAAGTGGTATTTCTATATTGTATATCAGATTCAAAATAAGTTTGATGGGAAGAAGATGCCGTGTAATGGCGTTCTGTTGAATCATAGTGGTTTCTGCATAATAATATGTACTTGTGAATATCAAACAGAAAACTGGGATAAAGAGTGGGTTCCTTCACTTGTTATTCTGAGAGAATGCTACACCTTTTTCTTTTTTTTGTGTAGTCCATGATTGAAGTTGTTTCGATTGACCTTTTTGCCACAGAGCAGCTCCAGCAAAGCATCCGTTTTCACTTCATTTGCAAGAGAAGATCTTATTTCAACGCTCTCCTTTTTCTTGCTTTGACACGGCGGAGAGCATCTAACTGATTCTCATTTTTCTTTCTTTGTGTTTCTAGGACACCATATTTTGTTCAGCAATTTGTCCTGGTCCTGCTTGTCAGAGGACAGTTGGTGTAAAATGATGGATGGATGAGGTGAGACAATGACGGTCAGTCGATCAGTAACACAATCATAGAGGGCTGAAGGGCCTGGGTACTCAAATGATGCTTGTGTTGCAGGGAAGTAAACACTGAGAGGCTTTTTAATGAAAACCCTAATCCAGAATAAAGGGGTGTGTGAGAGGAAGAATACATATCTTCTGTGGATGAGAAAAGGAAGTGAAGATAATTTGAGTACAATTCTTCAGCAATAATAATAGTATCACAGTATAAATCCCTTGTTTCCCTCATGGGTTTTTTTTAAAGCTGATATGAATGTGAGGAAATGAGAAACAACCCTGGGTTTCAGACCACATGAATATTGAATCCTTATAAGGAATTATTTGATATGCCATATGATATGCCATATGGCAAAACATTGACTGATGAGCAGAGCATTCAATTTCCGTTTTGCATAGCAGCTGCTATTCACTGTAGATACATTCTGGTATATTAAAAATATGTAATAGGACATTATTGGCCACCTGTATCTTGGCACATGACTGAGAGATTGAAGCAAATACTTGAGCTGTTGGTAGATTTGTGCATTTCTTTAGAATATATTTGGTTTTATTTCATTATAAGAACTTAAATGTGCTACAGTCCTAGGAGTATATTACCAACTGATTCATTGAGAGCAAAACTCTGACAAAATGATAACACATTAAACATGTATGTGTTAAATTATTATTATTTATCTGGCTTATTCTTCAACATAGACTGCACAAGGATGTGATCCAACATATGCAGCAAATTAAAGGACTGTTTGTCAAAGTCCAGTGACATAGTGCCTGATATATTGTCATGTTAAAAAGTTGTTATACATGTAGTAAAATATTATTTTATATTTAAAGCACTTCCAGGGCTGAGTGGACATGAACCTCTGTCTAGTGAGTCAGTCGTACAAACAATCACTGGTCTTGACATTTTCTAGCAGATTGTGGGAACATTATGGAACAACCTGCTTTGATTCAAAATTATACTAACTCCAGCTCTAAAACCAAAACAATGAGCTTAACTGGTCTCAAAATGTCTAGCTGACTAAAATATGTGTCTGAAATGTACTGCTATGGCAGTTATACACTACTTTAATATGAAAAAATATATATGTGTCCTTATATTCCGTGAAAAAAAGGTCATTTTAAAAAATGGGATGAAAGATTATCAAGGTAGTTGTCTATATACTGTTATTGAGTCAGATCAACAACACACAAATGCTTTTCTCCACAATGTATAGAACACAATACAATACTAATGTTTCCTCATTCAAGTCTATACCCTTGTTCATTACTGTGTGCAGACACACTGACAAACATGGTCTCAGTCAGATGGTGATATTGACATCGATTCAGTCAAATACCGAAATTGTAACAAAACTGATCCCTGACGCTCTCAAACAAATGGACTCATTACTCATTGTACAAACAAGCCGGCTTGACGGCAGACTTAGCCCTGCTCCGAAAATCTTTCAAGGGAGCCTAAATATCCACAACCAATCCCCAGCACACACCAATAGCAACAGGCTTTTCCTCCAGAATAAGCTTCGATTTCTCCTTTTGCGTGGAGGCAGCAGGGGGGTCTTCGCCTCGCCAGCCCTCTTTTATTCATACCTAAACTTGTTCGATGACAAATTCATGCAGAAAAGTGCTTAGTTGTATCTGTTCCACTGCTTGGTGGGTCAACGTCCTGTGGAAAAGATGCAGAAGTGAAGAAGAATGTATCGCTCCTTTGACTCCCTATTTACCAACGATGGAGGTGAATCTCTCCTCTTTCCACTTCCTACCTGTCAGTTACGCCAGATGACTGCCTTTGGAGCATGAAAGCACACTCTCTCTTCTTCTCTTTCTCTCTGTAGCTAAAGAAAAGCCCTAATTCCCAAGAAATGAAACAGACAAAAGGATCGTCCTCGGCACCACTGATGCGCCCACCTTAGCTGCGAATGAAATATCAGACCCTCCCTGAACACAATGTAGTGCGAGGACGGAGCTTTGATATAAGTACAGGAAGTCTGATTCATGTTCTGCTACAGCAGAGCAAGCCAAACTTCACAAACCCACTGCCGCTGTGTTTCGAGAAATGAAAGGAGAGTCATCCTTCGCTCTGTAGCGCTATTAACCCCATGCGGCCTGAAGGTGACAACCGGAGGCAGAAACCGGTCACAAGCTGTGTCTCACAAGATTAATTTATCTTCCCCTCACCATATGTGCTCATCACAGAGCTTCCTAAAAACGTTATGTGCTCACGATAGGTGAAGATTATATCTCATCATGAGCAGGCTGATAAAAAATGTCATCTCCCATTTTATTTTTATCACTATTGTCATTTTTTCTACTTTGGAAATGACACCTACATTCAACTCTGACATTGAAATAGTTGTCTCTTTGTGGGCCAAGGAAAAGGCAAATAAATATGTGAGCAGACGACATTTTCATTGTAGCCTCTATGTTGTTTTCAATGTACCAATAAGCGTTCAAGCTCATGTTCATCACACGCCATAGTTGGAATAATGATTTTCCAACTTGGGAAATGGTCCCATCCTAGGAGCATTGAATGCACCATTGGCCTTGACAGAGAATTGTGCTTACAAGTTCCATCTAAGTTTATAGTAAATGTGTATTACCTGCTAGGTATTGCATTGTAATGTTATCACCAAAGACAAATACAACTAATCTTTCTACAATCTTTCTTTAATGCCACTATGTCCATATATATCCATGTTGACTGTGATAAAGCCATACATTTGGTGCAGTTACTGTACCATGTTTTCTAGTTACAGTTAAGGATATAACAATACATCGTATCACTTCCAGCTATGCTAATTTCGCTCTTTTTTCTTTCCAAAGAAGGATTTTATAAGAAGCTCTTCTGTGCAGCTTCCCATGTAAGCAGCTCTAGTTAGCAGTGAGAGTACATCTTAAATACTTAAAATCAGAAATCATACACAAAATCATTTTGTAGATTTTCATATTCAGAATCAAATTGGGTCTGACACTTTTAACAACGATAAAAAAGGCACATGAGCACAAGGTCTTATGTTTGTTATTGATCTCTGCTGCTTTAATTTAAGAGCATTTTGTTTTTTGTAAATTAAACTCTAATGTAATTTGAACAATAATACTGCGCTTCATTATTTCTCAATGTTTCACTATAAGATACCCTGCTTATTCAAAGTCTGTAGGCACTGTCATTACATTATTATTGAGTCGGCCTAATGTCTCCAGTTGATAAAGTAAATGGAATGTTACCAGATTTTCCAAACAAAAACAAACAAAAAAAATAGTTTGGCTTGGTATGTAAGAAATAATCAATATATTGAAACGGAACGTTAAAAGATGATTCACTGTTTCTGGACGGACCATATTTGTCCAATTCCGGTAGTGCTACCGGATGTTGTTTTTAGCCTCAGATAGCATGTAGCTAATAGTGTAATGTATATATGAGTAGAGGGAAAATGACGCGTGGAGTTACAAACACACCACCTCTACATGTCACTCATTGATGCTGCAATAATACTATTACGTGTTTAATCATTAATAAACCTCAGAAGAATTGCATAATAGAATATCGTAGGTGGAAGCTTCATGACTATGCCAACAGATAGCGACGGTGATGTCATAAGAGGACCCGCCTCCGACGATGTCAGCCAATAGAAGAGACCAGGAAACACCCATGTGACGACAGGGGCCAACAGGATCCAGCCCCCGCTGCCAACCAATGAGAGAAGACGAGACCGAAATTCGTCTTATTTTGAAGAGGTTTATTTTTATGACCAGAAGTCCGGTATTACCTCAAGGCGATAGCAACACGAAAGGACCATTGAACTGAAGAATACACCTCTTTTGTTCGCTGACCGCCAGACAGATAACTGCTTTGAGTTTCTACTCTTACGTGGCCTGTGGAAGCGTGTTCCGAACTATTGAGCCACAGCCCACAGCTGTGAAACTTTTGTAAAACCTACTGCCGCATAATTTTATTAAATACTCCTTTTAAAACTTAAAAGAGGAGTTTCACTTTGTTTTCTTTTAAACCTACTCCTGGATTTCGAATAAAAGAACACTTCTACAGGTACTAGTTACATAACATCATTTGCAAAATTAGTCATAAGCAAACAGTTTTGTACAAATATGAAGACAACTTAACCAAAAGTTGTCAAAGACGTAGGTGAAACCGTAATCGACCAAGGCACTCAGCCTCCAAACGTTTTACCATCTCAGCTTATTGTCAATGCCTGTATGATGATGTTGACTTGATTTCTGGCTTTTGGCAGATTAAAGAAGATTTATTTAATAATGGCATTAGGACGCCCCAAGACTTCAACAATAGAGATAGAGATACCAAGGCATTACCTTGATGGCAGTGGAGGCGATCTGGATGTGGTGCAGCTTGCGCAGAGTGCTCTCCCTGTCGATGAAGTAGGATGCAGCCAGCTGGTGCAGAGCCTCCAGAGTCACAGTGGACGAGTTTCCTGAATAATCGCTCACCTCGGCTTTCTTACTCAGTTTCCTCTTGTCCACAAATATCGTTAAGGCCTCTTCTCCTGCACAAAAAAATGTATAATTTCAGAAAATTGAGCTTACAATTTGTAAAGTTACATAATATGTTGCTCATGCTTGCTTCTCCATAGCTTAAGTGTGATTCTCCAACATAAAAACAAAGAGTTAATAATCTCAAAGAGGCCCTGTTATGCTCATGTTCAGAGGTTCATATTTGTATTTAGTACCGTGATATGTTGGGGTAGTGTGTGGGAGAGAAACTCCCTCTGGAAGCATCTTGGGGATTTAGGCCTTTGCAGACCATTGAAATGCAGAAAACCTTTAACACACTACAGCAAAGGGAAAATCCCCAAAAGAAAAATAGAGCATCTTTAAGTGTTTTAGTAATTATTTGTCTCTATATTTGGCGATATAAGCACTCATTACTGAAGGATTTATATGCCACACTTCCTCCAAAATACTTGTCAATCAAAAAGCATTTCAACGTTGTCAGACCTTTGATTATCTTTGTCGGCATATGTTTTATTTGCCGTTAATGACACCTTACCTTTTAAGTTTTTAATGTATAAAGATTAAACTACAATACCACATAATA
Source organism: Eleginops maclovinus (assembly GCF_036324505.1). Lineage (NCBI taxonomy): Eukaryota > Metazoa > Chordata > Actinopteri > Perciformes > Eleginopidae > Eleginops > Eleginops maclovinus. Next base: position 10,128,583 of record NC_086357.1, read on the forward strand.
TTAACACCTGGGCCCAGCTTTGGTCCAGTATAATCTAACACACACACACACACACTATATTCCAGGTGGTTAAGAGACCTGGAGCAGCCATACTGGAGCCCCTGAAGCACTACGATACTTGACCACAATTAGAATAAGCCACGTCACCCAGTATCAGTAGCTGTAGATCATAGCAATCAGTCTAGGGGCCATGGTGCAGCAGACACTCTTTGCTAGAGAGTTTCCAACACACTGCACGTCATATTCCTCATCATAAGGCAGCGTTAATGCTATATGGCCATTTTTTCTGCCCACTGTCTCTCTTCTTCAGCTGCTGAAGGGCACCCTCTCGATATCACAATCTATTTATTAATTTTATTAAGTCCATATGTTTCCGAACTCAGAGGCTATCCATTCAGAACCACAGAGGCATATCTCTGGCAACAATCCAAGGCAAACTCCTCATTCTCCTCTCTTCATACCACTAAGTGCTGGCTGGGAGCCAGTATGTGTGTGTGGTGTGTGTGTGTGTGTGTGTGTGTGTGTGTGTGTGTGTGTGTGTGTGTGTGTGTGTGTGTGTGTCTGTGTGTGTGTGTGTCTGTGTGTGTGTGTGGTGTGTGTGGTGTGGGGTGGCTGCATCGGCTCAGGCAGCTGGTAGGGTTGTATTATGTGCAGCCACTCACAACAGCAACCTTTTCCAAACCAGAACTCAGTATAAAGTAATTGACAAGTGTTATTCTGTAAAAGCAAATCGGGCTTGCAAGACTCGGCTCGACCTCTCTGGCATCTTAAATCAGTTTTTGTCTGTTCTTCTTTTCTTTACTCAGAGGACCATCAGTGCTTTTCAATTCATCCGGCTACAGAAAACTAAAATGTGGCGACTGTGGCTGGTTCACTGTACAAAGGGTTGAAAATATATTTCAACATCCCTGAAGAGCAAAATCTATGCTGCTAGTGTCACCTCATTGTCTGTCATGAGTTATTAAGCTAGTTACTATGACTTGAGTTTGGACAAGTCCATCTTTAGGCTATGTATATGCGACCAGTGATGGGTAAGTTACTTTCAAAATGTAATACAGTACATATTACTTATTACTGTCTTTTTAAAGCAATACGGTACATTACATTATTACTGTCTCTGATATGTAATGTGTTACACTACTTTTGCGTTACTTTGAGTTACTTTCACCAAAATACCGCAAAAGTAGGGCTTTAAATGCTAAAGTGTTGTTTATTGCAGCTCCTTAATTAAAGCTATCTATCTGGCAGTACATGCTGAACATTAGGAAAGGAGCTAGAACTTAAACTCATGCTCCGTTTAAGTGGGCTGAATAATATGTGATACCGGTAACATGACGTCACTGTTTGTCATTAATAACATGTTAGTGGAGCCTCTGCACGGCCCTGTAACCTGCTGTATATGAACGAGTCTCTATGGCAACGTTAGCTCACCTTGTCGTTGGTGTGTTAATGAGGTTTGACTGACAAGCTTTCGAAAAGCCGGCGATTCCACAGAGCACAGAGGCTGCATATCTTCAACACTCTGCCACGAGTCTCTGAACTTCTCGGGGTTCAATCAGCAGACCCAGAGAAAGTAACCTGTTGCTTCGGCCTGTGTGCACTCTTGTCTTTTTCTTTTCTTTTCTACGAGCCTGCAGCTCTGCATTGTGAATCTGTTTCTGCAGCCTTCTTAACCAATAGTAAACAGGCTTACTGAGTTGCTATTCTACCGACACAATTATTTCTCTGGTGTCGGAATGTCTCGCGATGTTTGTGAATTCTTAAAAACAAAACACATCATTTCGGGTTAAAATGTGTTGTAACTGCGTTACTGAGAATTGTAACGGGTATTATATTACCCAAATTTCAGAAGTAATGCGTTATATTACTGCGTTACAGCAAAAAGTAATACATTACTGTAACTCTGTTACTTTTGTAACGCATTACACCCAACACTGTATGCAACGCCTTCGTGAGCAAACTCTAAGATCTTCTATCAACACAAAATGGGAACTCCACTAAGGCTTTATCATCTGGAAGAGATGTCATTCTGAAAATTACACAATTTCCCTCATTCTGGAATACTTTCTGATTTTACGTAAGTCCTATGAACTTCAGCTCAACTTTTATTTGTAAAGCTTCTGTTTTGATTATCATCTTTGCATCCTTTTTAAAGGGTTCTCATATTCAATCAAATCAGTTGAAACATTTCAAAATCAACCAACGACAGTTTCCAACAATTATTCTTAATTATCAAGCTGGCTACAGATGATAAATCTTGCCAATGATGGAAACTATTGCATCCAGAATGAATGGTAGTTGTTCATTAATGATGGTAATAACACTTTTAATGATAGGGCTGCTTCAGTCTTATCCTAACTCTAATCAAATGTCTATTGTTCCAAGGATCAGTATGATTTTTAATAGCCAGTTGTTGTTAATTGTGAGCATTTTTGTGAGCAAGGGTTGAAATGAAAAAGTAAGCAGTGGATAGAACAGTGAAAAAACACACTGCTGGTGGAGTCAGTGTAAGGGTTTGATAAGTTATCGTGAGGATATAAAGGATATCTGTACAAATTGTAAAACATCTAGATCAAGAGCAACTGATTTTTGTTTACCTCCGAGTGTAGCTGACAACAGGAAGTGAGTCCCATACTTCCTGATCAGGTTGTCAGTGATCATCTGGGTGGTGGGCCTGCGGCCTAAAAGTCGAATGTTCCGGATGAATTCAGGAGTCAGAGGTAACGAAGACTCCAAGAAATCTCTCCTTTCCACTGCCAAATTGTTCACCTTCCATCTCCCAAACTCCCTGGAAAAAAAACATGTTCAATATAGAGTTTGGTTTGAAGAACTGCAATAATATGTACATTTTTAAGTTTACAAGTAACAAAATAACACTTTCAGTGATGAATAAACCAACACAGCCTCACAATAACTATAATAACCTCATTCAAGGTGAAAATTGTTTGTCTAAAAAAGCAATTTAAAAAACATCATCTTGAGCTTAAGAATTTGTTTGTGTCTTATTAGAAAAATAAACAATTCTAGTCATATTAAAAATATTCCTTATGGCAGCGCAAACACAGAGGAGGTGATTCTGCATGTCAAATTCATCTTCTTATAATGACATCATGAAGGTCTATTATTTTGCTAAAGCTGAATTTGTAAGCAGAACAAATAGTTAGAAGAGAGAGACAGACAAACCCAGGACGTGGAATGAGAGTGTGGGTGAAAGAGAGGCAAATTGAATTCATTATGTCACTCTGTGCTTTTGTGATGTAAGGAATCCCTCTACCATGCCGACACAGCCTGAACTAAAGCAAGGGCGAATTGAAGGAGAAAAAAAAGGAAGAATGAGTAAATAGAGAAAGCTAGTGTGAAGACAGAAAAGTAAAAAAAAAAAAACCTGGCATTTTAAACTATGATTGTCACCTGGGACAGAAATGTGTTCCTGCTACACAGCTGACAGATGTTTTCCCTAATAGCCCATCATGACAGAGATATACATCGGAATGGATAAAGTACACGTTGGTACAAGAAATGTCCCCATTGCTTAAATGGAGAATGTCTTCCGTAATGAGAGAGATACAAAGTGGGAGTAAAAATGTCATAAAAAGAGAAGCAGAGTGAACACAAGACTGTCAGCCTTTGTTGCCTTTTCAAGTATTCTCTGTCCTTCTAACAACTGACCTTAACCTTAAGTGATGTGCTGGTATGATCCATAATGTTTCATTGGTTATAATATATCTAGACACATTCCTATTCAATTGCCTGCATGACATATATGACAGCTTTAAGATGATAATAATGCTAGCAGCAGGAAAGGAGATGCATTTTATATAAAGCATTGTATACCAGATAGGCAATGGTTTCTGTGTGCCTATCTCCCTTTATGTACAATTGTGATTTTCTCCCTTTATGTACAATCTTGGCACATACATTATGAGAAGAAAGGCATCGGCAGGATAGTAAGCTGAACTTCAGCAAAACACGAGGAACCAAATAGTATGGATTTTCAATCTTAGACCCCTGCAAACATTCTCTTTTTTATTTTGTGTCCAACATTTGACCTGTGAAAAGCTCTTTGAACTGACGCTGCATTTGAAAGTGCTTTGACTACATACAATGTAATTCTCCTCCCAAAAACTTTAGATATTCGTTGGAAGCTTTCCATGTGAAATGACCTTCACAGATACTTTTGTGTACTGCTTGACTTGCACTGCCACACTTGGCTTAACAGAGAGAGCTTGCTATGAATTAAAAATCTGACTTGAATGGGATTTGTCTGACATTTGGCAACAGTACACATTGTAGTCTTTGTGTTTTGAGGATAAATGTGTGCAGGGCTTACTTAACCTGAAAGGCTTTGCAAGTCAAAGAAAGTAACTTATTGTTTTTGAATATCAGTTCAAAGCAGTTAAGTTTACGGGAGTAAAACAAGCTGATCTCTTTCTTTGTTGTTTGAATTCAGAACAAGATAGCCCAAAGACATTTAAATGGAAAACCACCAATGGTTTATTTTCATTATGTTGCATTTACGGCAGCTGGAATTTGAACACAAAATACATTGGGGACAAATGATAGCTGAGAGTACCTCATTTTATCATTTTAGTTTTGATCTAAGACACTAATGACTGGAAAGCTTTGGAGAAGCCCCATGAGTGTCAAGTTAATCACCAGAGGAGCAAAAGCAGAGATAAAACTCAATCAGCTACTTTCAAATGAAGGCTGAACTCTTGAGTACTGACAGGAAATGCTTGTTGCGATGCTATGCAAAACTGAGCCTTAATATCTCTCCATGCAATGCTCATTTGTATAGTCGATTTCTGGTCATTAACAAAATAATGTCCAAATTGTAATTGTATGAAGGCACAAGAGAAAAAGTTGAAAGATGAACAAAATGATTACAATTCACCATTACAACTCAGTGTGACAACAATGTTAATGTTGCAAATTGCATGGCCATCCAACCCGCAGTCTTCACCTCAAACAAAACATGCTTGTAGGAAAAGGGATCAAAGTTAAAAAGTTAAAACTTTGGTCTGCTGGCACTGCAGTACAAATCGGGAATACCAAAGTCAGTATGTTTAATCCTCTAGTGACCATGTGTGTCTGTACCAAATTCCTAAGTAATCAAGTTGATGATTTTTTATATTGCTATATCAAGTCTTAACGTCCCCTCAAAGCACTTTACATTAGCAAGTCATCGTTCACCTATTGACAACCCATTCATAAAGAGCAATGTGCGGTTTGCTCAACGAAGCTACCATTCACAAACATTCACCATTGTCCATGCCATCTGGGAGCAACTCTGGGTTAAGTATCTTGCCCCAGGATACATCAACATGTTGACTGCAGGGTCTGGGATCGGACTGACAACCCCACTACAGCCACAGTCGCCCAGTTCATAGTCAGTGTTCATTCTTATCACTAGAGCTATGCCAAAAGCATGGCTAAAAATGCAATATTTCCAATGAAAAAAGTTCACATATTTGATGTACCTACAACAGACTGGCAGGGAGCCACAATCATGTCAATTGTCGAACAGAATTGATAAAATTCATAATCATTCACACTCTGAAAGCCCTTTCTATTGTTTTTTAAGTATTTCCTGGTAACAGATGCACCTAACCTTTTGTATATGGTTGGGTCTTCCAGACAAAAAAGTGCACATGTACCCAGAAAGCTGTTTTGCCTGGTCATCTAACTCAATGCCTCTCAAAGTAAAATTCAATGAACTCATTTAGATGAAAGTGCTTCCACTTGCCCCAATGAGCCAAAGCTACAACTCGTACTCTGACCACTGCTAACCTGCTGTCATAACAAATTGGAAAAAATAACCGTGGGCTAAACTCCTTATGACTTAAGCAGTACAAGGTCAAAAAAGGTCCAAACTGTTGCTGTGCATAACATATGCTCTCAGAAGTGAGCATTCAGCTCAGGACTTCTGGATCTGCGTCACTGTGTTGGGCTTAAAGGCCATAAAATATGAAGATGTCATTTTAAAGGTGACACCATTTATTTCCACTTATCAATTTGATTTTAACAACAAATAGATCAATTCCACGACTAATGGCCGGAGTTTAAGATTGTGATACAGTCTCCTTCAACCTAAATGTATGAAAACATTTGTCAAATATAGTTTCCAAATCAATTTATAATTTCATTTGTTAGGTTGCTTGCTTATGTTTCCAGGGAAAAGCACTAAGTCAAATCAGACATACATAGAGTATTTACAAAAGTCACTAATCTACAATGAATACTGTTTAAAGAACACACATATTGAATGTTAAAAGGATGCTGATCATGTTTTTCATGCAGGCAGCAAAACAATTAAACCTGCAGCTCAATTTAATTTCTGGGTTATTTCACAAATTCTTTTTTGTTGATATACTTTAATGGAATACCTATTTAAAGAGATGTACATTAGAAGTCTCGGCACATAATACGAACATTACTCTTTAGAATTCAGTGTGGGCAACTGATACAGAAGAGACATGTCATGACCTCCAAGAAGAGACACTATTAAAATAGACTCCACTTCAATATTATATTGAAATTCACATTTTCTCCACAAATTTTGCCAATACATTATGCGATATGCCCTTATGCCCATTACCTTTTCCTTTCTGATGTTCACAATGTATTGTTATTTTTATCAACCTTACACGTTTTTTATATATATATGTTTAAAAGCATTAATATCTACAGTTCTAAGCAAAGGAAGTGATCCCTTTTATACATCAACAGTTTAACTACCATCATCACAGTAAGAGTATATGACATGTAGATAAAGGCAGTTTTATAATGAGTGGATGAGTATTAATTCAAGTCATGAAGCAGGGGGAATCGTTGCTCAACAAATGAGAAAACCCACCTATAGAGAAATAACCTGTTTCCTCATCTGTAGCAAGGACTAATACATCTTTAAGTTGATAAATGAAAAACACTGATGAAGACCATACATTTCTTTGAAGACCATAACTATCTTTGATGTTCTAAAAGTACGACTCTGATATTAAGCCATGGGCAAGATTGCATTTACTTTTTCAAACGCTTTCCCTCCATCACAAATCTGCATAGCAATGAATTTATAAAGAGACATTTATGAAGTCACAGGCAGATATCTCAGATGTAATTATAACGCATCATTTGTGATTACTTTGAAATTTCTCTCAATGAACATTGCCAATGTGTTACTTTATGCCTGGCACTGCCCCCAATTTACTCACATAATCACGCTTATGAGATGAAAGAAACAGGAAGCAACAAGGAAGAAATGTTCCTCTAAGACACACCTGTCTTTTAGAAAGGTGCATACATTATTTGAAGGGCTCCATTCTGAATCGTTTTAGAAATAAGAAAAAAACAAACCTTGGTACACATTAAAACCAATAAAGGAGCCAGCTAAAGATAAAAATGATAGATGTCGTGACTTAGCATTGTTTTTGGTCTGATTACATAATGTGACAAGAAAACAAACATTCACAAATGCATTGTTCTATCAGTCAAATGTTGCACTTGTTCTCTCTCCAAAGTAAAACCTCGACTGCGATAATCAGAATGGCTTGAACAACCTTGCTTGCTTATGATGGATGGAGGGAGTGTGGCCTTTTGAAAGGGTATATATCACATTAAACCAGGAGTAATGAGGAAAGCTCAAACAACCAGATGTTTGAATGATACACAATGTAAATCCCTGTGTACACAGAAGTTAGATAAAGCTGAAGGCGAAGATTTCAACTCACCTCGATTTAAATTTCTTTCATACGTAATCACAAACCAAAGAAACTAATTCATACAATATTAAGCAGCAGCTGTAGGCAGAGAGTGGGAAGTAAACATAATGATGTTAAATGGATATGTGGTAGTCGTTGACCTTTTTGCTGACGCTGTGGTATTCAGACAAAGCCTTTGACTAATCTCTTGCTCAGATAAATCTAGTGTAGCTATTAATCTTCACCTCATTTCATGCCATACAAATAAATGACCTCTTCAAATGGAACACTGTGTCTCTTGAGTTGTGCCTTGCAGCCTTAAAGCACTATTTCAAAGCTGCAGCACGTTCTGTAGGAGAACAGGAATACACAAGGAGGGAGTGCAAAAGAGAGAGCTAGGGGAAGGCGGGGGGGTAAGAGAACAGGTATAGAAAGAGTATTCGCAAATCCCCGCTGTCGTTCGTTTTTTCAGTTATCGCTGGCTGTGATAAGCTAGCCCTGTCTTATCTTAAACCCCCGATAGGCCAAATGGTTCGTCCTGAAGAAGAGAGGAGGAAATGAAATGGGTTTCACCACAAAGTTGACTTTAGGGGCTGCAATCCTCTCTAGAACTAGCAAAGTCATTATTATTATCCATTTTGTTGCTCCCTTTCGCAGAGGTACATCAGTTTCATCAGTTTAACACTTTGGACGCTATCATAGTCATGTTGGTTTTAGTTATAGACTTTTCTCTACATTCAAAGAGAACCAATTTTTGTTGGCTGTTTCATAAAATGGATCTCAAATGCCACTGGGTTAGGGTTAGGTTCAGCCAGCTCTCTGCAGAAAAAAGTACTAATACTATTTTGAACTTTAAATATATTTAGCAGAACATACTCAGGTATGATTTTGAAACCAGAACTATTTTTTTGATATTGTTAGCTTGATGTACTGATGCAGTACTAAAGGTAATAAATAATGTTAGTTGCTATATCCACATTTGTTGGCTGGCATATGGCCTACATGTTAAAGCAGTTAAATAATATTCAGTGAGCATAGTGATTTCCCACTTTAAAATACAATTTCTATTCAGATCTTTCTCCCTAAAATACAATCCAAATGTATTATTCAAATGCAATATGTTCAGAATGTGGCCAGATACACATTAACACTCCTGCCTTAACCCTGGTGAATATGGCTGCTTTCCCCTTGGCAATGTTTCCTGTGGACAGGTGGCCGAGGCGGAAGGCCCACATTATGTTTGCAGTGCAAGCAATGGGAATGTGCTGCAGTGAATCCCTAAACAAACACACAGACACAAAAACATGAACCCTCTTTTCTTTTTTTTCTTCAGAGTACTTGTTAAAAATCCTTTCAAATTCAATCAGTGATAAAGGCGGGAAATTAAGTAGAGGGTTAACGTGGTGTAAATTCATTACCCCATCGCTGCTGAGGTAGCTCAAGAACTGTAACCCCGAAGCACCTATTCTGGTGATCCATCTTCTTCTGTCAGTGAGCATTTATTAGGATTTAGCAGAGATCTTGACTACACACGAGGAAGACCAGACCAGAAAATAACATTGTCACATTCAATCACCTCTGCCCTCTATTCTGCACAGTGAAGTGCTTCTTAACCAACGATGGACATTCAAAAATGATTATTTACAACAAACGCAAGCTAAAGACGTTCACTGTTACTGTTGTTCAATTCGAGCAATGTCTTCTGACACTTATTGAAGTACGTTCCTCAAAAAGACAATGTATAGTTACAGCTATTCTGCGTAGAAACTGCTGAGACAATGAGATGACAGCACGTCCAACTTGTTATCTTTGTGCCTTTTAGGACATTAACTGTATTTTATTAAATACTGTGGCCCTTGTAGAGCCATCACAGCTTTTTAATATATTCGCTAAAGCTGCTGTCCCCCTACACACCAATCCAAGCGCCTGTGTTTTTCAAAAAAATAATCTTTATTTTAAACCTTATCAATAAAGCGACATAGTCTGTGTGAATATTCTAAGCACTCAGCACGCAATTTCTCATATAATCAAAAACCAAGACACTGATCCACTCACTATTAAGCAGAAGCTGTAGGCAGAGTGTGGGAAGTAAACGTAATGATGTTTAATGGAAATATGTTAGCCGCTGACCTGTGTTTTTTAAGGAAATTGAAAGTGTCCTTTTTGGATTGTTGCCATGAGTCATCAATGTTAAGAGTCTACAGTCTTTGAGGCTGTTCATAAGGAAAGCCATGCTTGTACCAAGTGCAATCATGCTGGTATTATCCCAATGGCAATGCTAACATGCTACTGTTTAGCAGATACAGCGTTTACCATGTTTACCATCCAAGTGTAAGAGATTATCAAAGTTATTTGATCTTACAAGAGGGGGTTAAAACATATTGGCCGATACCATAGATCACACCCTCATAAGGGCGCTAGAGAGCAGGTCATGTGATCACCAAAGTCAGTAGGATTTATGCTATAGGGACCATGAATTTCTATACATGTTTCATGGTAATGACATTCTATTTGATATTAGCTGAGATAGTTCAACCTGAAAATGGTAGACCTACATACAGACTGACATCGCCATCTTTCAACGCAGTAGTGTGGCTAAGAACCTGAATAGAGGATAAAAAGCAAATCATGATGAAGCTTTCCTCTATTAAAAATGGAATCATGGCCACTTGACACATTTTCATTCTCTTTATTGAATCAAGAGTGAGAAAGCATTACTAGGGAGAAACTGCAAGTTGAGTAGCCAGTGAAAACTTAAATAAAAACTTTCAAACTAATCGTGCTGATTCTAGAGAAACAGTCTAATGTGTCTCTTAGGACTTTCACACTTACATATTTAGTTTCCCATATTCTTAATAACGTCTGAGCAAAAGTGTCCAAGCACAAACAACTATTCTTTAATAATGTTCCCTGAAATACCATGGAGCAAAGCAAAGTTGCGAAAACCTCTGAGGGAATTCCAGGAGTGGAGACAAAGAACATCAATGAGAGTAGCAGTGGGATGTTGAGAAGCAGCGCTGAGGGAGTCTGCTCTAAAACACTCACCTCAACGCTCTTCAGAGCACCTGCAGACTCCCCTGTGGTTTAGGAAATCTGCTGTTGTTCATCTAACTTGAAGTGGCTCTTAAATCAGACAGGACGAAGGTTTCTTTCGATCAAGTGAAACACAAAGCTAGACTTGCTCCAGTTTTCAGTATAAACTAATTGCAGATCATTAAATCATTGTGTGGAGATGCTTGTTGACACTATAGTTATTTAATTGTTTCTAAAAACTCTAGGGTTCTTCTTTCTTTTAATTGAGTATTTTTTATGATTTTAGAATCTGTGTTGACAGCATTTTCAGCTCCTGCTGTGAGAGTTTTAACTCATGGATGTCTTAGGAATATCCCACAGAATGTATTGAACAAACATTGTTCACACCTCACATCAATATTTGATTTGTCTGAAAATTGAATTAAAATATTAATATCTGTCAAGAATTAAACGTTATTCATATTTATTTCATTTCAATGAATTCCGATTGTACTCAAAATTGAACAACAGCTTTTAAAGAACACTTGAAAGAATGGATTAAAACCATAAACTTGTCAGTAAAATGTTGTCTGATGTATATTTTGATTTTAAATAGAGGTCTATTATTTTCTTCTTTACAATTTGATTTATTCTTGCAATAAGTGACTCGCTGCCTGGCGCGTGATTAGAAATAATGCAAGTATATAGAGGTGCGTCAGCTTCCCCATTTGGGACCTGTAGGTTGCCGCTTGTATTGAAGAAGTTGACATATTGCTGGCGTCCTAATATGACGAATGTAGTTGTTGTTTATCCCTAAAATCAACAATCAACAATCAACTGTTAGTTCATGTTACACTACTTGGCAGCTCTAATTCTTTTCACATAGTTTTCCTTACAGCTGCTTAAACCACTGATGCAATGAGAGATTTGGCATTTTCTGTCAAACAAGAAAAAAACGCAATTCTGCTTTTATTCTTTTGCAGCAGTCTGAGATACAAGCATCCTCTATATGTTAGTGCATGTGGGTTAGAGCTTGATTTTGAAATTCAACAACCTCCAATTCAAAGCAGGAGCATAGCTATGAAGTTTGGCCCTCCTGGAAGGATATTGAAGGGGACTAACTCTCTTTAATAAAATAACCCACACTGAATATTGTATCAGCCAGCTACGACGGAGTATTAGGGCCACATATGAAGAAAAAAAATATTTTTGCCGTGACGAGATTAAAGTCGACACGTTGACTTTAAAGTCGACACGGCGACTTTAAAGTCGACACGTTGACTTTAAAGTCGACACGGCGACTTTAAAGTCGACACGGCGACTTTAAAGTCAACATGTCGACATTAAACTCGAAATGTCGAGAATAAAGTTGAAATGTCATGTCGAGTTTAATCTCGACATGTCGAGATTAAACTCGAAATATCGAGAACAAAGTTGAAATATTATGTCGACTTTAATCTCGACGTGTCGAGATAAAACTCGAAATGTCGAGAATAAAGTTGAAATTAGTTGGGAGACATAGCAACCGCTCCCACAGGTCCTGCACTGAATCCGAAATGGCTTGTGTAGATCATTTGGTCAAATTATACTTCCGAATTGGATTTAACAATAAAGAGATCCTCGCTGTTTTAGCGCAGAACCACAGTGTGGTGATTAGTGTAAGAACCATGCGTGACTCAAACTGCACCTGTGGAGCGGTTGCTTTCTCTCTGAATAGTTTTCAGTGTCAATTGACATAAAGTCGAGATTATTCTCGACATGTCGAGATTAAACTCGACATAATATTTCAACTTTATTCTCGACATTTCGAGTTTAATGTCGACATGTTGACTTTAAAGTCGCCGTGTCGACTTTAATCTCGTCACGGCAAAAATATTTTTTTTCTTCATATGAAAGAAAACTCCGTCGTAGCCAGCTCCAGGTGTAAGCTCCCCAAATCATCACCACATTTCACTTTCTTGCTATTATGTGCCAAAGCAGAAAAAAAAAACAGAAGCATAACCACAGCTGTATCTCTTCTCTCTAGATGTCTTTCTAAAAATCGATTGGGAATGAATCCAAGTCAATAAAATGTAGGAAGATTTACAGGCTATTTACTTTTTGGGTAAGTTTTTCCTTTTAATATCATCGCTATTAATCAATGCCGCATTGTGGTGATCTAGAGAGCCTCAAACACAACCTTGCAGCTGACAGAAACCTCTCGGGGGATTCTGTGATAATGCAGAGTAATAAGTACTAAGAGCTCACTAATCACTTGGCCACATGATAAGACCATTAATCTTGCCGCCCATGCAGCTCAGTTCCGAAGGATCACTACCTTTTTAGCCAGAGAACGAAATATTAAAGAGCTTTAACGCGGCGGCTGATCACCAAAGCCATAAAGCATCCTTGCACAGATCCATAGATGTCAGGAACCCTGTTCGTCTATTTCCAGGAGTCTGGACAACATCCTGCTAAATGACAACGGATGTGATTCATGACACAATCCCTGCTAATTTGGAGGCATGCCGATACCTCGGACTGTGTTGCTGTCATGACAAATCATAATTTTTTCCCACTGCTAATCAACATATTTCATTTGACCACCTGATCAGGTGACTCCTGAGGGTTTGCAAGACAGCTGAAAGTGATATACAGCCAGCAACATTAAATGTCCGGCCAGCATGTGCAAGATGATGTGAACACGGACTGTGGGAAACCTTTTCGGCATGACAGCACAGGCCAAATAATGCTGTCTGCCTACTAAATAACCATGAATAGGGTTTCTTCATCTTCTCCACTGTGTGCATCAAATATGCAGCTGTATTGCATTTTGATGTTACAGAAGAAGTTAGAAAGAAAAGGTATTTTCACACCACTAAAAAGCCTTCTGCAAGCTTTGGAACTACTGTCAATCTACAGAAGTGTACAGTTGTTAGGATAAAGCGCCCTTGGATTGACCTTGTCTTCCATTTTATATGTTTCTTAACCGTTTTACAGCAGATGTACATAAATTAAGTCAACCAAGACGGATGCAAGTTCACTCCCTTCCCTTTTTGTCTCTATAATTTTATTCGACTTCACCTGATTTAACTGTGATGCATTTCATGGCAAGCAATTTAGTTTCCACCAGACTGCTTTAATAAGGGTAAGGTAGGGACAAGGGACGGTTCGAATTAATTATGAACACCGCTCTTCATTTATATTTTGTCTTAACACACACACACAAACAGTGTTGATTGGATTGTGGTGCAGTTTTAATGAAAAACATCTAGTTATGTCTTTCAATGTCCAAAAAATATATTGAATCATTAGATTTATACAGTAAAACCCTATGTACTGAAAATATATACCCCCTCCCCCCAAACCGCCATATACGGTACATGCAATCAAAGTGATGCTGATACAATTATAGAATATTGTTTGCAATGACTGTTGCATGGTATAGTGGAGGTACTCAGCCATGGGGCAGCTGTAGTTGTTAACAGTGAACTGGGTCACGGCTGTGCTGACTGCATTTAAAGCAATAGTTTCTACTTTTTGGAAATATACCAATCATATGACTACAGAAAAAAAAAAGAGAGATTTATTGTTTGTTAAGAGATAAGCCTTATCAGACTGGTTTCTAGAAAAATATAGAATGATGGCGCTAAATTCAATTCCCACGGCACGTACTGTATTTTCACCAAAATTACATATTTTTCCAGCGGAAATAATGTATTAGAGCATTTTTTGGAGCAAGCTAGCTCACAAACCTAGAAGTGAATCATTTAATGTTTGCATTGACTGCTGGCATCTTAATATGAACACCGCAGTTGTTGCTAATTTGTAAAATCAACATACAAGTGTTTGTTCATGTTAATTGACCCTACACTACACTACACTACACTACACTACACTACACTACACTACACTACACTACACTACACTACACTACACTGCAACTCTGAATGCTTTTGATTATAGCCTATGGTTAGGGACAAAATACTGTGAATTTGTGAGCTATACTCATCTAAATTCATAAACACACAAACATAATCATATTATGCATGTGGCAGTTATTTATACACAGACGATCTTTTAAAGGACAACCATGGTGACAGTTTGATGTGGCTGCTGGGAGATGTATCATGCATATAATAGGAGCAGTGATATAGTAGGAGTTTAAAGTGGCCCTTCATCCTGCTGTCATGACTCACCTGTATATCTTGTATCTGGTGGAGAAGCCTTGCCGGTTCTTCTCCACAAAGTCGATGTACTCTGGGGAGTGGTGGAAAGGCCCTTTATCAGACAGGAGCCAGTCCAGGGGGCCCCCTGGCTTGTCATTGGGGAGGCTGGCTGTCGCTCCTGCTGCTGTTACCGAAGACAGTAAACACACCCAGCAGTGAAGGCTCAGGCTGAGGACACCCCATAGAGCCATCAGAGATGGAGGGGCCGAAGGAGAGGTGAGGATGGTGATGGTGGAGGGGAGGAGGGGCAGGGTTCAGCAGCCAAAGCCACTTGTCATTAGTTGGCTCCTCCACTGGGATGACCGGGGGACCTGCATCACCTCAACGCCCCCCGAACACCTACGGAAAAACACAAAGGTTCAGATAAGTATACATAAAAATACCCTCTTACAGAATAAAAACACACAAAGAAAAAGAAAACGTACAATATACTAAACTTTAGCAGCACCATGACGCAGCTCGTTGCATGAATTGTTAATTATTCAAAAAGGTTTTATTACAAAGACATAAGATATCATCTGGTCATTTCTAAGAATGTTGATAATGAATTTACTAGTTACTCAAGAAAACATGCAAAACATTTCTGCAACCTCTTACATGCTGCTGCTTTTCTCTATAATTCCTATATTTATATTACATATGTTGTATTTAATACTGTAATTATATTGTTTTTTTTATTAATGGAACCAAACGCAACATGTTAGTCAGACACGTTACAGAAAAAAAAAAAACCTTGACAAAACTTTTAGAAATCAAATTCAAATTTTGAAAAATGCTTCTTTTTTTGGATGGGACCATGCAAAATAATACAGAGCTATGTTTTCATATTATCATGTCATGCACTGTTCTACTAATTACTCATTTAGAGCAAATTGGGATTTAGGGTCTTGATCAAAGAGCAACATTTTCCAAAACCATTTGTTGTGTTTACACAACCGAGCAGTTTTGTTTGGATTCACAACATTAACCACATTTGCTGGTATTTGTATGTTGACGTGTGTTGTCTGTATAATTCTCAGTATGACAGAGACTAAGTAATGGTGTTGCATAAAAATGAATGTTTTTAGTTGCTGTTGATTGTGTGTTCATTCCCAGGAACTGAAGATGGAAATGAGCTAAAATAAGATAATGGGATAATCTGATTTTATTACATTTTTCAAATAATGCTTGCTTTTACAGGTTCTATATTAAAAATACTCATAATAATGTTAAATACTCTGACCATGTGTCTGTAGTGACAATTTGCAAATGAGACTGGGATGCTAAATGTCACACGAATAGTTAAATATGCATAGACATGACGCACAAATGTCCTTACAGTGGCTTGCTATTTTAACGGCTTCCAAAGACTCATGCACAACCCCACAGTTTTTGAATTTGGGGTCCTTTCTTTCACATATTAATCACAATCCAACCACACTCACTGGCAATGACCAAATCTAGCAAAAGTGGATGTGTGGAGACAACTGACATATTGTAGAACACGGTATAAAACCGAATACAACCAGTAGCAATGCAAGAACCATGACAAATCAATATTTATTGAATTTTTTTTCTTCTACCTTTTACATATTTGTTTGAAATACAACAACAAAGAAATATGCCTAAGAATAATTGACATATACACTTTATATATATGTAATAGGAAGGCACTTTTTGTGCTAGACAACACACACTAACTATCGCAGTGTGCCTATTACTCTATATAACCATGAATAGGCTTTTCATAAATCAATGTGTCCATTGTGTGAACTAATATCAAATATGCAGTTATATTGAATTTCATATATTATCTCGATGTTCCACTTCAACATTTTCACAAACCTCTTCAGCTATGAACCCCAATGTCACACAACAGTCGTGCTAACATCACCCCTTATCACTGATAGATAAAACGCCCTTGCAATGACCTTGTCCTCAAGTTTAATCCGTTCCTAAACCACATAATACAACAGATGTACATATACAAGTTTTTTCAACATCGACAGATGAAAGTTCACTCCCTTTAATTCCTCCTCTCTATCATTTAATTTGAATTCACCTAATTTAATAGCAGTGCATTTCATTGCATGCAAGCAATATCATTTCCAATAAAGTGTTTTAATGAGGGTCACGTCGGTGCATATTTTAGGTATTCTTGAGGTTGCTGAAGATCATGATTCACCTGAATTATGAAGGCCCCCTCTCTAAAAACCAAATAGTGGAAATATTGTACTGTAGAACATGAGGTAGAACCGAATAACACAGCTAACAATGTGAGAAATCAATGAGTTCAATGCCCTAAGGCATGCTGGGAGACTTCCCTACACTCATACCTTGGGTTACTGCAATATCAATCAATATAAGCTAACACTATCTGCTTGACTCTAATACACACTTTAATTTACTTCCTTCATTGTAATTTCCAACATGGTGTTTTAAAACCAAACATTTAACATTTTATGAGAGAAAAAGCAAAAGGAAATGCTTTTGACATTTTAGAAAATTCAAATGATTTGTAAAAAAAAGAATTAAAGTTGGATCTATAATAAAAGAAACAGCCCGACAAAACTAAAATTGGTTTTCTCAGGGGCTGTTGGTGAAATGAGTCATCAAATAAATCCAAGCACTTTAAAGTGAAATGCACTGTGATGTGCTCTGAATCAATCTTCCTCCTATGGAGAAAGAACAATTTAACGATATATACAAACCAAAAAATCCCTTTTGTAATGATTCATCACTTCCATCCTTCCCTCCTGCCACAATAACTTTGTTTTGGTAAAAGGGACACATTTTACAGACTAGTGATTTGTAATGAAAGCCATATCTGTAGCAGTCTTAATTTGTGATTTACTCAGATAGTATAGTGAAATAGTTTTGCCTGCAATTGTTAATTCATTCGATTAAGTCTTATTGCTGTGCAGCTGTTTTGAAAAGTGTGCTCATCTTCCTTCAACACTTGCTTTACTCTAACATACCAACCAAAGTTGTACCTGAAATGCTAATATAAAAAAGAAAAGTACTCGTGTTCACACACACTCACCCACAGCCACACTTATGTTGATAGATAAAAAGTTGCTGTTGCTGTCTTTTATCCAACTACCTGCTGTTCAGACTGCTGTCCAGGGCTTACAATTGTCTCTATCACCATCTTGAGACCTGTCAATCATCTCCCCCTGCTGTAAAATACTCCTTTACTGTGTGTGTGTGTGTGTAGGGAGGGTTTGAGTCCCATTACAGTATTCTGATCACAATCTGTAAAGTTAACTCAGCCATATGACCATGTGTGTGGGTGTGTGTGCAGATGTGCATTTCAAAAATCATTACTCTCAGAAAACACAGCAGACCGAAAGGGATGAGCCGAAGGTGGATAGAGAAAGATTTAAAATGTATTAATAAAGATGAAATTACATTCCTCCTGCATGCTTACATCCTCAATAATTAGCCCCATGGCTGTCTATTTTTGTGGATGCAAATAATATTTTTAAATAACACCAGATGAGCTGTCATTTTAGAAATCAATTTCAGTCGGACGTTGCTGTCATTGCTCCTAGGACTCGGCCTGCCTGACCCCAGTGTGTGTGGGAGTTTGTATCATTTGTGTGTGTGTTTGTGTGTGTGTTCAAACACTTGCATTATTATGTTGGTGTGCTATTATGATAATAGGATTTTATTGCCAATCAAGTGTTGGAGGTCCCAGATCACGGAAATTAATCAACATGTTTTAACTCGAGATGTCCTTCAATGTATAGTTACCTAAAAGTCTGTGGAGTATCCAACAACTTCATTGTGACTGCTTTTGCATTGTTTTTGTGAATCACACAGTTTTTGCAATACTTGTTTTGCTAATTGACATATATGTGTTAAGAGGAAGGAGTATGTGCTCGCCTGGCAGTGGGTTAGGATAATTACTTTGTTTTCTTTTGTTATTTTTCTACAGGTATAATGCATTTTGGCCATTATTGTTTCATTTAAAAAATCATGAATAACATTTGAAAAGGGGAGGAAAATAATAAGTAATCACTGGCAATTGTTTTATTCCAGCCTTTCATCTAAAAATATTGGACCTAAATTACAATACAACTTCACTGCAACATTTCAGTAAGATGTGCATATATGTTATGCTAGTAGCAGCTAATTTAGCTCCACACCATTAGCCTCAAGCAAAGATGAGGAGCAGGCTACACCCGGTGCATAAAAATGTGAAATTGCCTCAAGTGATGTTAGTTGAATGTTAATTTTTCCGACTGAAACCCCCTTGTTGAGCCACCAAAGGCTTTATTTCATTTCAACCCTTTTTTTTTTTGTACATTTGCAATAGTACTCTCCAACACCTGTGAACAGACTGGTGTTAGAGTTCCTCTGAGCAAATCATAAGTCACGTTTCAAGGTTAGTAGGTCAGTCTTAGCATTTGCACAAATTCCTTTCAAAGCTCTGTAGTATTTTATGATGTGAAGACATCAGGCTCTGATTTCATTTATATTTGATTAAGTCTGAAATGAAGTCTTGTGGTTATAAATCCCATGTGAATCCAGTGTCAGAGCTGTCAAGTCTTTATCAACCTTCAGTATGTTTTGACACATATGTACAGACCACACATATTTTATTCCAACCAACATACACATATATTTTAGTTTTACACATGTTTACAATTGGACAACACTTTGGTGAACAATGGTTAGAGTTAGGAGCCTGTACTGTACCAAAACAGAAATGGGCATGCGTCAAAAGGTGTTTGTCTCTTCGGTGTAAACACAACATAACAAATCATTTTGCTTAATAGTTCTCACTCTAAGTTCCAAAGGTATTTTATCATTAGCTTGGTTTGCTTTTTCCCCCTTGGTCTGGATTCCAGTTTTAAACATTACATTTTCTTAAACGGGCAGCAAATTGACAAGAAGGCCAATGAGCATAATTAAAGATAACTATCACACATTATATCATTTTATATCCCAACTGTCCACACAACCGGGTCCAGGCTTTGATGGTCCAACATGTGAATGCTGCCAAAAGAATAATTGGCACAATAATTGCAATGTGTTTGCCCACACAGTCTGAATAATCAAAGACTCCACTTTCAAGTCTCCAGTGCTTTATACATTACAGACTTGATCTCATGCATAGAAGTTCAGGCATAAACCTCCACAGCATGCTACTGAGAGTAAAATAAGAACGGGGATAAAGATACCCAATACTGAAACGGAGCATATTCTCAATTCTGTATTAACTTCTTTTGTTGTTGATGCCTTTAAGCTGTGAACGAGTCCTTCTGCAATTTTTTGTTCTCATTCCTGCGGTGTTGAATAGTTTATTCGCACAGAGGCAGAGCTGTCTTTTCCGGCATTTCTGTTATCTTCTGCCATGCTCGATGTTCTAGCATCACACTTAGCTCTCTACACCTACAGCAGCGTAGAGCCACACAGACAGCAGAATCATACTTTGTGTGTGTGGTTTGACAACGTCTGACATTAGGGTTGTGTCTTACTCAAAGAGGAAAGGCTTTTGGCTCATTTGGTCTGTTGGTCTGCGAGTAGGATCACAGAAAGACTATAAACCCTATTTTGATGAAACTGAGTTGAAGGGTGAAGCATGGACCATGGAAAAACCTACACAGTTCTGAAGCAGATACAACAAATGTGGCATATACAAATTAAGCGTCATTTAGGAAAAAACTCATGCCCCTTAAATTTGAACACCTTAAAAAACTGTGTTGTTAACCCGCTGAGCGATGAAACAATACCCATTGTGTTTGTAGTGTGCATATTGTTTTCAATTCACTACTTTAATCTCTTGAACACATCAAAGTTGGACTACCGAATGGGAATTTGTACCTTCCAAGGAGCACATGAATGCATTCTTGGCAGATTGCCATTATAGTCTTATTGAAGCATCATATTTGATAATAGCTGTATGATGATGTGTATTGTCACAATATTTACACTGCCGGAAATGTGGCTTCAATACAGCTACGAGTGCATCTTTTGTTGGTATAGTCCAAAACTACCCTTCGCCTCCACCTGACTTAATATATTATAGGTGAAACATCGCCTTGACTCACAAAGTGCATGTTTTGTATGGAGTGACCTATCTCTTAAGGGTGTGCATGGTGTGTTAATAGAACAAATATATCACAGAGGTCACATTAAAAGACTCTTTAATCCTATCATCCTACAGGCAGCTGTCCAAAAAGCTGATGCAGGAGAACATTCTTTGTTCCCTGTTGCTCACTTGCTTGCTTTTCCTTCCTCTCTCTCTCTTTTTGTCTTTGGTTTGTGTCTCTCCATCCTCAAACAACCCACTCCCTTCCTTCTCTGCATTCTCAAATACCTCTAAAACCCAATATTGACTCACATCCTCTGTTATTTTTTTCACCCACTTGCAATGTCAGCCCTGTCTGTACACATTGGTTGTTTGCAGACAGGTCTGTGCCAGCCTTATAATCACATTATTACCCAAACAAAGCCCTCCACTAAGCCTTTGTCATCTATTGCCTAGAAGAGATCAGATACATGCCATTTTCACTTACAAGTGCATTTTGTCACACATCCCACCTAATGCAATCACCGCTTTTCATCAAACAATGTTAGAAAAATGCTTCTCCTTTAGGCAGAACAAAAAAAAGGAACAAAATGTTGGGTGATTCAACAAGAAGGAATTTTCAATTCAAACAGGAGGCAAGCACCCGGGCTGCAGTGAATCCACTCGAATATGATTTTGCACAACGTGGGACACCAATAACCCGGGGCTGTTTGGAACCTCTGTATGAAATGAAAGCTCTGTTTGTTCCTGTGATGTCCTCTCAATGGAATTGTGAGTAGAGTGCAAATGATGGGGGAATAGATTTTCCCACACATGAATGTAATGTGGTGTTCGTCTCTGAACAGGCACATGCCAGGAATAATATCTTTGAAAGGCAGGAAGTGGCATCCTACAGCAGCCTTTCACCAATTATACATGTAGATTTGAGCTTTTAACTGAATGTTTTGTTTTTTAATGCTTTCATAACCTCTTTTCAGTATGTCAAAACCTTGCCAGATAAACTCTCTGAGCACCAAGGTAGTCATTAAGGTAAGTTCAAATTAAAATAACAGTATGAGCTGTCAGAAGCAATTTTCCTGCTTTTGAAAACATCCGTTATTGGACCCCAAAGGTTTAGAAATGGCCCCCTTGCCAAATCGTCTCAGCCTTGTCATGTGACGGAGTATTTTTCCTTCAAAAAACATTTCTGAAACATTTGGAGATAAAAAAAATTGTATAGTATACGCCTTAAGTAAGCAGATATTTGTGATCTTTCAAATGACATATATGTCAAGGACTTGTGTGTTTCTGCAAGAAATAAATATATGTTTCTAAGTGTTTTATGTTCTGCCAAAACGGTCAACAAAGGAGGGCATTAAACAAATGGCCACTTCGAGTGAGGCAGAGCCAACACTAGATCACACGCTACAACATTTTTACGCCCACTGCCCGTCATAATGACAGGCTATATTCTGTAATCACCACTGAATATCAAATACTTTAGCTGCAAAAATACTTAACAAGTCGATGTGACTCATGTCATCTGTAATGTCTTGTCGTTACATGACCAAAAGGCTGAACAGATCAATAGCAGAGAAAGAGAGCTGAGTTTCCCAATAGTTTTTCCTTTCTTGGGCCAATCGTATTTGATATAAAAATGATTGGATTTGAAATTATTTAAAATGCTATGCTAAGATTAAGGTGTTGTATTTGCATATTGTGCCTCTACATGTTCACATGCTTTCATTTTCAAAAAGGTAATTATTATTATTTTTTTCATAACATTCTCATATGTTTAAATGTTCTTCCCTAAGGCATAATGTAAACAAATGTCAACAAAACGATGAATGAGTCAGAGGCATTATTCATTACGAGCAATACTTGTGGTTCTATTAAGGTATGATGTACACAGTGTGGGCCTGGCATGTCCTGAGGCTATTTGGAACCTCTGTGTGAAATTACATCTCTCTTTGTATTTCCACTTTTTCCACTACCATAAAAAAAAAGAAAACCATTTGCAAATGTGTAATTTTGGTGGAATACATGATTTAAAAAAAGCCATGGTGGCTGATGTTATTGATGTTATTCAAGAAATGATGCGATGGAGTCGCAGACTTTGTGAGCTTAATTAAATTAAATTGCCAGTGTTGCCACTTTGCCAGTTAATATCTTGTTTGAATTTGCTGAAGAGAAAATCTGAAACAAGTTCCTTTGCCACCAATCTATGAATTTTGAGATGAATAGATGTATCTGTCTTCACAAGATTTGGAAGCACTTCTTCCAGGCAGCACTTCCTGTAACGTTGTACTGCTGCCAGAATCCCATCTTCCCTGCAGAGTTATAGGTCTAGCTACTGAATGCAGTGTTGGATCTTGACTATCACCCTGTCTTTTGGAGGATACAGTAAGCTTGATGAGATGTGGGAACTCCCAACCCTAATCTTTTCTCGAAGCATTTCAGCAGCCGTTTTCATTGGAGACTGGGACAAAACAGAGCATTCATCGCCCAAACATCTGCTCTCTTTTGGGATGACGGAGTCGTATCGGTCACCTACCTGAGCCTTGTGTGTGCAGATGTATGTATGTGTGTTTTGGCAATGTGTGTTCATATCCTGGACTGGAACACGCACCAAAGCAGATCCTCTTAGTTGGCACTGCAAGTATGCAAATTGAATGAGTCTCTGTTTCTGATATCTCACACTTTGAAACCATTTGAAGGAAAAAAAAAGAGATTGAGTGTAGGCGCAGGCTTTGCAGGGGGTGGAGGGGGCTTGATTAAAACATTTCATTAGAATTTCTCCAACAGTATCCGCTTTGTAATTTTTCTGCGAGCCAACCCTGAAATCATCCTCTAAGTAGGGAAACAGGAACTGATAAACTTTACATCTTCCCCTCCGTGCTGACTAATGAGGTTTTTGGCCCTAATTAACCCAGTTATCTTCCCCTCCAACCACTGTCAACAATACCTCTCAAACTAGCGCCAGCGGTAAAACACAGCCTTTGTAAAATTATAATATATGACTGCCAGTTGCACTCATCCGGCTGTCTTACAAACAAATACAAAGGATGAGCTCCCGTCGTGTCCTCGGAAAAAAACACATCAAAGACAAAACATGTTGCATTGTAAGCGCAGCCACGCACAATCACGAACACACACACGTGCATATCTACAAATGGGCATATAAAAGCGCCAGACATGCAAATTCAAAGTATGAAAACTCAAAGCAATAATGCATGAAAAGCAGATATGTGTTGCTGTGAGGGGGGTCAAAAAAGAAAAAGTGCTTGTGTTCTTTTAGTTTTGTTTTGCTCAAACCTTTGTGTAAGTGGTTTCTGTGGACTGCTGGGTTTACTTT
The DNA here is from genome assembly GCF_036324505.1 of Eleginops maclovinus. Classification (NCBI taxonomy): domain Eukaryota; kingdom Metazoa; phylum Chordata; class Actinopteri; order Perciformes; family Eleginopidae; genus Eleginops; species Eleginops maclovinus. Next base: position 10,152,853 of record NC_086357.1, read on the forward strand.
TTAACCTCCGAGAGATGTTGTAGCTCTGATGGGATTGAATGGTTTAAAAAAAATTACCCACCCAAAACTCCAATTTAAAAATACTTTGTTAATCCCAGACTGGGACATTTTTGCATTTATTTAAGGCAATAACATTTCATGTTTTTAAGCACTGTAAAGTTGTACTTAAACTATGAGGATTGGCATTTTAGCTGCAATATTCATCATCTCTTATAATCCTCTTTGTATGTAAATGAGTTTAGTGGTGCCACACAACAAAGGAACATATTTACTTTGTTTATTTACATGGGCTGCAATAACAGTATAATGATGCAGAACCATTTATGGAGATTGTATATTTAGAGATGTTATTAATAAGAAGAGTACACAAACTGAAACATTCTAATTGTTTGGGGTCCGTGAACCCCAGTGCTGCATATTTTCAAATAATTCATATTGAAGAATGTATTAAATTAGCTTTCCCTTTTTCATCTGACATAATCTGACCCAAAATTACAACAATTTATTGAAATGTTTTCCAATTGTTTTGCCACAAACTGTGCTTCCACATTTGCAACAAAATGACATGTCTTTACGTTCAAGTGATCAAAGCAGAATCCTCAAGAACACAGTTTTTTTCCTAAACAAGGCTTTTTCTATGGATTTTGGCCTTTTGTGTACAACCAAGCTTTAGGTCGTTGAAAACTGACATTTGTCAAACACCAGGGTGGATATTTTGAAAAATGTAACTTTCCATCTTTTGTGTAGACAAGGAAAGACATTTCTGGCTTGATAACTTGTGCTAGAAAGGACACGGCCAAAATAGTGATGCTAATAAACTTTTTAAAAGATGTATTTTTTTATATTTAAAACATAAATGTAGAGTCACTTTTCAAGTAGACCTTTTTTAACAGAGGCATCAGAATGTGCCACTAATACAGTATTAAGTACTCCAATGACACACCCCACACCAGTGTTTGATGTAACCTGTGTGTGTCCCAACCTGCACACTGGTAATGACAGCACTTCAATTGAGTTTTTGCATGTTTATATGGACGGGATTTTCCTTTTAAGAGTAAATGGGGAAAGCAGCTGTAATAAATTGATTAGATGTTATTGTCCCCAGGGGGAAATTCATTTTCACACCACTGTACACAGTATACATACAATATACAGTATAAACAACAAACAATAACACAGACAACAACAGATGGAGACACACATGGCAGTAACACTTAGCAAGACCTGTTATTAAAGGCAGAAACGGCTGCCAGAACCAAGCTTTTTTTAAAGCAAGCCTTTTTATGTCTCAGTGTTCTGTACCTGCGCCCGGATGGCAGTGGGGCGAGGTACTGATTGAGTGGGTGTGTGATGTCCTGTTCTATTGTGGATGCGAAGCGTGTGATGGCCCTCAAAAATGTCCCAAATTGGAATCAATAAAGTAATGAACTATCTATCTATCTATCTATCTATCTATCTATCTATATATATATATATATATATATATATATATATATTACGATCTGTCCACAAACCTATCCAAGGTGATGTTGTGTCTTAACCAAAAACCCGATGTCGCGTCGTAAATCTGATGTTTTTGTTTTTTTTTAGATTGATTTGGAACAGTAAAGGCAACTGATGAAGAAAATGTAAACGAGCATTAATTAAAAATTAAGTTAGTTATTAATTAACACCATGAAGTTATTGCAGCTAACAAGATAATATGTCATACGTCTTGTGTTATTGGCTATTTATCAGTAGCTATACATTCCCTTTGGTTTGCCATAAAATAAAAGAACCGCCAACCTCAATCACAGTCACTGTATGGAGCATTGGAAATCAATTATATCTACTGTAACCTTATTTTACTGCAGGAGTCGCTGAGCACAAACAACTCTCTGTTACTGGCTTTTGAACATGCCATCCATTCATGTTAATAAGCAATTCTCAGAAAATGAGTGAACGTCATGAAATATCAAGCAGTTTGAACATTGATTATACAAAAATAAGCAAATCTTCAAGATTATCTGCCTGTAGGTCGGTTGAGAACAAGTTGATCAACATTTAAGCCAGGTAGCAATTAAACCTGGCCAGTGTGTGCCACAAATGCACAAGTGATTTGTTACAGTATGTCGATCAATTCTAGGATCATAAACTGATCTAATATGAAAAACTGTTTTTTGCAAGATCCCATTCGATCTTTCAACCAAAATTCAGAATGAAATCATCGTCTTGAAAACGGGATAGGAATTATTTTTTGGGGGTTTTATTTGTCAAACAATCAATATAACTTTTCAAAATATATCATGATATTATTTAAAAACTCATAATTTTACGGGACTGATAGAAAAACAGACTTGTGTGTCTCCTCTTGGCTCTGTTTCCAGGCTTACAAATATGTGTCTTGAAGAAAAATAGAAAAATAGTTTAGAAGTATTTTAACCCTTGCCAAAGCCTCACGACTGCGACTAATGTAGCTTGATGTTTATGCAGCTATAGCTTCATCCTCAAATTGACAGTATGTGAAAACAGAAAGGTAATTCTCATAGAATCTTTACAGCAGGTTGTAAAATCTGTGTGAAAACTATTGTACATTGCATGTAATATGCATGTACTGTACTTGTAGAGGGTGACCAACTGTTGTTTTTCTTCACCATAACAGACATGTATCCTATCTGTGATCCATCCAAATGTAAAATAAACTGATCCCACAATGCTTTGGTGGAATGACTTAGCAAATATTTTGACGATTATAGGGATGAATTTGTGACTTTTGATCTGTATTTGTGATTACATTTTAATGTCATCCCTTGCCTACAGGGATGAAACAATTTACATGTTTTTGTTTGCCTTTTTCTAGAAAACTGCTTACTCAAGTTTCAAGGAGCGTAAAAATAAATCACATCGGAAATTAAACTTTATCCTTCAACCAATATTTTAATAAAAATGCGTGGCTCATGAAGATGGAGCAACTACCCAGAAGACATCTTCAAGGCCCAGCATGGAAACAGGTCAACAAATTTGTTCTGTCACCGAAGCAAGATCATATTTTTGCCGGAGGAGGCAATAGCCTGATAAAAAAACAAAGTGAAGGCTCCTTTTTTTAATATGTCGTCAATTCATTAAGGGAGACGGGTTGCAATGAAGCCAGTCACCTCACACTCTGCAATTAAAATTTCCCATCATAACAGAAATAGGAAAAAAATAATGCGAATCAATTCTATAAAAACCTTGATATTTGATTGTCAATATAACTATGCAAGTACAGACAGAAAGCGTGTCTGTGTACGTGTGTGTTTGTTTCTCAGACTGTATGTGTGTGTTAGTCTTTTCCTTGATGACTGTGGCAGGAATAGGAGATTAATTATACAGGCGGAGTCAATCAATTACTCAGCTGGCGGTCCATATGTGTGTACTGTACATGTGAGGCTTTTAACACTTTAAAATTAAGTGTGCAATTTCCAATCTTCAAGGGTGTTGTAGCAAATCATTTTAAGCTATTGTACATTTTCAAGCTGAAAGCAAACAGGGGAAAAGTCCCCTTAATAATTGCTACCAAGACTGTAAAACTTCTCTCTTGCACGTTTTTTTTATACGGGCTGCATATCACCGAGTGAGTAAACAGAGACTAAGGCTTCTATAAATCTCAGTAAAACACACATAGACATATTCTGCTGGTGGCCTTGCACACACAGGGACACAGGTTGCAATACATTCCTTTTGTACTTTTCTCTCTGGATTTTTTATTTAGCTTAGGTCTTTTACTAGTACATTGGCCAAATGGTCTATTCTTACTTCACTTCCTTACAGAGATGTAGAAAGCATGCAATCTGTTAGGGCTGATATTTTCCTGTCATCTTGTCTGAAGCTCAACCTAATGGATTTATATGTGGCATATAATACAGTATAGGAACCAGAAAGTCGAGATTGTCACTACATTAACCATGTGATCTCACATTCAACATTTCCTTTGGAAAGCAGCTTTAACCTTCCTGGTATGTTCTTTTCTCCAGCCTTTCTTTGGTGTTTGGTCAGTTTTAACTGATCTCAAATCGCTAAATCACTAACTTTTATTTAACACCCTTTTAACCTGTAAACAATGTCTTTGACTACTGGTTTACATGAAAACTGTAACTGCAGCGAGAATGCAAAAAATAGACACTTAAAATGAATCCCAAAATCAACATGGTTGTGGATTTGTATATCTGTAAGTGATGGATGAACATAATCTAGGCTTATTCTATTCCTATTGAGTTCAATTTTGATCAGGAACACCATAAGTGTCAGCAATTGTATATATACAGATGGGTACTGTGAAGGATATCATAAGGCCTTGAGGCAATCAAATGTAAAACATAATATTTGCAATTGATGACAATAGTAAATTGGTTAGATTTGACCCAAACACGACAGGAGTGATAACTATTCATTTTTGTGGCAATAACATACATAGCACATGGGAGATATTTGATGTACATTTACCTGCTAATTCATTTTAGTCATGCCTTTAGTTTGTCCTTGGTCATGTTAGTTGAATCACTGATGCTAGCCTGTTTTAGTGAAAAGAAGTACCCACTTCAAACATAATGACATTGAGTACATTACTTTTTGTGCCTCACTGCAAATTCGCTGCAAGAGAAAGGAAGTGTCTGTCCGTGCTTTTACAGAATTATGTTCACTCTCAACATTCAATTACCATTGGCCTCGGAGAGAAATGTTCAGTTTAATGCAACAGTCCGACTTAATCTGACATCTTTTATTTTATCACCCGTGTCAGTCTCAAACTGCCCAATGAGACATTTTTCAGTCCACTTTTACAGATATTCTCCTTTTTTGCCTTTTTCTCATCTTGTCATCTCTACCCACTCTTTTCCATCGGCTCAGATTAAAGTCAAACTGGTCTGTTTGCTCATTATCATAAAATAATGGGATGTGGAGATTGAGCAGATCCTGGCAAAACTTGACCCCGAAATACCACTAAAACCTGCATAGTCAGTAATTTCTTCCTTTCATGCCAATTTCTTTACTTTCCACACCTTATCTGCTTATTTCAGACATTTTACCTGTCTTTTCCTAACTCCCACTTCCTTCCTTAGAAACATATTTTATGATCAAATATACTTCCATGGCAATTCACGCCAGAAAAGACCCTCTTCATTACATCAAACACTTGTTAGCTTTCATACAGTCCACCCACCCCTTACCAAAAGCAATAGACAACCATTTACTCCACAGAGTATTTTCATTCCCTTGTGATGTGTTTACAGTTGCTGTGGGTGGGGGGTGGCAGATTTCCTTTCGTTTTCCCTCCTCTCCCATTCTCTCCCCAGCAATCACACCTACGGATGATGCCTCATCCAGTCATATCAGGCACCCAACACTTAACAGTAAGAACAAGGAGCCCTGTCAGGCGTGTAATTCCTCCTGTTGGCATTAGTCTAGAAGCCTATAGATGGCTCTCTGCTCAGTCACAGTTGCCATGTTAAAGTGTTTTTCGAGCACAATTTGTCTCATTTTCAAGTATATGCTCATCAGAGCCATCTGTTTTTTATCAGAAAAAGCAAATCCACAAGCAACCTAAAAGGAGAGCACACACCAAAAACATAAAACCTGAAATGGACATGCTGACAATGGGAAAATTGAGAAATGTGTTAAGCGGGTGACTCCTTCCTTTTTTGTGGGGCAGGGGAGCGATTCAAGGAGAGAAATCTTTCTTTTCATAAGAGGAGACAGTGTGCCTTTCAGGCCTAGACACGGTCGGGTTCACCAGTCTCCCAGGATAGATGAGGACAGCACTGAACAGTGGCCCTGTTGTGGTCCTATAAAAACTCTAAGGCTCTGGCAGTTCTGCCTAACACTGGCAAGTGGCAATGAGAATTACAAAGGTGATTCACAGTTTTTTTCCCCCATAAAGCTTTTCGACCAGACAACCTTTTTGCAACTGTTGTAGATTTCTCACTGGCTCAATATAAAGTTAAGTTTAAATACTACAAATAAAACGAATGCCAGCCCACCCTTGGGCCAATATGATTGCATTTAAAATGTTATTTGTTTTCTTCCAGGGCATTTGGCAGATAATCAGAGCATTCACCGACAGTCCCACAAGGCTGCCCTGAATCATGTGCCTTCTTCCAGGGTGACTGCTTGAGGGTGAAATGTATAATTATGAAATCACTGGGACTTTTTTTTCTTTTTGTTTTTTTTTTAGAGCAAGCTGGGTTTTGTTTGACTCGCTGGTGCTTGGCAAACGGTTCTGTGTGCACACATCAGTGTAAGAGATCTGATCAACTACAGGCAAGAATGCCAATACACCCCGAGGAATATAAATTAGAGATGTTTGTTGGTTAAGGCAGATAGAGTGGCTGTATTGGTAAGGGGTGGGGGGGGGGGGGGGCGGGGGGTAGGAGTGAAGCAAGGAGTGAGATGAGTCTGATTGTGCTCATGTATGTACTGACAAGGCATGAAAAGCAATATGGAGTATGCTTTTCCTGAAAGCGGCAGTAGATAGATTGTGTATGCATGTGTGAGTGTGAGTCATGGTCGTGCATGAGTGACTGTGTGTGTGTTTGTGTGTTTCTGTGTTTCTGTGGGAGTTTATACTTGTATTATGGTCAAGCCTCAGAAAGCAATACATGTAGCCTACAACAGCACAGCAATATTTTTATCCAGGTCGAGCACACTGCTGTTATGTTGATTTCCAGAAAATAAACAAAACCTATTTGCAGAAAACATCCACAGGTAGGTGGTGTATAGGTTTTATATGTTATATGCATCCAAATTTCATAAAATAAAATGCATGATGTCAAGAACTCACCGCGGTTTGGAACTGCAGGTAAAGTTTAACTCAGTATTTCCCATTCTCTTGCTGAATCCCGGTGCCTCTAAACTGCCGATATTGTAAACTCATGTCACAGTTTATGAGGATTCAATAGCAACTCCGCGGAGAGAGGCAAAAAACAGCACTCCAAAAAACACTAGTACATACTCAGGGATCCGAGAAGAGGGAACAGTGATCGGTGCTGAAGGCTGCTCCGGAGCAATCCGTCGCACGGTTCTACACCGGCGAGAAACTTTGACTTTCGCTTGGGGGGTGAAAAGTCGTCTTATCCCAGTGTAATTCAGTTGCTGGAAGCAGAGGCTTTGACCTTTCTGGGGGATAATGACTTTACAAAATGAAATCATCCAGCAGGAGATGTAGTCAAGAGGAGAGACGAGGAGAGAGAGGAGGAGGAAGAGGAGGAGGAGGAGGAGGAGGAGGAGGAGAGAGACTCAAGGAGCGCAAAGGGGCTGTCGGTTACAGGACTAAAAAGACGCTTCTGCGCATTCGTTTCAGCCACACACCGGCGGGGTCCAGCCTCGGACAGATGCGAAGGAATGCAGCTAGCAGGACGTGGAGAGACACCCCATGAAGACCGTTACATATCCTGTTGTGAATTCACCCCCAGCGGCGTTCTTCTCCCCTACTTGACCCGCCTACTGCGCATCGCTGTGTAGAGGAGCGCAGGAGATATGGAAGCTACGCGCCCCAGCAGCGCATAACGCAGGCATGGGCGCCTGAGCTCTATGTGTTCCCCCTCTCTCACTCAGTCACATGCTTAAGACACAAGTAACCCTCTGTACTACCCGCCAAAAGAGTAATGACTAACGTTGGCGACGTGGGCAGAATTATAACAAGTTAACAGTCTCTCCTTTTCAGGAAAGCAAAGGTGCGCACTAAGCGGAATGGCACTCTTATCAATAACTTTATGCCGAAGTACAGTTCTTGCCGCAGTTAGTTTTAAAAGGAGCAATGGGAGTTATTGAATATCTTCATTGCTCTGCTGGTCCAGTTGAAAAAAGCGTCCTCCATAGAGGATAACAGCGTTTAAGTCCTGATCTGTGAGAGCTGTCACATTAGACAGAGGAGCGAAGGTGCTGAGCATAATGCTTAATCCTCTTTTGGTTTTGTCTTCTGGAGCATGCCTATGCATAAGCCATGAGTCATTAAGTGGCACTACAAAGGCAGCTCTGCTAAAAGCACCATGCAGCAGAGGCTACTAAGTGAACGAATAGATGCTGGCATATTCATAATGACTATGACAGCACAAATTATAGTTACAGGGATCAGTGCTGTTAAACTGTATGCTAATGGCTACTTGGTTCATTTCAGATGTCATTGATCAGAACTAGTTCAATAGAAGGGTTTGAACTTAAAACAGACACATTTCTTAGCTTTTAGCATTTGAAATGTACATTTTTCAGTTCATTTTATTTATTCTATTTTCATATCGAAGTGAATCATCTTTAGCTTTGGAAAACACTGATCAACATTTACCAACTTTTTCTGACATTTTTGATTGACTGGTGTACCAACAACTTATCAGTTAATAAAGATAATCATTTACAGAATAATACCCATAACAGTAATTGATGATCAATCCATTATTCCAACATTTTATAGAACAATTGATCAGTTAACCGAGAAAATAATAAACAGATTAAATGATGATACAATTAATTGTTTGTTGAATACCTAATGTGGACTCTTGTGGACTTAATGGGGCGAAGCCTGCGAGCTAGTTCAGGCAGTCAACTTGAGCACCAATGATACATTCGCATATAACACCCCTGGCCACTTTTGCAACCAATCAAACATATTCCCCTGAATCTGGCGCTCTATTTAAGCTGTCAGTTCTGCCTAATGCTGCTGCTGCTGCTTCACATTCGCGATGCTCGCCTGCCCCACCACCAAACCAGCTTCCACCCCAGCTTCCACCTGTAGGCTGGGGGGTCAGTTATATAATCATCACTCAGTGTTATATGTGAATCTGTGGAGTGATAAGGCCCAAGCCTAGACACCAACTCAAACTATATACTGCTTCTAATAAACACATTAATGAAACACATGAGTTGTCTGACTGAAATGCAGATATCATAGTAGTACAAAATCCAACATTTATGTATGCAAGATGATAGCATTGTGATAAGGGTTTGTAGGGAACACCAGTCCAGTGTAGCAAATAAGGAAATGCAAATGCTATTTTGTTGTGATAAGAGGTTTTCATGTGAAAAAATGCGGGGAGGGGGAGTACACTGTGGGTGTCCATAGCTCCTTTATTAATTCCATATTATGCTCGGGCTCCGAAAAGACCATATCTCTAACCCGAAACAGCATAAATTAATCTGTGGAAGCAATCAGGTCGTGGAATTCTAGAGGCACAGCAGCCTCAGTGTGGTGCTAATTAACCCAGTTCCCCATGCATTTTAGCGTCCATTTAGTATGCTGTGCTGTGCTGTAGCTGTCCGTGGTTCTGAAGTTGATTTATGTTGCGTCCCAGCAGAGATTTGTGCCAGATTCGGTGTGACAAAGACTCCATTCTATATTCCTAACTGTCAATTCTGATCAAGACGTTGGCGCCAAAAAGTGACAACTTGTTGAGAAAATGTCATTAATTTAACCGTTTCCTTAAGTGTATTCATCCATCCGCGGGCCGCTTTAGAGAAACGACAGCATTGTTCCCATCCCAATCCATTTGTCATTCTTGTTAAAGCTTTCCAGCTCTGTGATTGTTGTTGTCGGTGATCATCTTGTGTATATGGGTGCTTTCCGAGGTGTTGGATAACCAACAACATGCTTGGAACATTTGGGATCATCAAGGTTGACATTTTCGATTAAAAACAGTTCTAATCGTGCAGTGGATTAGCTTTATCAAGAATGCTCTTCTTCCATAACAACAAACAAAACATAATAATTACAAAAAAAACTTCCCCGGAGTCAACGCTTTAACACCGAACATACCTTTATCACTACGCGTTTCCTTTCTTCTTGGCCATGACCCGCTAAGAACTGTTATTCATTAATGTAATCATTAACCATTAATGACAACCATTAGCATATTAATGAGCGACGTTCATGAAACGGATCTCCATCATGTCTGGTGGAACTGGAGCAACCCAGTGGATTTACCGCTGCAGCGCCTGTGATGAGCTAGGCTGTGTAACTAATTTACACCTTAAGCACAGACCCATTAGAGAACTTGGGAGTGCCTCGGAGATCATCACATTTATTTTAGTTCTGTGACTTGTCTGGACGGGTGCAGGAAATGTTCCACCAACAAGAAGAGAGGGCTGTCATGTGAAACATTTGCCTTTTTCTTAATTTTCTAAATCCGCAAAAAAAAAGAGTTCATGTCCATCTCAAAGATGAGTAATATCTGAATCCGACACATAACCTTTCTGTGGTCGAGGCGGTTTGGTTTTACTTGTTTGATTTTACATTTTTGACAATGCTTTTACACACACCAGGATTTGCAATTTCTCCCCATTCTGTGCTCCATCTTAGGGGATATTATAACGTCGCATAATGCCTGACAGTCAGGCTCAATCGGAATCATAAGGAGATTCCTCCCAAGTCACACGCAAGCTGAACCCCTCTATAATTTGACCTTAGCCGTCTCCAATACCCCTCTGGCAGCAATGGAGGACAGTTGATTCAGATAGCTCCATTCCGCTGGGCCTGTGAAATGCATTTAGGTCTGTTCAACTAAAGGCCCATTCATTTTGGCTCCATTTCACCGTCTATCATTTCCCCCAGAATACCATCAGAATGGCAGTTATCTATTCTATATTTAAAGCAGCGAGGATTATTTGGTGCAAGGGATGAATATACCTCATACCTCATACTTCATACAGATTACCTCAAGCTATCTTGTGTTACCTTCCATCTATTGCCGCACTACAGATTCAGTATTAGAATATAAGCCGGCGCCGGCGGTATCATACCCTGTTTGTTATGCTGTATGCTTATCACAGCTTACCCAGGACAAAAGGTTCATGAACAGAAGGAAGTTTTAAACAGCTCAGAGGCAAAATCTTACTTTTTTGTCTGATCACAGAGTCAATTCTTCTTCTACACCTCTTGACTTTCTGAAAAGTTGAGTAGCAATCACCATTATTCATCAAAATCTCGAGAAGAACCCCATTGACACGGCTTCTTACTGGGCGCTGAAAAATACTTAATCGTGGTCAGGGTTAATGTTTTAAACTACTGGTTCTCCTCATATCATAACCAGTTCCTAAATCACCCTACTGCTGTTCCCATAATGCCATTAACAATAACAACACTTTGTGTAATGGTGAATAAAAAAGGCTTAATGATGAACCTGATGAGAGGAGGGATTATATTGATACCACAGGCAGTGTTATAAAAGGTGAGATAACCTTGTTTTGGGCTGAAAGCAGGAATAGTAATACTGCGATAGTCATCAGTGTTTTCATTCAAGATATTCATCATGGTATGACAGCTTCAGTGCTTAACAGTGTGTCTGCTAATTTGATGGGATTTCAGGATTGATAAAGCAACTGTGGAGGGGGGGATGAGGAAGGTAAGCTGCTTTGTCTACACTTGAGTAAACACAGATCACATTTGCAATATCTGTGCTATTCTTCACATATGATTTCATAAAACTGCAGGCTTAGAGGGCTTTAGTAAAGTTTTAACTGGAAATGTAAATGTTTTTTTCTGAGTTGTTTGCACAAATCCCTGGACAGACTGAAAGAAAAATGATTTAACAGTGAACTTACCCATAGGTGATGCACTGAACTTATAAACATCTTTGTTAAGCTGTTCATTGGCCAACAAAACAGCAATGCAATAAACATCTGACGAAGAATTCCCACTGCAAATGCTCCCTTGTTGCTGCTGCAAAGTATTCTTTTTTAAATGTTTAGTTGAAACAAAAAAAATAACTACGATCTCTAACACAGTTTGTTGTGACACATTTCAAAATGGCAGATATTATCAGTCAGTCCTCTTCTAAAAAAATAAATGGGGTATTGAGAGGCAAGATATGGATGGACCTGTGTTCCTTTCTACCTTGAGTATGTGGAGTGTAGGGAGGAAGCCTATCATTGAAACCCACTGAACAGATAGGTTGGAGATTTATCAGAAATGATATAGTGCTATGAATGAGAAGGCTAAGGCTTCTCCATTACCCATCCATCACCAATGATGTATGGCAGATAAACTGCTAGGCAGCAACAAGCTCTTGCTGAGGGGCTGACCTCCTTGATGAAAGAAAAAACTCCCCCATGGCCATACCCGCATACACTGCCTCCTCTTTTTAATACAACAGCAGAGCTTGTCTTTGTATGAGGGAACTCATATCAACACTATTTGTTGGGGGTGGTCTGTGTGCACTCACCGAAAACAAGAAAATACACTATTTGTCTACAGACACGGGAAGGAAAGCCCCACTCCTCAACATCAGCCCTCGAAGGTGAAGTCAGAAGGCTATTGTCACACCGTGCAGCTGGTGTGCGTTTTCAATAGCTTCCACCTGTTTTATTCGACATTGATGGTGTTAAATATACTCTTGCTGAGCCTGCATTTTGTGTTTTGATGTAAATGTTTGACTACCATGAGTCTGAGAATATCTGTCTCGTGCAGTGTTTGGTTTTGCACTTTGGCAGCCCCAAACAGGCGCACAGGAGAGACTTGATTTTGTATTTCAGTGCGAAGTAAACAGACGTTATCAACATACACCAGGTTACTAAAAAGGCTATTTACCAAAGGGATGAGTCATCTTTCAAAGAGCTCCACAAGACATGACCCTCAGCAATAACATTGCATGATAATATCCTGCCCATCATAGTCTCTTTTTAATAGCAATGTTCTACTTAAGATATTAGCCCACAGTCCTGATTGCACTCCTTTGAATATTGGGTTGACCTCTGTCTGCAGACACTTTATATTACATTGTATTTTATACTGTACATGCATTGCCTAATGCATGCATTAAAGTTAATGAACCAATTTATACATTTTTAAAACAAATTTAATGTCCATGCATTAAAGAAATATAGCTTATAGCTTAGGGTTTCCAATAAAATGTAATATTCTATATAATTTGTTCAGGAGGGATCTGGAAAGGATTCAGACAGCCTTTTTTTTTCCATGAAGAAAATATTTCAGCCAAAGCATTTTTCATCACTTCTGAAACATCTTATACAACATTTTAGGAAAAGTTAATCCTGGTAGTCATGTTATTAGTATCTAGGTGGATGTCAACAATCCTTTGGGTGCCATCAAAGAAGCAGTAAGGTGAGCATCAGGCAGGACCAGACCAACATGCACAGCTATGATTCAGGATCCGCTACTCAGGGTCCAGAGCTCAGGATCCAGGACTCAGGACCACAGCAACAGCCACAGCAACAACTTGTGATCCAGGTGTAGTCGGACACCAAAATGAATTGTTCAGGGAAACTGGGTTATTTCGAACACAAGAGTAAACTGGTACAGAGAGAGATGAGAGAGAGTTAAGATTTCCCCGGACAGTCTAAACCTATAGCAGTAAAACTAGGGGTTTGTTCTAAGCAGCCCTAACTATAAGCTTTATCAAAAGGAAGGTCTTAAGCGCACTCTTAAAAACAGATAGGGGGTCTGCCGCCCGAACACAAACTGGAAGCTGATTCCACAGAAGAGGAGCTTGTTAGCAAAAGGCTCTGGCTCCCATTGTATTTTTACTTTTAGAGACTCTAGGAACAACCAATAACCCTGCATTCTTGGAACGCAATGCCCTAGAAGGACGGTATATTGAGCTTTTCCTAGCAACTTACTGTAAACATTATCTAACACTATTACGTTTGTTTGAGGCACTCACAGTATTAAGTCAAGGTTAGGGAATGATCCTTGACCTGGTGTTATACAGGAAAACCCCAGAGTAACTTAAAAGTTTGAAACAGGAAGTATTATATTAGCAATTGTTAGCTAAAATCACCCAGTATGCAAACACCAGTCCTAATAATACAGACTTCCACTGTGTATACCCACCCCAATCATCGACCCTGACTAACTTCCTTTGACTTCCAAGCTTGTGAACATTTTCCCTCCAGCAATTATTAAATATCATCAGTACATAATGGGGAAAACAGATTAGTATTATTTTGCATATCAACATAATTTCTAAAAGAACAGGTTTTCACATGCCTCTTATGAAAGATTTATTCTAATATTGATAGCATTGAGCTTTGCCGTGCATACGTTTTGAGAAATTAATTCTCAGATTGAACCATCTTTTTTGCAATTTAACCACAAAAAGAAATAGCCGCTCGTTGCTTTTACTTGACATTTTTCAATGAGCTGATAAGACGCTGAGCCAACGGACTCTGCCCAAGGGAGAGGTGGCAGATTTGGTATTTTCAAAAGGTCATACAGAATGGCAGAACATAAAGTACATGTTGAACCATCTTGCTTGATTTGAGTTTACTTATTCACTATTATTCAGCCAATGTCAATTTAAAGAGAGGGACGACAATGTGGTGTTGGAATCCTGTTCTGCCTGGGTCGTGAAAAAGGCCTTAGGCCAGCCTTACAAAAGGCAGCAGATTGATATCTCATGTTTCTTAGATTTTGCTCCCTTTAAGCATAACTTACGTCAGATTTTATTTGGTATATGAAAAAAATCTAGGGCATTTCCTCCCAGCAACACTTTATGATTTAGGCTTTGGAGGTGGGTTTCTAAATTCAAACAAATATATATTTATCTTTCTGCAACTGCGCAGTGTTGGAAAATTGAATAATTGTCTGGTCATTTTTTTCCCTTTGTGTATTCTTCATATCTAACATGTTGTTGCAGTTTCGAAGTGAGTGAACAGATGACACAAATCTGAGGGGAAGTCGTACAGATAAATTCCCAGCATGTGGTTTGCAGAGGATTGAGCGTTGAAAGAAGAGGACAAGTAAAGGCATGTGAAGTGACCCGGTCCACATTACCCCTGTCACTATCTGTATTTCCCAGCTTGGCCTGAAAGATCCATTGGCCCTCTGCTGACAGAGATAATACAGGGAAGAGAGAAAGACTGTTTTGTGACAGCGTTGGGAAAAGCAAAGGAGTGGGCAAAAGCGCAGAAGAGGGGAAAGTGCATGACTCAGCGAAAGGTGTCGCACCATTAAAATTAAATTTACGGCTGGTTTCAGACAAATCTGTAAGCTCTGTGGCTGTAGGCAGAGGTGCTTGGGCATTTGGAGGACATTACAAATTGGCACCCTACTTCTCAGGACTATAGTGAATCATTTATTACACCTACCTCTACTTAAGCTGTCGAAGCAGTGATGGCTTTGGCACTGTGTTGTCCACAGTTAATTTGTCAGGGATGAGCTGGCGGGAGCACTGTCTACCCAGTCTGGTGTTGATTCTTCCTCCTTCATTAAAGATGTCAAAATCTCCGGCTTCCTTTTTATTTTTTATCAGTGAATCGAAACAAGAAGATGCCACAGAAACGTGTTATGGAAGACTTTTATACGGGTACTGATTTGAATCAATATCATAATGTGCCTCTGCTTGAATACATATTGATTCTGCTGGAAGTCGTTACCATGTCAACAGTTATGGTTAAGGTAGGTTTTATCACAGTGAGTCATGTACCAAGTCACTCTGTGAAAATGATTTTTCTTAGGATGAAAGAAAAGCCAGAATGCTGGACAATAGGTGTGAGCATGAGTTGAATTACCCTTGAGCTATAACTTGATGCGATGAAGAGAATTATTTATTCGACAAAAGGGAATGTTTAAGTGTCTAAAAAGCAGCAGGCAGATCTCAACATTTGCACTTATGGATTTAGTATGTGGACCATGAGCCCTAATTAAACACACACACGTTAAAAGCATAGCTAAAACCTGGCTCTCCTTATTGAAGTATTACGAAAACCAGCACTTCCCACATTATGCAGAGAAATTGATTTCTTTTTTTAGACATTACCATAATACCCTCCCGTTTGCCCAAATTAATTACTTCAATTACAGCGGGGCTTAGCAAAATGGATTTGCTTCTTTTGGCCACAGAGCAAAAACCAGTCCTTCCTATTTTAATTTACTCATGGAAACCATGAAAAAAACAGTCTAGTCAACTGTTCTTTAAAGCTAATTTAAGTTATCTTATTAAATGTCTTTAAAAATATGTGCTGCAAGTCAATAATTCTGTTTTTGTGTTCAACTTTACTGATATGTTTTAAATCTAAGATTATCAATCAATGATGTACTGTTTACCTACTCCTGCAATGAAGCTAGAGTGTAAGTTTAGTCATGAAGACTGGCTATTCATTCATTCAATCCTCAGCTGCATATCATCAGATCATTATGGGTGTCCACTCTTCACCAAATACATCTTACCAAAATCTTCAGCAGCTATTCATTGTGATGCAGAAGTTTAACATTATTCTCCTCTCTAATGCAGTCACTATGAATTGAGGCGTTAATGTTATGGCTGCTCTTCCCCCTTAACATATACGATATCAGGATTGTGGTCCAATCGGCAAAGAAAATTGACATTTATTTTATATCATCATGTTTCATTAAATGATCTTTAAACAAAAGTCCCTCCTCAATGAGATACGTTTTTTACTGTAGGTTCACATACTGTAAGTGATTTAGCTCATAAATACCACAAAACTTCTCCATAAGATTTCTTACTCTTTTGTTAATTAAACTTGGACTGTGTTCAACATGATAATTACATTACATGATAATTGCCTTGGAACATACAGATGAAAGTACATTTACAGTGCATTACACATGTCACATTAAAAAAATGAGTGAAGAACATGAAACTAAAGTTGAGAGTAAATATACTAAACACATTTGGAAGACGTTTTCAAAAGTATTTTTTCATTATTCGAAATGTTTAAAGAAAGATCTTAGGAAATGCATCCTTTAACTCTTAAACCTCGGAGTGGGCGGACCGGTGAACAAAATATTTTCAAAAATACAACTTTTTCATCCTCAACTTATTAGTCCTATTTCCCCTTTCAGTGAACTTCATGTAATAAAACAAAAAATACAAATAAAATATTATGAGTCTAATCTTTCACATTTCTGTAAACACTTCAGTGCGCTGTTTTTATATGGGTGTTGTTGCAAGTTAAGTTGATGCGATGATTGTAAATAAATGGTAATCAGGGGACTGAAGTGGTCTGAAATTAATAATGTCATGGCAACATAATAGACAGGTTAAATGTGTTGTTTTGTCCATGCATGTCACTAATGTCAATGATTATAAATAATAGATAATCATTGTGAAATTTAAACTACACAATTTTTCCCAGTACTTCCAAATATATATCTAAACTTCATTATAATTCTCTGTTAGTTGCTTACATTGACACAGTGTTTTCACATTGTCAACAAATATTACAGCTGCCGAAAGATTTTGAAACTTTGCTTTTGTAAAGTAAAATGAACTGACTTAATGAGTCCCCAAAGTACATAGAACCAGAAATAGAATATTTTTAATATCGTCATCAACCCGAAAGCAAGGAAAGGTCAGGGTTTTTTTTTTTTGCACCGGTGAAGAGTTCAGTCGGAAATTAAAGTCAGTTTTATAATTACTTGCCTCTGTAACATAATGTGGGTTTATTTGTTCCACACATTACATAAATATGTGCATTTACCGTGAAACTGAACATGGCAATTTGGCCTGTCTTCAAGACTTTCAGTCATTTACATATATTTAGAATTTGAATGTTGTACACCTGTTTTTCAGGGTTTTGGAGAACGTTCACAGAGCTGTTGCCAATCTCTCCCGTTGTTGTTTTATCCTCACTACAGAGCAGGGATTTAGGGGTCCTTTAGGAGCTGAGATTGACAGCCATGTTAAATTACATAGCACTTCCAGAAGAGGTTCTTTCCCTCGTGGTTTGACTGGCTGTAATTTTCCCTGAATCTGGTGCAAGCGTTCCCCTTTTCCAGAGCACTAATTTAACATCCCTAAAACACCCTTGTGCCCCCTTTGCTGAACAAAAACCAAACGTTGCCACTGCCAAGTTAATTAATAGAGCCCCAGCTGCTCTTGCCTCATAATGGCATGCAATGCCAAGGAGGAAATATCATAATGTGTGTTGCGACAATAATGCGTTGCTGTCCCTTGGAAGGTCCTTATTGGCCCTCTGATCTGCTTTGTTTATTTTGTTAACAGTGCCATTGCTTTCAATAAAAAATATTAATTATTATTTTATTTTAAAAGTGATTAATTTCAGTATTATGCCTTTTGGGGTTTTCATGTACTGTCAGATCTGAAATGGAGTTTCCCTCTTACTGTCAATTTGTGTAGTTTTATTTTTGTTCATGTCTTCTTTTCTTTCTGATGGTCTAATCTAAACTATATTAGTTTTGTAAGCAATAGTTAATTTAACATCAGGCAAACAATTTTGTAAGCCTTAATTTGAACAAAGGACAATTTGACATTTTAAATGAGGGATTTATTTAAACAGAAGGTCTGTTTAACAACCAAGAAAATCTGAAAACATATATTTTCTTGACTATTTAGAGTAATGAACAAACAGACTGACTAATTATTCATTTATCCTAGTGAATGACATTAGTGAGTTCTCATAATGTAAATACCATGTAATGTTAGTTGTCTTTATTAGTCCTTCTGAATTTGCTATGGGATCATAATATTGTCATTTGAGTCCATGGACACGCAACATCTGAGACAAAATAGCTTGACATTGTTGTTTAAGAAAACGTATCCTTATGTTCATTGTGAAATGTGTAAATACTTTATTGCACAACAAGCTCTTTTCTCATACTGCTTGTGCTCAAGCACCTCTTTTCACCCTCCGTCGAAAACCAGAGCCCAATTTGATCTGATTGGTTAGCTAGCTGACTCTGTTGTGATTGGTTAACCGCTTAGAGATGTCCCATCCCTTAGCCTATCAAGGACAATGAGTTTGAGCACTAGCCATTGGAAGGGCGAGTGTTACATAGCGATGTAATTATATTACAGAAGTAAAGAGAGCATTCAAATGTAGGCATTTCAAGTGTGTGTGTGTGTGGGGGGGGGGGGGGGGGGGGAGTGTGTGGGAGAGAAACTTCCTCTGTCATGAACTTTGGTATTTTGCCTTTGCAGACCATTTACAAAGACCTATATCACACGTATAATGGTAGGAAAAACCCCAAAAAGCATTATTAGGGTCACTTAAAATAATAGTATCAATAGCCAGGGTTTGAAAAGCCTAAAACAGACACGGACAGAGTTGTATAATGAAAAAATTGGATACAGATAACATCAAACATTACTTTGAAATAACCATTGCATTTAAAATAACATGCCTAATCCTACAATTACAAGAAAGGTCCAAACCTTTTTTTTTTTCTCTAGCCTTCTTTCAAATGTAATCCCTCCTCCTCTTCATCAAGGGGCCAGAGTAATTGAAAGGATAGATGTTTTCATTGAGTGCAAAGCTTTATCTAATCCAGTTTTGAGGGAAGATAATTAAAGGTCAAATGACTGACCAAGGAAGTTCCTCCATTTGTGATGTTGCCCCGCCTGATAAAACACCATGTCACCCATTCATTTAATTGACTTTGCTTTACATGTGGTTTCTAAGAGTAGAAGAGAGATATACGATTGTGGGAGGCAAGGTCATAAATCATCTAGCCTGCCTGTAAACACTATCACTTAAAAAATGGGATAGTAGAGATCTAGCAGACGCTGCTAACAAATTTCCTTTGACCCGATAAATGGACCGCGTCAGATTCTTTCAGCAGATGCGGTGCACCTTTGCATTCAGTATCTGATTTTCAGATCTTTTCATATCTGCCCACAGTACCTGCTGATACGAGGAGGCAGGTCAAATTGAGAAACATTGCCCCGAGTATGGTAACTGTGGTCAGTTAATGGCCCTGAAATATGTAGGCATTTTCTCCCTGTCGGGGGGCATGCATGCCATCGATTCCTTTGGGGCTCCATCAATCATGGCGATAACTTCCCCGTCACATAAGTTACTGAGAGCCATCGCTCAGGGCCCTGAGGCAGAGGGAGGACAGGACAGGAAGGGACAGAAATCTATGGCCTCTTTATCTTTCAAGTTTGTTTTATTCTCGCATGTGTGTTTGTTCAACCAGTCAGTGTATGATGTCATTAGAAGGGATTTTTCAGCTGACGTAAACACTTCCCACCTAATTGTGTAAATTGAACTGTCTCCTTTTTATAACCTCTTACCTAATCAGTTTTATAGTATTATAAACTATGGCTTATGTGAAAGTATATTTATATGTCCTATTAGTCTTCCTTTTGAAAGGAAGAAACACTGCGTCAGAAGCATTCTAGCAGAAAATTACTGATATGCCTTTATAATTTGCTCAATGCTTCACTAATCAATGTTTTGTTTCATTACATTTTATGCTCATACTCATTGCTTTGTTTATTTAAGAACATTCATCGAGGTTAACATTGTTTCAGTGGGAATATAAAATGGATGAAATAGGCTAGGCTAATTTGCAATAATAATAAAAAGTAAATATCCAATAAATGAAATGGCCATGCGCAATGTGGAAGGTGTGGAGCCTACTGCATTGTTTAGTCCTTGTTTACAGATGACGATATTTTCATGATCTATATATATATGTATATATATATGTTTATATTTCCAATGATAATCATAGGTTGATCATTTAATAAGATAAGATGGACCTTTGTTTATCTAGAATGACGTGTCTTAGCAGCAACAGCAAAGGGGTAAACACAGGATAGATATAATATCACAATGATAATAAAAGTAACAATTATTATGATTCTTGTGTGAATTCATATCTGTCCTACAATTTATTTATCCCATTTAATGATATAAGTGGTTGAAAATAGTAAAACCAGGAGTTTAATGTATCTAAATCAGGGGTGTCCAAACTTTTTTCACCGAGGGCCACATACAGAAAAATATACGGAGAGCTGGGCCACTTACAGAGGTGAATATTGTCTCATAAGTTAAGTTATAAGTTAGCAAAACAAATCAAATGTAGGTGAATAATGCGCGAAAAAAACAGCCCAGCATCCCATCTGTCTTTAGTGTTTCATTAATGTTGTTGGCAGCTCATTCCTTAAAACAGAAGCCTCAGATTGCTGATAATAAGAGTAAATATGAAGGTTACATTTCAAGCTTGTTATGGAAATAAGTTATTGTTTTTTTTTTTATTATCAACTAAGATTTGTTAGAAAATGGTTTAAATTCGAAAATGACTAAATTGAAAATTGAGCTCATTAATATATTTTAACATATATATTTGAGAAGTACAATACAAGACAAGCAGAAGTTTAACTTGTGGGCCATATTCCAATATACTTTTAGAATTAGCTGAGGGCCGATTCAAAATGGCCTGCAGGCCGCATTTGGCCCTCGGGCCGTAGATGGGCACCCCTGATCTAAATGATCAATGATCTTTAAAAAAAACCAAAAACATTTAATGTCTTTTTATTCCATTGCTATTTTCGCAACGTGATTCTTTCATCATGTGTTACCAGGCTAGTCTTCCCTATAAGGCTTCACTGAAAATGTGGGTTTCATAGGAGAGCTTTCATTTCCTCTAGTAATTATTTCCCATATTGATATCTACCTTGATCAGAGCACATTTCTGGTTAAACATTAGATTCCTATTGTTTACAATGCTGCAATATTCAGACATATTGAGCATCAGCCACAATACTGGCAAATACAAAGCTTCAGTCTTAAAATATCAACATCAATACTGTATCAGCCATCCACAGCCCAACTCAATGGTGTTTGTTTTTAAATGCCATGGTGTTTCTGTTTCCCATAGATCAATCCAATTATCTTTTGACAGTAACAAGAATGTATTCTAAAGTCAATTTAGTATATTTTTTTGTGATTGACATCCTGTTGACATTGCTGACACACTCTTCATTGTGCTGGAGTGTAAAAGACATGCCATCATGTTACATAAAACACGCAGATTGATTTGCAAGTTGACCCAGGCCTTACCCACAAGCCTGTGCAAATGTCGCTCACAGTCGCTGTGCGTATGACCATGAGAGCTCGAAAGGCAATAGGGCAAAAATATTTACGGAAAAACAATTTTGATGGGTATACAAACGGGTCTGTTCTTCCTCTCCTTACAGCCAGCTGTGATTAAACAAGCGGCCAATGTCTGATTGCTTTGCAAAAAGCTTTCCCTTGGGACTGGCATAAAATATTCATAAGGGTTGTTTTGAAATGCATGTAAGGCATGGCAGTGAGTGAGTTACAGAGAGGTTGCACAATATCCCGTTCTGCATCAGATGTTTTATGATGGGGAGCAACAGCAGCGTGTTAACCTCACTGCATGTTGTGATAAAAGGCTTACACAGGTGTTTTCAGTTCAGGCTGGTTAAACCTCTACTCAGGTTCATGTCGGGTATTAATAAAACATCAACAAAAGATAAAATGGATCAAGTTGATGCAGTAAAAATGAATATAACATTAAAGCTGTTTAAGGGGCCCTATTATGCTCATGTGCAAATTAATATTAGAATGTTGTGCTGTAACATAAGTACATGCTTTAATGTGCAAAGAGGTCTTTATTTTTCTCATATTGCCAATGCTGTAGCACCTCTTTTCACTCTCTGTCTGAAACCAGAGCCCAGCCCTGATTGTGATTGGTCAACCAATTTGAGATGTTTGGAAATGTCCTGGCTTTTAGCCTATTACTGTATGTAAAATGTGTTGGAGCAGTACATGTACTCAAAATTGAAAAATGATTATGTGCCCTGTTGTTTCTGTTGTGAAATCTTTTACCTTTACATACCTTTGTTGTTGTTTGTTTCACTTCACATTAGCCTTCCTGGACTAAATGCATATTGGTAATAACTTTCTTTAATGTTTCCCGTGAAAACAAACAGGGGGAAGCACAGTTTTTGCAACATCCTCTTTTCAACAGGAAGCAGCTGGGTTTATGAGAAACAGCACAGGTTCTGGTGAGTTATGAACTCACCGTGACTACAGCCGTCAACCTTTTGATTGATGTCCTCCACTGCTTCCCTCGCTATGAATACGACTGCAAACCAAATAGCTTGTGATGCTTGTGTATGCATAATAAAATGGAAAAAAACATACTTTCATGGTTCCAAATCATCCACAAAACATGAGGGTTTATTACTAACTTTAAGACATGTTTTGAGAAAAAGGACATGGCAGTGGTTCTTATGATTTAGACTATTATATAAACACATTTAATGTTATAGCAGACAATTCAGGAAGTCATTGGTTTTGATTAATTGCAGTTTTTATTGAGCTCAACTTTAAAAGACCTGAAAAGAAACAAAAGTTGCTGCAGTGGTTGATGCCTTTAAATACATCCTATATTTTATTAATGGCCAGGTTTGCTGCATGTGTTATAACTCCAAGGCCTTAAAGAGGTCTGTGCTATCAAAACGAATTAAACACATAAACCAGTTAGCTAAACTAATTGCAGAAACAACCACAAACAATGTCATTGAAGGTGTCTACATAAATACTCATGTGAGTTTTAACCCTATGAGACCCACATTAGGAGATTTCCGTTTTTGTATATTTGTATTTTTTGCCTTGTAAACGATCTTTTTTTATTTTAATATATAATCAATTTTAACACCTCCCAGAAATCAGCAGAACCTCAGGTAAGGTTATATGACACTCATTAAAAACTCCTATACACTATAATATGGGATTTCTACGGTGGTGTATTGCTATCACACTAAAAAAAAAAATAATTATCACGTTATAACGTGATATTTTCACGTTATAACGTGAAAATATAATTATCACGTTATAACGTGATAATTATATTTTCACGTTATAACGTGAAAATATAATTATCATGAAATAACGTGATAATTTCACGTTATAACGTGAAAATATAATTATCATGAAATAACGTGATAATTTCACGTTATAACGTGATACTTATCTTGTTTAAACGTGAAAAAGATCTTGTTATAACAAGAAACTTTCACGTTATTACTTGATACTGAGCCTTATTTTTTTTTTTAGTGTGATAGCAATACACCACCGTAGATTTCTGCCCATGAAACAAACAAATCTAAAAACGCAGCTTGAATTTGTAACTTATTTCATTAAAACAGAACTGCTGACCATAGCACTGTAAAAAAAACATTCAAAACAGAAAGTTGCCCACATTTGTTGGGATTGTGCCAGAAGTGATCAGAAGCTTCTAACTTCTTCTGTACATGAGTTAGGCCCATTCTCATGAATAGTGTCAATGGGCGTTTTTTTGACAGGAATCTTTCTCCTGCTAATTTGTATGTCTAAAGATGATGTATATCATGGCAGTTCCTGTCCACAGTCACACACAGGGGAACCTGGCATGCTTTGAACCAGAATAGGGTATTCATGGGAATATTGTGTCTCACAGCACACATTTCCCTGTGGAGAATGTAGTTGCTGATAGTGGTTTACACCGAACCCTCTGAACAGATACTCCGATTGGCTGTGAAGGCATCCAATGTCTCGAGCTCAAACTGCTGAGAAGTTATGACGCTCTGAAGACGACGTGATATTTGGGAGCGTATCCGCTCCGGGGGGGACTCATAACAAGATAAAATACCCAGCCTCTCGTTGGATTTTCAATTGCAATGAGGCAGAAAGATCATTCGTTGTTTGCACTTTTGAAATCCAAAGGGGTTTTTTCTCCAGTCAAGTATACTCCCTCAATTACACCCGGTGGAGCCATGGATCCGTGATTAGTAAGATGGAGCCAAATGAGCTGTTCTAAGACTGCTTTTGCCACAGCAGGGGATCGTCATTAACATGGACTCCTGCTCAGAGCCCCGAGCCTTTAACTGTCCTTTAACTGCCTTGGCAAGAGTGGGACACTAAGCAAATGTCAATCATTGGCTGACATTGCTGTATCAAACAGGATTCAGTTGTAGTCTGAAAAAAGCCGAAGGGGGGTCGGGGAGGTGGAGTGGGCTTCATGATGATACTGGGAATATCAACTTTTTGTTCATTTTCCATCACTTTGTTTGCTTGGAATGATAGCCACTGGAAAGCATGTAGGTGTGTTACTTAGCTGTACGATACAACAATCTGTGGCACATAATAAATTGTAAAACAAGAGAAAATGATAATGCTGAAGTGGTCTCTTATTTTTGGGCTTCAAGCCTCTGGCCATCAATTATTGGGGGGGGGGTTCTAACGGTGGCTGATGACCAGACAGGTACCTATTCTTTTTACCATTCTATTTGTGGACTGGACATCCATGTAATTTGGCATTTTCAAATGTTCTGTAAATAAAAACACTTAAATATATGTGTTTGCGACTCAAGCCAACTTGTTTTTTATTTTTATTTTTTTAAAGTAGTTTAAGATAATTTTAAAAAACAAGCAAAACACTACATGAAGAAACGTTCATGACAGCAACAATAAAGAACACAAAAAAAAAGCATATGTAGATACAGCTTTCAGAAAATGTTTCACAGATACCTCTCTGCTCTACAGCCACTGTCACACACCCCCCCAAGTATTGGTGGCTTAAATTATTCAAAGTAATCATTATACTAATTTAACCAATTAAAGCTCTGAACAATGACATTTAAGTTCATCAGACATTTTTGTCACCCATACCCATGCACTACATGGTATGGTCCAATTGGCAACACATGGTGTGTATGCTTGAGCGTCTATTTAAGGCAGCACATGTCTGTTCATCTGCTTCAAACTCAAAAGCTGTGAACGACAGGGACAGTAGTTTACTTTGGCAAAGTGGAAAGTATTGTGATGTTAAGTGTGATTAATATAACACATATAACATAATGATGATTTGAGTCATTATTTTAAAAAAAACTTCCAACAAGAATTAAACCCAAGTCATTTCAGTGCATGCTCTCACCACAATGACTGTGTTTTTCAATGTGTTGTACTGAGTGTGCCTTTTACCAGGTGCCTTATGCACATAGTGACAATGTCTTTGTAACTAAATCAATTTGACATTATAAACTGTGACATTTCATAAGAAACAATGCACACATGACCATTAACGTCATGCCTCAATTTTTGCAGTGCAGTTTGTGCATTTATGTAGTGACAAGACTTATGTGACTTCCCCACGATGACAAGGACCTTTTGAACGCACCATTAAACAATTGACCATTCTATAATTGGTCAAAAAATGATA
The DNA here is from genome assembly GCF_036324505.1 of Eleginops maclovinus. NCBI lineage: Eukaryota > Metazoa > Chordata > Actinopteri > Perciformes > Eleginopidae > Eleginops > Eleginops maclovinus. The sequence goes on from NC_086357.1 coordinate 10,178,753, forward strand.
GAGCACTTTGTGTTCCCCAATTGTGCCTTTGAAAAAAAGGACATGTCCCTTGACTTGGAAGTATGTGGTTTTAAAAGATGGGCAATGCGATAGAGAATCAAGCAGCGAGAAGCAGCAAGCTGCATAAATGCAAAGTAGAAGTCCCTGAGTCTCCCTTTGCGTTTTTACAAACGCAGTTCTATGCTGCCCTGTCTCAGGCGCTTCTAATTAAGGCCTACCTTAATATCCCTCAGGTATCTGGAGTGTGCATTCTGGTGTAATTATGTGTTAGAAAAGCAAAAAGAAAATTGTCCAAGTAATTTTGTATGATTTTATTTTTCATAGTCCCTTGTTCGCGTTTGAGCACTTTTAAGATATGGCTGTTGGGTATACAATCTAATCTTCATAGCATGTCATTATAATGAAATCAAATCAAACTAAAAATTAAGTTAAAAATTCACAGTGCATTTGTATAATCACAAAAAAAAGAGATCATCTTTTTCATCATGTTTTACAAGATAGCAGAAGTAGCTATGGTAACACATTACTTGAATGGGTGTTTATAAGACTGACATAACATTGTCATAACCATGACATGACACCTGTCATAAACATTAATGAATACTTATGACAGTTGTTGTTAAGTGTCATTCGGTAAGTTATGTCACTTTTGATATTTTATATTTCTTTTCAGATTTGAGCTGCTTGTGGCGTATTGCCAGAATCTGTTACAGATGACTTTTTCCCAAATCCTGAAGTTAAATCCTTAATGAAGTTAAAGAAGACATGAAACTTTTTCAACATAAAGTAAACATAATTTAGCAACTATGGGTCCAAACTCACTGATGTTTGATCAACATAACATATTCATGTTGATTTACATTTCCAAACATAAGGCAAGGCCAGAACTATTTAAAATATGGTTGGTCCAAGTCATTTTACAGTAGTAAGTAATTAATGCTCAAACTCAAGTAAATGAAGTTGACCCATCAGATTCTTGGTTTCGTATTTCTGCAAAATGTAGCTGAATGTGCTTATGAACTCAAAGAAAAAGACAACTTCAAACCCTACTGATATCAGCATTTCTACACCCATTCATGGAAATGTACCCTCTTTTGCCTTTCTTATCAGTGTCCTCTTATTTTTCACACTCCTCCTTCCTTAGTCATGTTCTTTCATCCTCTCCTTGCGGCAGCTCTCTGGAACGTTGGTCAGTGCGGTAGCTCCATCGCCAAGAGCACTGTTTCCAAAACATCTCTTAAGTGGAGTAAGTTCGGAGTATCAATTTTTTCATGTAGCGTTTCACTGAAATGGTGCTGAAATGCTTTGCTCTGTTTCAGTTTGTTATATGCTTGGTATTCTCTCTTAGTGATTAAACTCATGTTTCATATGGTGCCAGTTTCTTCACTCTAGCTTCAAAACTGAGCTTGCAACACATTCTGTCATTCTGTTATAATATCAGAATATGTACTGTCTGCGATAAACAGTTAAATTAAAACAAAACATTTAGAAGCCATTTAATCTCCATGAGACCACTTTCCTGATTTACTTAATACTGGTACATACTACCATATATCCAGATGTCAAAGAGAAGGGAAGTAGGGCTTGTTAAAGGATTACTACAACACAGCGTTGCTCACCAGCAATGTGTCTGGTAACTCACCCATCCTTGCTTTTCATCAATATTATCAATCTGCAGTTGTGGAAAATCACTGCAAACTTATGTGCAGAGTAATGTAGGTTGCAAACAAAAGATTATTTTCCTGGTACAGTACAGTTTAGGGAGGAAATGTTATGCTTCTCACTAGAGAGCCTGAGTGGGAGGGATTGTGAAACATCACAGTGATCAATGTTTGTGTAGAACAGTTGTTCTTCAAGCAAGGGCAGCTATGTCAACTCCCAAGGGGAAGAAACATTGGAGCAGGGAAAGAGTGAGAAATCTGATTACTGTTGCAACTACTTTTTTTTTAAACCCAGTGACTTTCATCCACCGTGATTCAGATGTTAAGTTAAATATTGGTACCGCTCTATCGTCACTAAATTGTACTGAGCTGCGATTGTTTCTGACACATCACATCGCTGCGCTTTTCTTCTGACTCTGGCAAGTTCTGACAAAAGGGCAGCAAGTAAAATACTGCCATCCTTCTATGCATCTGTCGTGAACACTGAGCTCCAAGTGCCAGAAGGGCTGAGAATTGTATTTAAGCATCAGGGGGTGAATAATGAAAAGTATGTTTTGCTCAACTTAGAATCATTTACTAAAACTTAAAGTTAATCTGTGAAAAAGCAACACAAAATAGACCTTTTTCATTGACAATCTGACATTTCATTTTAGGACAAGCCCAGGTGTTATGAATACTATTATGATGGCTGCACAGTACCAGAGGCTAAATGCAGGAGAGCCATCGTTTACTTTATCTGTCACACCTGTGCTATTACCACTTTGACATCTCAAAATAGCATCTGTATAAAAAGGCATGTTGTTTAAAGGTTTCAATTTTACACAGTGCATCATAACAGATTGCAAACATTAAGAACATACCAGTAATTTGTTATAAAGGTATTGCTTTGCATACACTTTATTTAACGTTGCATCATCAGCAACAAAACTAATATTGTTTGGGCAGATAATGGAGGTGGCAAAGTATTTCCCATCAACTTTTGTGCCCCAAGAATAGTCATCACGCAAACACAAACTCCGCCTCCTGAGTGCCATCAAACGTGTCTAGTTAACCAAGGTTTGTTGGTGTGTCATCACAACTCATACATATTCAGCTCCGAAAAAAATAAGATGCCACTCCAGATTTTTCTTAAGTCTGTATCTTTACATGTATGGCAGCCATTCCAGGTGTCTGTTGATTTCCAACAAAGAGAAATGTTGACAGTAGTTTATAAAATACAAAAAAATAAAAAATAAAAATCTGTAACACTTTATATTAAGGTACACAAATTCACCATCAACTAGTTGTTAATTAAGATGCATATTAGCAGTATATTGGCTCTTTATTTGTCATTAAAAAACACTTATTAATGCCTTACTCTATATGACCATATTCTACAAGTAATAGGCCATTAGTTAAGAGTTGTTCCTCAATAACCCTCTAATTAGTGCTTATTTATAGCAAGTAAGGAAGTTGCTGTACATGAGTTTTGGTCTTAATATGCTCTGCTCAATATGGGCCTAATAATGCAGTGGTACCACAAGAACAGTTATTCTCCCATAATAACACCAAACAAATATGGTCTATTCTTATGTAACAAGCCATTCAACTGCACATGTTAATTGTGTCAAAATAACTCAAATTGAGGTATTTCTAACTTAGAATATGTTCCCTGAAAATATTCAGGGAACATATTCTTACTTATGAATGTGAACCCTTGAAAACCATACTGTATGAGCTGAAAGAAGAAAGCTATAATGGTATGTAGTGTTAGCCGTGGGATTCATTGTTAATACTATACTACTATATTGATTTTAGCCACATTCAAAACGAGCATGTTTTACGAAATCACACACAGTGGAGAATGTCTGCCATTCAAGAGAGCTCACTATTTTAGTATTATTTATTTATTTTAAAGAACTAAGAGCATTAAAAAGCAATATGCGGGATACTTGACAGGACGCACAGTGTAAGGTCTCTACAGACAGCTGTAATGCAATTCTTAAACAATGACAGATAGTCCTTGATTAAGCCTGTGCCTATGAGCGGAGCTGGTTTGATAGCGCAGGGGTGTCAGATCATTTACATTGATTGTGTCACACTCTTGTTATAGAGCGTCAATCCCTGAGAATTAACTTCAGTTCCGGATCTCTAATCATTTTTAACCATTCTGCTGAAATGAAGGCTCGAATGATCGATATGACTTCGACTTGCTTCCATGAGGGGGTTGCTCTACTTCTTATCTCCCCCCTCTAACAGCATTGACGGATGAATTTAACAAGAGGGGCACTATCTGCCTCTCCAAGAATAGAACGGCTAAACTATCTGCGGCCTTGCTTGCATGGTTTCAGCAGTATTGATGAATATATCACGGTGTGTTCAGTCAGAGGGAACCAATCCTACTCCTCCTTTCCTTTTTTTCCTTTTTTTTAATCACTGATTCAGTTAGATCTCTTCCCATGGAGTCGGGTGCGATGACCCAAGGTAAGCTGCATTCTCTCAAGCTGATTTGTGTGTTGTTAAATGGAAATGCTCTCAATACCGAAATGCATTTATTCCATCTAATCTGCTTGAGTTCATGAGCGCCGCTACAACTCTGTAGTATAGTTGTTTGCAATGTTGTGTGACATTATGTTAACAAACTACCTAGAGCAAGAAACTTTGATTTAATTTAGCTCACATTATACCTGCTGTAGAAACTTTGTGCACAACTCTACTCATACCAACAGCTTTTTTTTTCCAAACCGAAAAAGAAAAAGAAAAATAACATATTTGTATTCACGAGTTTGTTGGCATCTCTTCCTAGAAGAACAATGCAATCAGAGGCTTTATAAAGAACAAACGTGGTTTATTATTCACATTCAAATGATTAGGGAAATCACAGAATCTCAGACAGACAATTGATCGCAGCTCAAGTGTATGCAGATTCGAAAACGCATGTTTTCAATGACACCCTGTCAAAACAAAGCCCTACAATTATTTCTTTAAATACGACAATGGAACACTGGGAGCATGAATCTCTTCCAAGGCCAATGCTGCATTTGAATGCTCCTCTGATCGTCCCATTTCTTAGTGTTTTGTTTAGTCTGACACCACATAAATGCAGTATCTTGCAATGTTAGCAAAAGGTAAACTTAGTTTGTGCGTCTTGTCTGGGATCTGGATCTACTACAAAGTGTAATAGGTTCTCCTAGGTTTCCACAAAGTTTTATGAAAATCAAGGCCTGTAGATTTTCAATTACACTGATGAGAGACAATCAGATAAATAGATAAACGCACAAACAAAGCCCAAATCATTACCTCCTTGGCAGAGGTAATACGTTGATCGCAACAAGTGGAACTATACCATGTTCAGTGACAAAATAAATGGTTATTTCTACAAACAGAGCTATCATTTTCAAAAGGCTGCATTTCAGTGTGCAACATTATTGCCACATCTCCCCCGCATGTTTTAGCACAGCTCTACTGAACTCTACTCGCTGCATTTAAGTTCTCCATTAGCAATAGTTGATAATAGCTGGTATTTATTTTAGAACTGCAGAGATAACATCCAAGAGAGCAGAGAGGTTACTAAAAGTTGGAGAGAAAATACTGAAGACCCCAAATTGTCAGAAGACATACTACACAAACCCGGCACTTTTTAAACATCGAATGCATTTCTTTAAAATGTTCAACCAAGAAATACATATATTTTCAAATGGCAGTCCGCTAAAATGTACAGTGAAGTACACACAGTCCTCTCTGTTTGGTGGCCAATCAAAGAAGTCAGCAAGTGTCCTATTTTCACTGCAATCTTGTGAGGGATTGGCACTATCAGCTGACCACCACACCTACACTAAAGGTGTGCTATCAGGAGTGGTCGAGTGAAGGAGTAAAGAGACAATTGCCCCTGGTATCAAAATTGAGTCAAGTCTATCAGAGCTCTACTGTAGTCGAAGTATGCTGTCAGCATGCAAAAGGACTTTGTAAATAATAGAACACCTGTCATCTTGTTGCAAAAATGGTCTATTCAAGCGCCTATCAAACAAATATTTATATTGTTGCTTTTTAGATATGACATAATAAACATGCAGTTCAGGAGTGATTTGATTTCAATATTTCAGTATATTCAACCAAAGTGAATTTCTCTCGGCCATCAATGATTGAAACATTCTTCCACTTTTGAAATGAACGATACAGTATCTGACTCGTTGCCCGTGCTGCTTTCTCCTCTTGTTGTAATGTTCAAAGGAAGAACTCTCACCGAAGCGGATGGCAAGACAGCAGTGGGAGGTTTGAAAGTTTTACAAGAAACCTGGACTAACACAGCGTCACTTTACCACACCTGGTGGGTGGACTATCTACCTCTAGTTCAAGGTGAAACAGCTATAAATGAAATCAAACACTCGAAAACAAACAATGTTGATACCTGGGTCCCACTTCCTTGGTATTCTACATTTAATGTTGCTGTTTTTATTGCTTTTTTATTTGTGCCAATGTGGCCATTTATATCGTGTCATGGGAGAGTTGTTTTATTGGACTTCAAATAAGGTTGCCTTCATCATCATATTAAAAGGGCATTGTATTTTATGCCTCTACTGTAACATTTGTACCCGCTTTAATACAAATTCTTTATTTTTCTCGTACTGCCTGTGCTGCAGCACCTCGTTTCACCCTCTGACTGAAACCGGAGCCCAGTCTGCTCTGATTAATTTGCTTGCCCACTCTGTTGTGATTGGTCAACCATTTAGAGATATCCGGCCTAGCATGTACAATGTGTTGAGTGGCTAGCCAATAGCAGTGCGAGTGTTACGAAATGATGTCACTATGTCACAGGAGTAAACGAATGACTGCAATTCAGGCAGGGGGTGTGTGTGAGAGAAACTCCCTCTGGAGAGAACTTTGGGATTTTAGTCTTTGCAGGTTATTTATTTGCACCCAAACTAACACACTGCAGAAAAAGGAAAACGCCAAAAAGCATAATAGGACCCCTTTCGAAGTTGGATTCAGTTCTCTTCAACACATGCACAACATTCTCAAAAAATGCACACACATAAACAAGATTAAGTGTTTTTATTTTATTTTTTATTCTTTATATTTACTAATTATCCTCACATGCTAAGTAATTGCACCTGTATGGCGACACAGTTGGTTGTCCTCAGGATTGATTATATGTGGTGCATAGGTTAACAAGATCCCACTGCGGGAAATTATGAAGGACATTTATTAATAACAAAGCATGTGCCGGCCTGGGGAAAGGAGCACTCTGTTTTTCTAAGCAGTGCGCCCTGCCAGTGTATCCTACAGCGTCAGAATGGAGACGCAGACAAGGATTATAAACCACTTGTCCCTCAGGTTCTGTGACATTTTGGAAAAAAAACATAACGTTTTTTTTCCCAGTAGAAACGTTTAAAACTGTAGCTTTCTATACATTGGAACTGCAGCAGAGACATGGATCATCTACTTCAACTATATCAGTTTGATGCTGTTGTTGGTCACAAAAGGAAAAAATGTCCTTTGAGTATGGTGAGGTTATGCAATCATTTGAAATCTACCATTATGAGGTCTCTACAAAGACACAACTATAATCGTGAAAGCCATTGGGTGTTTAACTTTCAGTCAAATATGAGGCAAAACGAGTCATATTATTATTATTATTATTATTATTATTATTATTATTATTATTATTATTATTATTATTATTATTATTATTATTATTATTATTACTATAATGAGAGTGCAGCATGGATAGATAGTGTAGACTATTTGGTTAGGGGGTTGCTGATTAGGTTATGCGAGAATATTATCCCCGGGGATATGTGTGTTTGTTTGTGTGTATTTCTTTCCATTGTTCAGATGACATGCTCATTACTCACATCTTGAAGGGAAGAAAATATATATAGGTTACATACTGTTTCTGTAATGGCCTTTGGTTCAGCATTCACTTAAATGTTATAAATCTGACAACATTTCAACTTTTTTCAAAAATCGTCATGCAAATCTGACAAATGAATAAACACCATCTACAATTATCGCACTTTTACATCCATCACATAGATTATCCAAGGGTAATACGAATGAAGCATACCTCTGTCATTTTTTTTTTTTAGCTTGTTATTTTCCGCATCCATATAGTACAGTGGCAGACAGGGTCAAATGGCTCCAAAAGCCATAAACACTTCCATTAGAAGAAATGTTCTGCATAGACAAAAAGCTATAAATTAAAAAAACTGCTAAAAGCTTAACAGGGACACAAATAGCTAATCTAGTCATTTCAAATATACTGACACTATACTAACAATTATGAAACAGACTAACTCTGCAACAGTTGGACAACTTTAATCCACCAATGCAAACATTTTTTGTATCCCTATTCCCATTATGTTTGGAGCTTTCAGCGTTTATTTGTTTGTTTGTTTTACTTTGCAACTTTTAGTATTAGCAGTGTTTCTTTTATGCATCACTTTTAGGAAACCTTTAACGTTTCGTCAAGTTGATGAAGCACATTTGTGTTTTTATTTTACGCAATCTCAACATACGAAAACGTCTAATTACAAACTATTACAAAATGGTTTTCCTAAACATTTGAATTGTTTTCAATATTTTAAAAGATCCATTTATTTAACTTGTCAACTGAAAATAATTTGCACACAATTAGGAGGTGTTGATATTTTAACTCCAAGCACTCAGTTTCCCGCAGTTTGCATTAACTCTTACTTTATTTTGTTAATTGGCCCCCCAAATGACATTTTATTTATTTTCATGTTTTCCTGCAGAGGTAATTGGAGTAATGAGGAACATTGCTTTCTAACAGAACAAACCACAAGACAGTGTATGGGCAAGTCAAACACTGCTGCCGCACCAAAATATTTTGATGGCTGAATTGTAAGAGCTGGACTGGCAAGCAAGCAGAGAATTTTTAAGAGAAACAAAGACATGCTGAAAAAGAATGAGAGGGGTGAAAGCGTTGGAGGGGTGGTTTGGAGAGTTGGGAGTTAAAGAAATAATCATTGGGAGAGGAATGTGCTATCCACAGGGGCTCCTGCTAATTGCCTCGCTCATGAGTTTGTGGGACGTGTTAGTCGGCTACTGGATCTGGATCCAGCTCTGCCGCCTCGGGGGTGTTGGCATCTCGGCTCACCAGACGACAGCTCAGTTTGACATGGATATTTTTTTTCTTCTTCCTCCCAGCCATTGCAGCCCGCCTCCCCTAGAGGGTTTTCCCCCCTATCAGAAGTGGCCTAGCTGTGATGGATTGGCATCCTGCGAGTGTCAAACTGCTTTATGGCTCTTTAATGAGGCGATCAGGCACAGGCAGCCTCCACTGCCAGTGCAACTATTGGTGCTTAAATAGGAAATCAAAACAGGTGAACTTTCATTATAGCTGCTGCTGTTCAGTGGGCAGAATACTCCCACATAAACAAACACACATGCATTTACAGTGAGAGTAAATTAAGGTTTTTCTATATTTTTCTCTGTACATACATTCACTTTGGTAATGGACATCGACTGCTCAAGGGATTTGTGAAAACGCACATTTTCTGATTTAGCATAATTAAACTTCTATTAAGATAATAATTTAACCTACATGTAAATAGAAATCTGCATTTTCCCCAGGTATAGATAAGAATACACAATATGGTTTGAATAGAGTCAAACCATATTGTGTATTCTTATCTATTGCATAAATTAAAGATAATGTGTTGGCATGTGCATTCTGAAAACAGATGTCTCCCCTGCTTCAATATTGCATTATTTTTTGAAATTACATCATTAGTGAAACAGCACAGAACAGCCAGCAGATAGCTTCATTAATTGATGATGTTTCAGCTCACAACAATCTGTTGGTTTAATGTATTCTGCATTGATAGAATGACAATCCACAAAAACAGCCTGCACATGAGAACATACAGCTACCCTTTATCAAAATCGCACTTGTCTAAACACATCATGCCTACACAAGTACCAACACGCAATTCAAAACAGGAGCTAAAGTGAACCCTGTTGACAAAAAAATATTCTCCAATTGTGTGTAAAAGAAGATACAGAAGCATGCAATTATTCAAACTGTGCCAGCTGTCACAACAGTAATGTGCCTGTGCATATGCTGTGTTCCATCAATCAAGAAAGTGCCACATGTTTGCCTTAGAGCTGTGGTTTGGTGAATGGTTAAAAAAATACCCAGACAAAAACTAAATGTACAAATCGAAAGCCAAAGTTAGGTCTGTGTGTTGCAAACAATAAAACCCTTTGAAAATGTGTTGTGCATTTGTCATTTGTAAACTGCACTTTAAGGGTTATTTGTGGCCACCAAATTGGCTAGGAGAAATAATCGAGCATTGTTTAACTGACAGTGAAAACTGCAACTGAGGATAAACTCTGAAATGCTTATTATTGTTTTTGTGTAAATAGGAACATTATATTTCTCCAGCATAACAATTAGAAATGTCACAAACATGGTCATCACATGGTGAGGATAGCTTCAGTAGCCTATCATGCAATTAAATGAGCTTTAGTTGAGGGTGAACAAGTAAACCTTTTAGATTACCAACCCTAACCCATTATGGGAAATACAAATTATTTACTTTTTTAATGGTTTGGTTTCTTTGAATCTAGGTGTGGTGGAAAAGCGTTATCTCTAACGTTTTATGCACAATTAGAAAGAACAAAAAACCTCTTTGCAAAGATAGAGACAATTTGTATAGATGATTCTGATATGCGTTAATGATTTTTTTCAACCAATTACTTTTTTTGTATTGTGATGTCCCAATTGTCTCTCTGAAGTAGAGAAGCAACTTTCTCTGCCTAACTAAGGGCAACATTATGCTATAAAAATACAAAAATCTAATTTGTATTAAAAATATCCCTTACATAGTGAATGGTAATTATTGCAAGTATTGAACATTTAAGTTGAAATAACTTTAAGAATGTAGTACTGAATTGTGTGACTTTAAAAATACTGTGTGCGTCCTAGTTTTATCAAGTTACAATTATGCATTATAATATAGAAATCTGTGGTGACCTCTTCAATACACGATCAGTGTTAGGGTTATTCAGCAAATATATTTTATTGTATTAAAAATGCTTTAAATGTCATTAAGTTCATAACCACCATGATTTCAATAAGATAAGATGATAGAATTAGATCTTTTATTTTTTGTACACATTTTTATCCAATATAGAGCAATACATTTTTATTTATAGCACAGAAAAGAAATCATATTATTTTGATTGAGCCAAATACACTTAAATCGATTTTTGTCTTGTCCGTCTATTGTTCCTTAGAGGATGAACATATAGAGTTTTCTGATTGGAAATACTTGGTGCTCCTCTTTTAAAGAGTCCCAGTATTTTGGTTTCAAACAGAACCAATTTCATGCTGCTTTAACACTCAGAAAATCATTTTAATCCAGGAACACAAAGCTGATCCCAGACTGCTTCTGACAGCTGAAGGCCGTTATGAGTCCAGGATTAATTCAGCAGTATGTAGTATTGACATGAAACCTTCTGTGTATTCCGTGACCACAGACGGATCACAGCAGACTCAGCATTTCCCTCTGAGGCGTACCTGCTATCTGATGGTTTCAATGTTATGTTTGACTCATATCATTGCACCACAGATAATTCTCTTAACTGTACCATGCTTCAGTAAAGTCAGGATAGGTATGTGTTTACTACATGAAATAAAACATGAGCAGGTGAAAAGAGAGGCGTTATTAAATCAGTTATTAGTCCTGCTCTAACCTTAACCAAGTGTTTCAAGTAATGACACATGTTTAGCGTTTAAGGACATGTTTACCATTTTCTCGAAAAAGCTTTTTGTTTGTCATTAACAAGGTGAAATGGGAGCAAATGATCTATGCCATGGTTTATTCTTTATTGTTCAATTGGGACATGCATGGCCAGGCCCGTCAAACAAGTGCACAAGTGATTGGCCGCTGGGATGTTTTATCAAGCAATAAATCGGGATCAGAGCTGCTCCCGGCTCAACTCACTTTTAAAGAGTTCAAGGTGATCAGTCGAGGTTTAAATTGCTAACCAAACCTCCGGGGTTCTGATCTGGGTTTCTGCTGAATTGTGGCTGTTTGCTCTAATAAGAGCAGATAGACTTTATTCAACTTCAAAGCGCCTGTACCCAAGCAAATTGAGCAAAATAATATATAAAAAAAATTAGAAAACCCATTCCTGTGAAAGAGAAAGTGAAAAAGAAACAGAAATACTGCCACAAAAGAAAGAAAAACATTTATTTGACTAATGGGAGAAACGGACCAAAGGTGGCGGACTACAGTTAAACGCAATTCGTAAGGTCAAACAAAACCACCTCTGAAACAGGAAGTCAGACTGAATAATGTAGTAACATTTAAACATAATTCAGTTAATTTGAACTGAAACACTGCCTTTGTTTATTTTAAATTCTCCCCTAAATATGACCAGTAGCCATACCTTATCCATAGCAACAACTTTGTATATTGCCTAAAACATGAAGAATTTAAACAACCGTTACAACACGTTGCATTTGCTTATTTAATAAGGCAGCTTTAAATTGAGACTTTTAATTTGAATAATCTGCACTTCCTTTGTTACTCTTGTAGTCCCCTACTAATTTCTGTTTACATGTTCATTTATTCGTTAAATTTTCATATTTCCTATGTTTTAGAAGTCCTTGAACTTCACAGTTGTATTGGTGGTAGAGGTGTCAGTTATATAGCGAACAAATCACAGTTCAGGTGTTCTAACCTACTGGGTTTGAGAAGAGGGGGGACTTAGGTCGAAGAAGCGCGAAAAGGGGTGAGAGGCAAAGTACGGAGAAGTTAAGACCGGAAAAACACGTCTTTATTTATTTTGGGGTTACCAATGTTAAAATAAGATAGCATTACTGTTGTGTGTTCGAGTGCCTGTGAGAACAGCGTGGAACCAATTTGGTGACAAACTCACAAGACTACGCAAAACTGCGAGTGTAGTGGAGAGTTAAAGATAACTCAAGTGTTGGCACTAGTTCTCTAGTTTATCACTAGGTTCACCCCGGTGTGTCGGCCAGAACACCACTTAAAGCCAAAGGTCCAGTGTCCAGAAATGAGGAGCTGAGATGATGCTTGACCTTCTTTATTATGTATTTTAATGGTTTGGATGTTTGAATATGTATACTATACATATTCAAACCAATTTTAAACGCCCTCAATTTACAGCTCCAAGGCAAGGGAAAATTAATCTGTGACATGTATTCCCATGTCAAAGCATTTGAGGTTAAACTGGCGCTGCTTGTTGGACAAGTGCAAAAACAAGATTTCACCCATCTCCCTGCTACTCGAAGCCTCTCAGCTGAGAAACCAGTGGTCCCATTCCCAACCAAGAAGTGCAAGGATGCACTGGAAACGCTGAGGGCGGAGTTCAGTGTGCGGTTCCGTGAGCTTCATGTCCACGCTAAAGAAATTCGCATATTCCAGAACACTTTTGCTGCCGACATAACTGACACCCTGCCTTCTCTTCAGTTTGAACTGGCTGAGTTGCAGACCTGTGATGTGCTGAAAGACGCATTCAACTCCAACTGTCTCATAGAGTTCTATGCTTCCCTCCCAAACGAGACCTACCCCAACATAAGAAAGCACGCACTGAAGATGTCCACAGTTTTTGGGAGCACATATATCTGTGAGCAAGCTTTTTCACGCATGAAGCTGATAAAAAATCCGATGAGATCAAGACTCTCAGATCAACACCTGCATCAGTCTCTGAGACTGGCTGTAACTGGGATAGAACCTGACATCAATCTCCTCACCAGTCAGAAGCAAGCCCACAGCTCACACTGATATGGTAAGCCTGCTGATTTCAATAACTATGCATTTATATTATGAATTGATACATACTATACTATGTCAGTATAGCAATGCTCTTTTTATAAGCAACATGTTTCTTGAACAGTGATTTCACAGACAAAATGAGACTGCAGCATGTCATCTGCTGATCGGCTGCTTGTGTTTTTTATCTAGCATTCCTGAAGGGCCTGCATGCTTCCAGGACCACGGTGAAGTGAGGAGGAGAGATTGTGGTTGACCGCTCCCATCCTGGAGCCAGGATCCTCATCATCACAGCACAAAAACCTCATCTAAGAGTCATGTAAATACAAAATCAGATCACCTTATATACCTGTTTATTACACTTGTTCTGCATTAATGTTATTTCACTGTAGCCTTAGTAAACAAATATACCTGTGTAGACAACATACTTGTTAACTCACCTTTACTTTACTCTGTATCAGTGGCGGCTGGTGAACATTTTTTTTGGGGGGGCGCAGTTGGGCGGCACGGTTTAAATAGCACTTTTTTAGAGGTTTAGCTTAAGACAGTTGGTTAGGTGGCTGCGGCCACATTCGTGCTTCTTACATTTTTGTGTGAAGTGCTTTAGATCCTTCATCCCGGTTGTAGTCCAAAGTGTTTCAGTCACAGGACTTTGAAATAACAGACAAGGGAAACAAAAAAAGGCATTGCTCACTGTACAACCAGCTAACCAATTCCGCTTAGCATACAAGTTTGAGAAGAAAGTCCGAGTGTAGGTTCTCCCGCGATCAGTGGTCGTCTGTTGAATGTTTGAATCCGGACGCTCGGGTCCCAAGTCTTTCAATTTCTTCTTTTCGACATCTGATAGTCGATGAAACGGTGTTTTAAGTAGAGCTTGCACGGAGTTCTCAGCCATCGATGTCGCCATATTCACTCAATCTAAGTTTCAGCTAGCTATGGTGCTGCTCTTTACGCTTGTGGTTAGGGAATGATAACGATGCTGATTCGCCGAAATAGTCCAATCGCGTATCTAAGAATGTCACATTGAACTAAGAAACAATGCCATTGGCTGTGGGCGCAAAGATTTGCGCCCACAGATCTAAGTTTCATCCTCCAATGAAAAGCTATCCTTGCTAAAATGACTGAGAAAAGTATAAGCTCTCCTATAGACTCCCATGTTATCGGCGCCCACGGACGGTAGCCGACCTGCCTATTCTCAGAAAAGGCGAATGGCAATATATTATGTCCGGACACATTTTAGCGGTTCTTGACAGTGGTCTCCCATACACATTTAACCCATAAACACGGTACATTTCTTATTTCAATTATGTTGTATATAACGTTTTTTAACTCAAAAAGTCAGGGTGGGCGGCGCCCAAGCGCCCACTATTGACGCACCGCCACTGCTCTGTATAAACACATTCACTCAGCTCACTTAGATCAGATTACTTCACCTGATTTTTACTGTTATTCTGTATTAATATTATTTCACTATCTGTAAATACAAAATACCTACCAATTGTTATTTCACCTGTACCTGTTACAAAATCACATTACCTCATTGTTACCTGGCATCAGCTTGTGTTTTTATTTTCTATAAAATAAAAGGAGTATCTGTGGTACTTCAAATAAACACGTGAAGACTTTGTATTACTTTTTTTTGCAAACCAACAGGTGGTGCCAAGGCCAAGCAAAGGGCAGCTGCAACAAATGATCATTATATTTCCACAATAATACTGGTTGTCACTTTGGTCCATATTATTTCCTGTTATAGACTGACCCCGGCCCCCCATCACAGATAGGAAAGTTGATGTGGCCCCCACCGATAAAAGTTTGGGGACCCCTGATGTATAGTCTTCCATCATGTACGCACACTAACACAACGAAACCTTCCCGCAACTACTTGTAATGGCCACCGTCTGACCTAGTGCCACGTCACACCAAACACGTGAGCTCTCCCCTCCCCCCCCTCATCATCTACCCAGCAACTGAAAGTACTGAACATCAACACAACTTTGGAGCCTTTTCCACAGCGAGACTGTATGCTAACTGTAGCAACGGCTAAGTTAGCCTCATGTTTGGCTGCGTTGTCCGGAGTCCGGGTTTATTGTTTAGTAGTTGAACAGTATATATACTTAATCTTAAGAGACTCCTGTGCCTGCCTGCTGCCGGTTGACAGAAGAAGGACATCGGGCCAACAGGAGGACTACGCAGGATTGTTTCATCGGGGAGATAGGTCTATGGATCGGCCGTGTGGAGGGAATATGAGCCCCATCTAGCGCGCCAACAAGGGTACCATAACTGACTAAAATCCCGGGTACTTTTATTGATTTTGTTTTGAACCGAGTCGTGGAATATGTGTTGTTGTTATTAAGTTGACATGTTAATAAGGTAAAGTGTATACAGATTGACAATCAATTCCGGTACAGTTCGGGTATTTCTGATAATCGAATATTTCTCTGATGGTAATCAGAGTGGGGGCTCTAGAGCTGATATTTGGAGTTGCATGGGAGATTTATTACTTTGCAGTATAGCTACGGTCTATCGCCGTGCCACCTGAGGGCTTTTAGTGACCAAAGTGAGAACCCTAGATAGGAGAGCTTATAGTAGATCCCACCACAGCTCCTCCCATGCTCGTAGTACTGTCCTGAGCTAAGTGGTTGGGAGGGCTACGTTATTATCACTTCATGTAAACACAGGAAGTGCTTTGTTTTCATGAGATTACTACTTGATGCTATATAGAATTACACAGCATATTTTAGATTACTTCTCTGTACTAACCTGGTCTTTGTTAAACCTGCCAAATAAGTACTTTTATTCTAAACAGGCTGAGAAATATAATTGTTTTCTGTAAAATTGTTTTCTGTATACTGAGACTGTTTTCAGTTTCACACTTATCAGCATTAAATGCCTGTCAAAACAACACCTGCCTGTCCCTTGGAGGAATGATGCTGGGAGAGTTTAGCAAAGTAATCCAAAATTGAATGGTTCTCAAACATCAGTATTCTGCCTGTCCTTATGGCTGCATGATATTGGCCCATGTATAATGTTCCAGCACCCAAGTGTCATGGTAACCATTTTAAAGTTTACCGCTTTTAGTCAGACGTTGCTTGACATGCAAAGCAAACCTGTTACCTCCATGCTTTGCAGCCATATTGACACTTACAGTACTGTCCCCCCCCAAAGAATAGCCTTCCTTAAAGCAAAGCAAGTGACGATTATGTGAGGTGAAATGTTGGTTTGAAATAAATCATATCCCTCGTTCAATCACCCAAAAATTGTAAGCGCTGTCTGTCTAGCATAGTCTCTATAGTATGCATTTAAACAAATTTGAAGCAATCACATTTCTATTTGTCCATTCTTCAGATTCTAATCCCTCTGTGTTTCTATTGTAATTGACTATTGGAGGCTACAAAGTCCATAGGACATATCGGCAAAGTGTTTTTGCAAATGTCAAAGCTGAATTTGCTAAATTGTCAGTGTCCTCAATAGATAACATTTCTCAAAAACATTATTATTTGTTTCCAATATTTTTTTTTTATCGTAAGCTTTAAAAATGATTACTCACATTGAAACTAACATTGAGTAGCTTGACAACAATTCTCAGCTCAAAGTCACATTTTACGGTTTTCATCAGCAGTCATTTTTTAAATAAATGATAGGGCCACATGTTATCACTTTATCGGAAGATGAACAATAATGGAATATGACTAAAAAACACAAGCAAATGTTTGGTAAGTAGACTTTGAGCAACAAATCTTTAAAACACTTTCAATTTCGTGATTATCTCGCAGCCTTCATCATTTGTTGTGGTTATTTTCTACAAATCAAGTTGAATCGGAATATAAGTCATAGCTCTGAATCCGTTGTTGGTTATTATTAGCAGCAGCTTGATCAATTATTATTCTCCCCTTTTTGTAAGCATCAATAGGTAGGATAAGTGCTGTATAAAGTATTTCATTTAATAATAAAAAATGGTAATATTGAGTTTCCTTAGAAATGGTTTGGTGAGGTTTTTTGTTGGAAATGAGCAGTTAGAAGAATTATTATCTTTCAATATGTCTTGTATGAAGCAATTACGGCTTCATGGCAATACTTTATTCAAGTTTAACGGTGTACATTAAACAATATATCTGGAGCGGTCTGTTATAACATAGATTGATCCTCCATCTTAGCTTATTTCCATCCAAATGTCAGCTTTGATTAATCACCACAGAGAGAGCCCTCCACCTTTGTCATGCATCTGCAAAATCCCAGCACCTCCACACCGCTTAACAGCAGACTCTACCATGGCAGGGGGAAAAAAATACAGAACGGGCTAAAGTACAGTGAGAGGATATTGGAAGAATGTACCACAGTTTCATCAAATGAAATCATTTCTGCAACGAAAAAAAAAAATCGAAAAACTGTAAAAATAATTTAGTTAAAGTCATGGTACATCCTTAGAATGATTGACATTTCCGTCATATGCCGTGTTCCAATAAATGTTTATCATTTTTTCGATCAAATAACAAATTGAAAGTCAAAACGATCACAAGTTATTTTTCTTGGTGCTCTAGTGAAAGTGCTTTGATTGAAGACATCTTGACAGCTAAATGATTTCATTAAGCAAAATGAAATTCATGCAATATTTCAAACAGTGATTATTAATAGAAATAGGGCAATAAACAGTTTAGGTGAGGCCAGCAGACATTAATCTGTCATTCTTGTCTTTCAAAAATGATTTCTTAGTTAATGACCTGCCTTATTGTGATTGCATTTTATTACTGATAACCGATACGGAAACAGAGATTATAATCCCCCCATTATGCAGCAAGGGTCGCTGATTTAGGAAGTATTATCTACATGTATTTAATTTAAAGTTATGGATAAACTTTATAGAAAGTTTGGTGTGAAAAACAATATTAGCCTATCTCATTGCCCTTTCTCAGCTTATAATATCCCATCTGTACTTCTGGGGAACCTTTCATTGCCTTAACTTCTTTTTTTTTTCCTTCAATTTATTTACTGTTTTCTATTAACATTACTGGCACCTTTGAATCATAAGCACCAAGCTTTAAAACTTCACACGCATTTCATTGCATCTTTCCTTGTTCTATATCCTCCACTTCTGTGTTTAAATTGTCTTTGTTTTATATCAAAATGCACCTTTCACACTCCCTCCTTTGTCCCCAGTTCAACTCTGAGCAACAGAAAACACACTTTGTCTATGTATATGTATCTTATATCATAAGATTAGATCTACAGCATTTTAGGAAAGAATTCGGCCTCCAATGAATTTTTGCTATTGTATATTGGCATGATTTGTAGACAAAGGGGCTTAGGCAAGGCAAATAACTGTGCCCAACTGCAGTTTTGTTGTTAAAAAGGCTCATATTTTGTCTCAAATCTTTTGTGTTTTTATTTTGTCAGTCCAGAATGAAATAATGTACACACATCTCCAGCAAAACCTCTGTGGAGCTTCCTGCATTCACTCTCTAGTCAAGATGTGTACTGTTAGAATAAAATACTGTGTGGTTATCATACATATGTTGAATGAAGAGGATCCTATTCATTCACAGGTAATTGTAGAGCCTATTATTGTCGACTGTAACAGATGGTGCAATAGAGTGCAGCTGATTAAGAAAATCCCCTGGCAAAGTTCCGTGTTTTTGTATTATAATTGCCAAATGTCCCAGCGACCCAAGTTTTGTGGATGTTTATTCAACACATTGCAATAATAACGTCTGAATGATGAAGCCATTTAAATGGATGGAGTACACAAAATTGAAACACTAATGAAACTCCGGTTAACGTGAATACCATGGAAAACAAACACTCAGCATATACATGCTTAAGTGCTGAATATTTAGATTTACCTTGGTACACAGTGCACTTAAGTACATGTGTAAATATATAAATATATATGGAAGCAGATAATGAATAGTCTGTCTTTTCCTGCATTAACAAAAACAATTGTTCCTGTAGCTTTATCGCTTATGATGAAAGACCATTGAACACACGGTTCCTTTTGAGTGAGCGGTTCATTTATTTCTCTGGTAGATGGCCACATTATATATAGCACTGAATATATATAGAACTGTTTCACAGATGTTTGACCTGAGGTGTGTTTTTTCTGCAGACATAAAGAACATCACCGTAAAATTGAACACATGAAGTGGGACTACAAATAATCTTTTATACATTAAGTGTTCAACATGAATGTCACCAGTATTTTTGGAACACTTAAAGAAGACACAGCACAGTGTGAAGTCACCACAGGAAATTAATGTTTTCTCAAACAACCGTTCTCATGATTGCTTCCAAAAGGTTATTCCTTATTTCATGCTTTCTCAAAGGAATGTGACAATTATACAGTGGCTGACAGGTACAAACGCAGTACAATGGCCCATAACATTTCCATTGGGAAAAACATGCTGCAGTTCCAAAAATAATGTGCATATCTGGTAATGTGGAGGAATATGTTTCCTAACTTGCATGTGTTTTGCCGCATTTATTTGCTTGTTTCGATGTTCTCCTATGTCTCCTAATGGAAGTGTTTTAAGCTGTTGCAGCACGTTCGCACCTCTCGGCCGTTGTACAATTTCCCACTCATTACATGCATATGGTCTTTTCAGAATAACCTACCATATTCAAGTAATTCAAGTTGGTAAGATCAAGGGAACAAAACTACTTATTTAGGTTTACCAAAGGAGGTTGAAACTACTACGTAAGTCGTAATGTCACATGACAAATGCGTCGTTGCTTTGGTTGAAATAATATGGAAGTAGCATTATCCCTTGGTGATTTTGGAGCAATCTGTTCACCATGAACCCCCTATTGATGGCAAACCTTGTTGCTCTTAAAACTTTATGGTTAAAAATTAACATAAACAAATATGTTGTGGGATATGCATGACCACAGTGGATTTTTTGTATGGAGGTGTAGCTACAAACAGCTGTAACTTGAGCGGAGCAAGAAACTTGAGTTGCCTAGTATTTATCCTTTACATTTTTTTTGGCACCATTTGGTGGGTTAAAGTTGGTATGGCAAACTTTCCATTATTGTGCAAAATTGGCAATATTAAGAAGTCATGTTTCAGGCTCTTTAGCTGCTCAATCATCCACTACATTTTGTTTTTAGGCACATACAGCATTGGTTGTAGCCCTACATCTCTGTAATTTGTCTGTCGGTGAGTTAAGTGTTATCGTGAATGATAGCAAAAAATAAGACCCAAGCTGTTAAACGACATAACTTTTCTTTTTACTAAGCACTTGCTCAGGAGATACTGATAAAACCAACCAAGCACTAGAAGTTACTTTTTAATTACTGTGAAACTATATACCCCCATGAGACATTTTTGCTTATCACTTCTTAAGCCCATCTGATGTTAAAAATGCCTTTGAGACTTAATGGACTGTAGTTTCCATTAATGGGGCATTTTAAAGTTCTCTACCACCAAAGAGGTTTTTTTCCAGCTTTATAGAAAGTGACATTTCTAACTGCAGCACGTTTTGAAAAGAGAAAGAAAACACTTGACATTTCCCCCCCCCTGAACACGATTTATTTGATTTTTTTGTTCTCTTTTTGAATATTGAATTTTGCCTTCAAGACCATACTTAGCATTGTTTGTAGATAAAAGAGGGGCATATCCCTTCAAAATAAGAGTGCTGATTTCATCAATGTGCTATATAGATGAATCCAAGCACTGATAGCACATCTGTTGAAGCTGTGTCACTGTGCATCTATGTCCCAGTCCTCTATGCTCTAAAAGTTCCAAAATACATTGGAATCTCTGAGGCCCTAATCAATCAAGCCCACCAAAGTGGCCGAGTATTAGTGACACGTCCCCATTCGGCCCTGCCTTCCTAACTGCATTCCAGCTGAGCAGCATGTAAATGTTTAAAGCCCACACATCTTCTATCTGCAGCACTCCCCACTTTATGATCACAGGATGCCGTTAAACTTCTCAATTAGCTTCCAATTAAGTCTCTTCTGAAGCGGCGGAGAAGTAGGTCACCCAAAAATCATCACAGCCTGTTCAAACTCAGCGGATAAACCAATTAAAAAAAGTTTATGTTAAGGAACCGTTGATTCCTGGAAGACAATAACCTCTGGGGTTGCGTCATTGACCCAAGTCACTTCAAATCATACGGTTTCAGGTAATAGAAGGAAACACATCTAAAGATTAAATGTGATCAGGTGGACATATTAGGAAATGCTCACACATGATTGCTATTTTAAATTGGTCGCTTCTGATTTCATCTTCACTGAATGGTTTGTGTGGTGATAAATACACCGTAGAAACAACTCAGCGAAGCAGGACATACAAGCACTGCTCGGGCTTTTCGTACCATTAACGGAAATAGCTAGGTGGCGAAAGTTACAGTGGTTTGGACAAATAACAAAGGCCAACGGGTCGCTATCAAACAACATGCACGGAGATTGGCTGACGGGCATTAACCATGCATGAGACTGGCGGAAGATAGGGATATGTGGAGATGGGTGGTGATGTCATTGAAGTACCCCAACGCCCCCCGGGCTATGGGAATAACCTGCCCTGAATTCATTTGCAAAGTATCTATGCTCAGTTTTGCTTTAAAATTAAAACAACTCATGGAACAGTAAATACTTTGCTGCTGTGTAACTTTGCAATTATTGGATAAATATTTCACATCATTTTGTGTTTTATTAGGATTTCTCAAATGTGGTGTTTGCCAGACTTCAATGAACTTCAACGTCTTATTTTCCTTAAAAAGCTTAAAATTACAAGCAAGTGTTTTAGGAAACTAACTGTAGAAATCACTATCTTGTAAAAATGAAATGGATTGTGAAAGGGCTGCTAATAAGCAAGAATATAGAACATGTTATTGGAAAAGTTGAATAAGTCAAATAAGTTGCTCTGTTAAATCTGAAGTCTTCATAATACTTTTAACACCAGCTACTTGTATAATCCTTTATATAAGTTATTCCATTTTACATTTGTATATTGTATATAAAACTGTCTGTGTGCATGCTGTTACCTTTCTCAGTTATTAAGTTTGACAGTGCAAACACAGACCTCAGCATGCAGCTTCAACCAGCAACTCTTTAAATCTAAAGCAGAACATGCACAAAGCTTATCTCTTTTCTTCAATTCTACTGGTTGCCATATTTTCTCTTGTGCATTTTGACAGCTAGAAAAAAACAAAGAAGAACAGAAATTAGAATATTCCCCTGAGCAGCAGAGTGGCAAGAATCCACACTCACAAGAAGCATCTCTACAAAGAAAAGTGTGATTTTTGTAATAGCGACATCTGTACTGTCAGCTTTTGCATTTAGGTTGAAAAAGCATCAATAATCATGTTTTCTATTTGAGTGGCATGTAGTGGTTGCGGGGGCTTTCTTTTTTGTTTATGTTGACTCTTCCCTCAGAAGAGACCCAGGAGAGAGCCACCAGAGCCGAGGGGTCTGCAATAGCACATTTCAGATCACACAATGTGACAGGGCAAACATCTCTCTGCAGCCTGCACTCCAATATGCACAGCCTCGGATAACCGCGCCTTAAGTGAAATGCCAAAATGTTACAGAAAGATACATTGGAGGTCACGGGAAAGTATTGCCCTCTTTTTTTCCCCTGAGTGGATTGTAAATATCATGCTATGATATGTGCTCTGACTCTCATAAATCATTCGGTACCATATTATTCTCCTTGGAGACTGGCAGTGCGTGATTGTCTTTCTCTCATTCACCCACACACAAACACTCCATAACTGGATGGAATTGAAATGTGGTAACACTCAAATTTATTTTGAGATGTGGTGAGGTCGAATTTCAAGTGAACGGGGTGGAGACCAGAATATACCACAATATTTTGTTTTTATGAGACAGCTGTAAGGCAGCCTTAAATATATAGAAAATGCTAAGTTTTTCAGTATTGATTCATCTCGTGTTTTTGAATTATTGTCAGGATATGATTACCCTAGGCTATGGTAGAACTAGAACTCTGAAGACTGTAAAGAAACACATTTAGGTAGTTATTGATTGTGAAAACACATTATGTGTGAGATCTGGGGAATATTAGGGAACATCAGAATGAGGTCAGAATCTGAACATGAGCAGGAAAACAAGCAGGAAGATTGCAAACAAATCTCCATGTTTACTTGATATGAACAATAATGCAGGCAGCTAATAAAAGCATTTTGCAAACTGACTAGATAGTTGAACTTTGGCCTGCAAAATTCTTACTCTGGTTGCATGCCAACATAATATTCATATGAATTCAGGCAGTGGCCAAACATTTTTAATATTTGTGAATATATCTCAAGAACAACTTTTGACACACAAAGCACAAGGGGGTTGGTCCGAGATTATTTTACATTGTCTTGCCTTATCAATCAAGTTACTTGTTTTGCTTTCCTGTAGAAGGGCCCCTAATGTGCCAGATGAGAGGATGTTGATCTATTTATTTATTCTGCAAGTTGCAGCAAATCACTTAAGGAGACCATGAGAGCATTGCCGGCAACTCTGGGCAGGAAATAAATCTAGAAGGTACGTAGCTAACTTTGATCCAGAGGTGGTGGAAAGTCACTGTGTGGCAACCAATCTCTTTCGACATCTGCAATTTCTTATCACTAAATCCTGTTTATATTCCAAATCTTATGTACTGTGCTTTGTGGACGAGTAAAAGCAGTTTTACGGTTAGCCCTGATAGAGAGTCATGGTAGGGACAGGGTTAGGGTTACAGTAAAGTTTTACAGTCTATCTGAATATATGTGAACACTTTAATATGTTGATCCAACCTTCCGTTCATTACATCTTCAAAAATGCTTCCTTTGCTCACAAATTAAAACATCCAAAACCAAGACTTTGATCTCTTCCTAATGACTAACTCACTAAAGATCAGAGCAGAGAATTAAATCATGAAATATATTTGTATAAATGTTCAAACATCTGACAACATGGCCAGTGGAATCAACCCCTGTCTTTCATGCAATGACGATTTTGACACCACAATCACAGTACAGTATTAAAAAAAAGTTATTGCTTGGAGGATATGCTTACTTGTTTTGGTATTTGTTTACCTTCATAATCACACACAATGCTAGTGAGATACTGAGTATGATTTGTTTATGAGAGTTTATGAGAGTTGCAGCGCGAGCCTAGACAAATTCCACAGAGGAAACTGCACTTTCACCTGCGCTTCAGTGAGCGAGTGGGTGAAACAAGACCAAGTCGTGCTAATCCTTGAAACAATTCTTCCCTGCACTGACTGTTACCAACATAGCCTGTACCTGACCTTTCTTCCTCCTAAGAGGCAAACAATTCCACAGAAAGTATTACATTTAGAGGTGAGAGCAGGGGTGGTTTGTGTATTAGGGCTATTTGGGCGACGCACTACCAACGGGAAAAAGAGGGATTTTTTTTCCTAACACAGCAGCAGTCGTATTCAGTGTTCTAGACGTCATATCTGTCAAAAACATCATTGTCCAATCAGACTAAAGTCGTGCTTTACATGGTCCTGCCCCTTTAGGTGCGATTTCAGTCAGGTTGAACATCGACCCAGGGTTCTCTCATAGACTCTCATATAAAATGCATTTTTTTCAAACGTCAGAGCTTTCAATGCAATCTCTATGGGTTCCGGGAGGGCTTGCACTTACGCGCTTTCATCATACCTAACTGAGAAAAAAAGCGGGCAGCTTCTTCGATCAAGTCACTTAGTACTCTCAAGATAGCTAGCGTGCAGTGCAATTCCATTGTGTCTTTGAAAGAAGTTCCTTTTAGTCGGCGTGCAAATCCAGATAAATTGGTATTAAACAAGAACCTTCAAGACCAAATTTAACCATTCAACAAGTTTCTACAAAGGGGAGGAAGACCTACACCCGAGGATTTTCTACAAATCGGTATGAGAGACAAACCTGGCTAGCAGGCTGTGAAGTAGCCAAAGCAGTTTTCTGCTATCCCTGCCTACTTTTTCACCCTGAAGGTGGCACGGCAGACAGCAATGCTTAGACGTCGACTGGTGTAACAGATATGCAGCATCTATCCGAAAAAATAAAGAAACATGAGTTGTCGCAGATCCACATGGATAGCTGCTTGAGATTTTCGCCTTTTGGGAGGGTGAACATTGCCGCTCAACTGGATGAGGGATACAGGCTAGCTGTTTGTCGCCACAATGATGATGTGAGCAAGAACCGTCATCCAACAACCTCAACCGGCTTGTCCAGTGTGTGAAATTCTGCGGGGTGTTTGAGCTAGCTTTGCGAGGCAAAGGTGAAACTGAGGGCTCCACCAACCCTGGCATTTCTCTCGGACTGGTACATTTCGTGGAACAGTTAGATGAAGTTTTGATGAGCATCTGAAACATGCTACGGTGTTCAAGGGCACATCAAAGACTGTTCAAAACGAGCTACTGGAGTGTATGCTAGAGGGGATATATTTATGTTGTGTGTTGCCGTCTAGTGGACAACAAGAGGGATCTCTGTCTGAGTAAATCAGCTAACAAGAAATTGATATGGTCTTGCTTAATGTACCTATTAAATGGGTCACCTTAATCATTATCATAAAAAATTGCCCCCCCTGAGATTTTGTTCAGGAGCCGCCACTGGGTGAGAGACTAAGTAGAAGTAAAGCCATTAAAGTCCTCTCCACCACCATCACACATTTTAAAGAAAGTTATTCAAATGAATGAACAGTATTTAAAACCTCTAAGCTGCATGTCAAACAGTGGTATGTCTGCATATTTGCTTTCTTGTTTTTGATAATGGATATCTTTAAACAAAACAAATACTGGTAATGGAGCGAGGAGTGGGACAGACTGCTGGGCCAGATATGACAGTTGTGTCGAGTGTAGCTGTGAAGTCCCCTGTTGTGTGATTTGGCCCAGTTAGCACACCACACATTACAGAACCACTAAGGGCCAGCATGGGGCCTTCTCTGGGCATGCAGCTTGCCTAAACGCAGGAGACCCAAGGACAAGCATTACAGTGCAAGTGCTGTTGGCTCACAATGGGGAAAACAGCCATGAGGCCACATGGCGGAATCCTGATTGTAGCTTTTTAGTGTTTTTATCATGTCCCCCCTGCAAGTTGCTTCAGTGGTTAAGAATAGTGCAGTGTGGTTATGTGGGGCTAATTTTATTCAGTTTGATTATGCCTATATCTACCAGGGCAAAGTATTTGTCATGTAAGTACAGCATGAGTGAGTGATCTTTGTGTTTGTCCATGGATAATCTTCCATGCTAATGGACAAATCACCCTGCTATGTTTTTTGTCATTAACTGCTCAAGGACCTCTTGTGGTTGCTGGGACTGACAAGAACCCACTTTATTGACGACATCCACTGCTCACACCTCTGTTCTCCTAACAGGCTTGGTGGACTGTTTTTGAAAATGCTAACAGTTAACTGAAGTAGACATACACATTATTACATATCCCTTATTTGCCTTTTGTCTTTTTATTCGACTTATTAAGAGTTCTACAAAGAATGTAGGCTGTCCAGCCAGCATACTCAGCAGGCAGAGACAGCTGGGATACATACCGTGTAGAGCATTTTCCACATCTAACTCTGTGAATTAAGGGTTTAATTTAACCAATCTGTATTTGTCTATTCAATAAAATAGAATATTAGCAATAATATTTCCTTTCTTGACAAGGTATGTGTTTATTTAGTTTATTTCCTAGAATAAAGTTGACTTGCCATATGAACAACTGGCAGAGTTTCCTAGCTGAAACTACCGCTGTTTCCTCTTGATTCTCAAAGAAGTTTAGATGACTTGTTTTACCAATATATAATAGTAAAACAAAGCAGTTAACTCAGATATAATCTGGATCATTTTAAAACCAATCTAGTGTTACTTTTTCTGTATAGAAACGTTATTATCTTATTCCACTATAACTAACAGCAAGACTATAATAGAAGAAGAACATGTTGCTTCTATGACGGTCTATATTCACTTTAAAATTATTGGGTTTTTTTTTTCAATTGAGGGGATTCCACTCGCTTAGTTGTATTTGAATTTACAATGTTTATTTTAGTGCAGAAAAAAAATAAAGTCAAAGAAATGCGGCATAAGCACCACGTATTTGCATAAATAATGTATTTACGCTGTTTAAAAGCTGTAATTATGGTTCGGGACAGCTCCATGTATGATTATAAGTTATTTTGTAGAAACATTTTATTTGTGAAAAAAATAATGAGCACGATGTGTATAATTTGCAGCAAAGCAGTGGGATATGGATGTCAACGTGCAACTGTGTGTCAGAATGAATCAGCGTAAATGTGGACAAAATGTCGTTTTAAAACAAATGTACAATTAAACAGGCAGGAAATGACACTCCTTTGTAAACAGTCATTGAACAACAACTCCCAACTTCAAATAATTTCTATAAGCACAGAACTGAAATCATTTCCCTTTCTTGTATATTCCTCCAGCTCCAGGAAACCGATGTAAATGATCTGGTCGTTGTATCCAGCAGGGAACATATCCTCCCAGCTGAGCAGGGAATAGGTCATAGCCCTGAGATAGAGATTGGATCTAAATTGCTGCAATCTTGGCATTAGATAACAGCGGACGCACCCCCACTGCTGCACGGCTCCACGTCCCCACACAATCACAGGTGAGGTAATGAGAGGGCCACAGGTTCACTATTCATTATTTAGTCTTTCAAAATGTTGCACTTTAACCAGAACAGTTGCCCTCTCCTTAAAACAGCAGCTGGCCCTCCAGAGCATCTTAATCAGCCGTGGGTGTTGCCGAGGTGAATCCTTATTGTTCGTTACAACACCCCCCCCCCCCCCACACAACCATGTGCTGATAGCTGCTTCCTAACACGCAACACGAATCCCATGGTCAATCTTGTTTACGTGGCCCTGCAGTGGGACTCTGTTGTTGTGCTTGTGTCATGGACACAGAGATAACCTCCCTCCAACAAGGAGTCTAATTGCTTGCCCCTGCTTTGGCAGGATCAGAAAAGAGTAGGAGGAGGAGGATAGAGCAGTGTTATCTCTCTTAACTCCATTCAGCTGATATGACTGTAATGCAACACATTGCTAAAGCGCTACTAAATTTATTTTTGATAGAAGAGAAAACTGTCTGATAAACTCAGGTAGGTTAATAGAGGGTGTAGGAAACCTGCCAATTAAGAAATTAAAAAATTAAAAAAACGTTTCAACAGATTTTTAAGGACTCACACAGGATTTCCCTTGCTTTACAAAATGTATTCACTCCTACATAATCAAACTATTGGAAGTAGTTACATTGTCTCAGGCAATAGGTCAGTCATGCAGTACATAACGTGGGTGTTGCTGAACCCTGACCACCTGCCATAGTTGAATGTACATATTTTTACTGCATACATTTGCTGGAAAGATATTCCCTGAATGTCCAGCATAGTCATATCATTTGACTTAATATAACCTTTGTGTTGTATTCTCATTGAACTTGGAAGGTTTTTCTCCCCTGAAGTCAAAATTGAGCTGGTTTGGTTTGATTGCTTATTATTTATGTGATATAATGTATGACCAGATTATGTGCTACACCTTCTTTAACAAACTGTATTCCGACACATTAATACACGTTATTTGTGTTTTGGAACTTATGGTCAATAGACCCAAATGTTACATCATTTTTAAATTTAAAAAGTTCATTAAATAAATCCCAGAAGCTATACATTTGAACAAAATTAAGCATGGAACTATCCAAGTTGCAATCAGACAGAACAAACCCATATTTCTGATAGTAACACATTTATAAATGCATACATTGACACAGGAACAACAGGAAGGTTAATAATTAATCATTGCAACAGACACATGATCAAACTCATACCACATACTAGACATTTAGATTCAGACTGATAAAAGTATAACAAATCATTAGATATGAAATGTAAATGAGTGACAATCAGTTATAAAGTAATATATTACATGACCTTATAATTGATTTAAAATTATTATTATTATTATTATTATTATTATTAATAATAATAATAATAATAATAATAATAATAATAATAATAATAATAATAATAATAATAATAATAATAATAATTTAATAAATCCTTATGTTTTAAGATATTAGTATTTTTTATATTTGTTGTCACAAAGCATCATGGATACTGCTCTGTGCCTACTAACAGGTATTTATGCATTTTGGATATTGGCTAAAAGTAAAAATCCCTTATTCATTGTGTGTTAAAGAGTCCCAGCTGTGTTATGTTATATAAATATATATATATATATACAGTGGGGCAAAAAAGTATTTAGTCAGCCACCAATTGTGCAAGTTCTCCCATTTAAAAAGATGAGAGAGGCCTGTAATTTTTATCATAGGTATACCTCAACTATGAGAGACAGAATGAGAAAAAAAAATCCAGGAAATCACATTGTAGGATTTTTCATGAATTAATTGGTAAATTCCTCGGTAAAATAAGTATTTGGTCACCTACAAACAAGCAAGATATCTGGCTCTCACAGACCTGTAACTTCTTCTTTAAGAGGCTCCTCTGTCCTCCACTCTTTACCTGTATTAATGGCACCTTTTTGAACTCGTTATCAGTATAAAAGACACCTGTCCACAACCTCAAACAGTCATACTCCAAACTCCACTATGGCCAAGACCAAAGAGCTGTCAAAGGAGACCAGAGACAAAATTGTAGACCTGCACCAGGCTGGGAAAACTGAATCTGCAACAGGTAAGCAGCTTGGTGTGAAGAAATCAACTGTGGGAGCAATTATTAGAAAATGGAAGACATACAAGACCACTGCTAATCTCCCTCGATCTGGGGCTCCACTCAAGATCTCACCCCGTGGGGTCAAAATCATCACAAGAACGGTGGGCAAAAATCCCAGAACCACACGGGGGGACCTAGTGAATGACCTGCAGAGAGCTGGGACCAAAGTAACAGAGGCTACCATCAGTAACACACTACGCCGCCAGGGATTTAAATCCTGCAGTTCCAGACGTGTCCCCCTGCTTAAGCCAGTACATGTCCAGGCCCGTCTGAAGTTTGCTAGAGGGCATTTGGATGATCCAGAAGACGATTGGGAGAATGTCAGATGAAACCAAAATAGAACTTTTTGGTAAAAACTCAACTCGTCGTGTTTGGAGGAGAAAGAATGCAGAGTTGCATCCAAAGAACACCATACCTACTGTGAAGCATGGGGTGGAAACATCATGCTTTGGGGCTGTTTTTCTGCAAAGGGACCAGGACGACTGATCTGTGTAAAGGAAAGAATGAATGGGGCCATGTATCTTGAGATTTTGAGTAAAAACCTCCTTCCATCAGCAAGGGCACTGAAGATGAAGCGTGGCTGGGTCTTTCAGCATGACAATGATCCCAAACACACCGCCAGGGCAACGAAGGAGTGGCTTCATAAGAAACATTTCAAGGTCCTGGAGTGGCCTAGCCAGTCTCCAGATCTCAACCCCATAGAAAATCTTTGGAGGAAGTTGAAAGTCCGTGTTGCCCAGCGACAGCCCCAAAACATCACTGCTTTAGAGGAGATCTGCATGGAGGAATGGGCCAAAATACCAGCAACAGTGAGTGAAAACCTTGTGAAGACTTACAGAAAACGTTTGACCTCTGTCATTGCCAACAAAGGGTATATAACAAAGTATTGAGATGAACTTTTGTTATTGACCAAATACTTATTTTCCACAATAATTGGAAAATAAATTGTTTAAAAATCCTACAATGTGATTTTCTGGATTTTTTTTTTCTCATTCTGTCTCTCATAGTTGAAGTGTACCTATGACAGGCCTCTCTCATCTTTTTAAATGGGAGAACTTGCACAATTGGTGGCTGACTAAATACTTTTTTGCCCCACTGTATATATACATTTTTTATATTGTGTATATATATATAAACTAGAGGTGTGGTAAAACAGCAGGAATGTAGTCATTTACTGTTGAATGGAATATGAAATATTGTTATTACTTTAATTGGAATGAAACCAGAGTATACAAACAGCATTCACATTTAATCATAAATAATGATGTTTTCTTTAAAGAATAATCATCAAAACTAAATATGAACTTACATTAATTTGAAAAGCATATTTGCCAGTGCAAGTCCACCATGAGCTCATTTGTTTCATGTCATTAACTTATTGTGTTAACCCCCCCATGCAAATCGAGAGCATTTATCATAGGTGGCAATTTGCATAAAGAAACAACAAAGGTCCCACTATTGCCTGTAGAATCTCACATAGAATACAGTGCGGTGTAAGATCTCACTGGAACTATTTAAACCTCTTTTAATCTCTGATTAAATGTATAACAAGTCAGACAATTACAATGAGTCTGAAGGGCTCCCCGTGGAAACATTTCCTGGAGATCAAAGCAACAAAGGTACTGTATTCTGACAAATGTGTTTGGCTGTAGTTTCTCGATGCCCATTAAAGTAAAGCTTGATGAACCTGAGCGTGTATCAGTATTAACATAATAATCTCATTGAAGATGGTAATTGTCTGTTTCATTATAGTCATTCGCTTTATTAAATTCAAGCCATTACTTCTTAAGTGAACATCATGCACCCTGTGGGACTCTTCAAGGGTAGATAGCACAAGAGTATATGTGTCTTCAAGTGTCTTTAGTTACAATTAACATATTGCATTTGATTACATCTTTACATTAGGACTTCTGATGCTTCTGTTGCATAGAGTCTAACACACATTCAGTGTGGTACCTGAGCATATTTCATCAAGTTTATTAAGTATCCAAGCTAAAAGCCTTGGATATGTCTGAAATGTGACTCATACTCCTCAATTAAAACCATTATTTTATTTGATCTGAACATTTCTTATCTCACAAAAACAGGACTTTAATCGACAGAAATGTGGAGGAAAAGCATCTCGGGTACAAAGAAAAGCATTAGACATTTTATTACTAAACCTTGACTGTTGGGGCTCTTTTGAAAACATAAAGGGACACATTGAGGTTCTATAAAGTTATCCATAATGTTCAGCTATATGATGTTAAATGTCAAAGACTCTTCCGTGGAGGCTAAAGTCAAGGTGAACATGATCTTGAGTCCTAATGAACCAGGTTTAATAGCTGCTATTGGCATTGCACAGCTGTGCAGTTATCTGGTGTCCTAGGGATTTTTATTGAATCAAACATCATTTTTTGATGCAATTTATGAATTGTATTTCTTTCTGTGTCAGCCACATTAAAATTCAGTGATTACCTCTCTAAATATTAATATTCATCAGTGGCAGGGTGCGCCATTACTACATTTTAAATTGCCGACCAGGAGTTATTGACAGGCTGACAGGTTGTTACATTTCAAACAAATTGCAAAAATACCTTTAGTCTCTCAAATGTGTATATACTTCGGGTTCAGTGTATCATGCTTAAGACTCTATTATTTTATGGAGCACTAAACCATGAAAAAGTTGTAAGTGCTTCTCAGCATAGTTTCAAAATCAATACGTTGTCTCACTGACACACCTCCTGATGTTGACATCAGGTCTGTGAGCCTGCCTTGTTGGGTCTCGCTTACCTTGTAAATGAGAGCTGAGACAGTGAAGGTAGTTTGATGTAAATGTACTTTGCTGAAGAGGTGAGGTAAACACTCTTTCCTGAGGTTGGGAACGATTAAGCCAAACAGCAGACCAGAACTCAATGATGCCTGAAAGCATTCACCCATTAAAACTCCTTTTTTTTTCATCCATTTAGTCCATTGGCACCTGGGAAAATTACTTGCTTGTAAGGAAGTGATTTAAACCCCAGTGAGTGGAGGCAGTGGCTTTTACAGACTTACCGCTTACCACCTGAGTGGTCCGAAAGAGCTGCAGTAAATGAATAAAAAGAAAAATCTCATCACCTAAACGCACTACAGAAACTCAATAAATAAAAAAATGCATATCTAAAAAGTCATCCCATGCTAAAATGTGCAGCCTGGTGCTGTCCAATTGAAACTGCCATCTCTGAAATGGACATGGTTAGGTAATAATCATCAAAAGACCATTTTTTGCTCACCATCCCAATTCACTTGAAAATAATAAGAACAACTCTATTAACAGTCAATGGGATATACCAAATAGTCATACCAATTGTATCCTGGTTTGCCCAGCTTGGTGGAGGTAATACCCACAAGGCATTGCTGTTTACTGCAGGATGTATCTGACAAAAACTGTGTTTAACAGATAATCAACAACCCAATAGTCCAGTATCTGCATCATTGCCTTTGTCATTTTGTAATCCTTGAATTGGTTGTTGAACACTGATGGGTAAAACCATGTGTGTTAGTGTGTGTGTATTGTAGTGTTGGAGATGATGCATTTATTTGTTGCATGCAATAACTGAATGGTCATTGAGGTCTTGCTGATTTGTGTTGTGAAAGATATTCCAGCATCCACTCCCCATTAATAGTTTTCTCAGCACTAATGGCTAGACTTGTTAGTGTTGTTCTTTGGCATGATTTGCTATTCCTACCTTCCCTGTATGTCAAAGCTCTCCTTTTCTTTCTGTTTGACTTAACAGACTCGTCCTTAAGGATGTGGAGTATTGATCTGTTGTCTGATCTTTCATGGAGTGCACTCAATTCCAGACTGATAGACTCCTGTTGTATGCTTAGGGACCAGGCATACTAAACTTAGAGGGAACAGGAGGTCTTTTGAACTACAACGGTCATAAAAAGTTGCATTAACAATTATTTTTTGTTTGTTTGTACAATTGCGCTTCCTCCCTCTTAAGTGGAGGATCAATTGTACAGTTATTGTTTCAGGAAGGTGACATGTATTGTAACCATGATTGTCATAGCATGACATCAATCCCACGCAGTTAGAGAGTGTGTGGGCTTTTTGAATTGTCTAAATGGAAAATACGAAGAGCTCTCCAATAGTCCGACATACTGATGTAATATAGGATCTAGTGCAGTGATTATAATCCCGTCAGGAAACACTTTTTATGGATTTTTAATGCAAGAAACGTAATGTTTCAGTGTTTGATGATTCATATAATTTGTGTTAACTACTGTACTGCCTCTTGCTCTATGCTCAGCAGGTTCAATTCGTTGAGGGGGCGTAACCCTGTTGAATAGTAAGCACCCATCTTCTGAGCACCACTTGTTTTTTAATGGCTGTTATCCCTCACAGTACAGTCCCTACTAAGTTAATATTGTTTTAAAACGACTTCCCCATACTTTCCCTGCCAATATTAAAAAAGAGTCACAAATGAATGTTGGTTTGTTGACTGGCCAATACCTTCATATAATTTCAAGTACTTTTAGAACTTCTTTGAGTTTAAATGTAACCTTTAACCTACCGGGAAAAAAATAGTTTGAAAAAGGTTAATATGCTAGTAGTAAGCAGGTACACTTTATACTAAATTCACTACTTAAGTTTAGCATGTTACCACAATGTCATTGCTCCTCTCAACAAAAACAAGCTTTACCCCAACTATTTGCAGGTATTTCATCATAAAGCTAGGTTTTGGACAATTGAATAACAATGGATGAAGAGTTAAAGGATTTGAATGAAGAGGAAATAATGGTGTATAATACATGTCATACCAATCCATCCCATATTTTGATATTACTCTCAATGTCACACGATGGTGATGAAGGTAAAGTCAGAAAATTAAACAAGTATTTTAGGTTTCTGCATTTAAAGACAAATATTATTAGTACAGAAATTGGTGCCAATTTGTTATAAAATATTCCCTGGAAAAATATGTCAGCCAGTTGTATGGACCTGTAGATTGACAGTACAGACTTTATTTTAGTCTAAGAACTAATAGTGACTGAACATAGGTTTGATTGTGAAGCTATGATAGCCCTACCCTTTATGAAACCTAAAGTACTCTGTGGGGACAGGATCTGCTTTGAATGAGGACTCTTTTGAAAAAGATGAGTGACTGAACGACTATGGAGCCCCTCATAAAGTACCGGCCATTAGGCTCGGCATTCATTAAAGTCTGGATATATATTATGTCATTTTATTCCACGGCTTAGTTGTATACTCGATTTTGATTGGTCAAATGATAACATGTGACACATGTTAATACAGTAGTGCAGACAACTGTCAAGGACTATAATGACCGTTTCTAGGGAGGATCAAAAAGAGAAAGGAAAAAAGGTTGATCAGTGCTGCTGTAAATTTGTTGTTTTTGCAGTTCCAGCCATTGGTGCACCGTGGAACGGATTTCTTTCTCCTTAGCAGAATAAATATGAGACTTTGTCAATAAAATAATTTCAATTAATATTGGGAGTGAAGTCGTTAGTTAGTCTTTAGTAAAGAACACCCTTCAGGCTGATCAAGATTTGTGTTGGGCTCCCTGATCAGCCGGGTGTTCTTTTCCCCATAATGACCAATTCGCTGCACATCATCCCATTTTCAAAGAGATACCATTCAAGGGGTGTTAAAGATATATGATGCTGGCACTCAGGGTCTAGGGCTACCATTTAAATGCCATTTGCCTGGGAAAGCATGGCTTTCCTTTCTTTTTGCACATTCAACCTGAAACCCACTTATGAGCTGTCAAGGCTAGTAGTCATTTTGAGATGGTCTACTGTAGACAAGCCCCAGCACTAAGTAACGTGAGATGCATGGCTTGGCAGATCACACTATAACCCCTCTAAAATGCTTTGCTTGTACCTCTTGACTGGCTGTACAATCATAAATGTTTAATGGCTCAGTGCTATTGTTATTAACGTGGGCAATTTCCCCGTCTAAGACGGATTGGATCTATCAATGCCCCATGGTTCATATTTTCTTTTGTCCTTGCTTTTTCATCATAACTGGGACCATAGCATTGACCAATCTTAGTATTATGTCCGAAAATGTAAAGCCACTTTTGTTGAACAGTCAACCATTTATCCATGTTTGCTTTATTCTGTATCACATTTAGCCTCTTGAAGGATCATCAAGTTTTGTCACTGTTGAGTATGACATTGTGACAAAATGTAGAAATCCTTCGAAGTGATGAGGTGAGTTTACAGCTGCCTCAAAAGGCCTTTCCAGAACATCACAGTTGCAAGCAATTTGTGTATCAGTCTCCTGCTATGACACCTGTTTTGCATAATTAGCTGTTGGTACCTCATTAATGTTTGTGTAGAAAATCCAGTCGCTTAGCACCTAAATGTATGAGGCTCTTATAATCAAGGTCAGTTCAGAAATTAGTTTAATCTGTTACTGCCTGAGACATGACAGATACTGGGATGTCAGGTAATTGCTTCTTTGGAAAATGGAAGAGTTCTGTGAAGTTAAGTCATCCGCAAGGATGAATATTATAAATTGCACTGAGGAACAAATTAACTGGGTTGAAACATTATATCCAAGGAAGTGTGGGTTTCTTTCAAAGCGCTGCAATGTGTTTTGGCTCATGATTATATCATCTGACGTGAGTCCATAACAGCTTTGTTCTGGACTATCAACCTGACTGATCATCAAACAGCAATGATACAGTGATGCCGTTCCAAAGTAAAACACTTTTGCCTAAAATGTCAAATGTGAAACAAAACACATGTCTGTGAAATAATCATCTATAATAGAAGCTTTAAATAGTTTTGCAATTGTATATTCTACAGAAAAGCAATGGCAAAAAGAGTAGCAGCAGATTGAATAGTATTTCATAAGGAGGTGGTTTACAATGTGATGAGAGACTTGTGATGAGTACAGCTGTTTCTGTTTTCAACTGAATATAGTCCATGTGACTCCCAACATTTTTGGGGGTTGTGTAGTGTTCTAACTAACAGGGTTTGAACAGGGGCCAACTTTTGTGGTCAGGGCATGTTAGCTTTGCATGTGACCATAGGGGAATGAAAGGACTTGGCTTTGTTGTTGTTTTAAATTCCCTTTTTGTAAACCATTGATTTATATTAAATGTAACTAACACTCCGCTAGTTGCTACTTCTGATCCAACTGAGAATCAATATCCCATGAGGTTTTAGCAATTCTGTCCAATGTTTGCCCCTTATTTTTCAGTAACACAATTAGCCATTGGGGATGAAAAAAGGATGTCTCTAGTTTCTGGGGAATTTCTTTGTTATTTTACACTATTAGCTATCCTGTCATTGCTAGCATCTTTCAAAGACTCCATATCTAATGCTGGGCAGCAGCATTTCCTGTCCTCTTTAAATGAACGCTGATGTTTATTGAAGATCTTTTTGGAGCCAGCCGAAAAGTCATTATAAAAACTTCCAACATAACTCAGCAATATGTTGAGGTCTGGTAAGCATGGCCCCGATCGATAAAGGGAATCAATTCATGTCACTGTCTGCATTAGCCAACGGTAAATGTAAAGCATCCTTTCAAATGGAGGGCATAAATGCCTTCCTGGAGGACAAGAAACCCTGTGAAGTAGGGTGCAATCCTCTTCTAAGTTTGCTTAGAAGTCAAAGAAGACCTCTTCACACCTCTGAGCTCTGTCTGACACACACAAGCACAGGTTAATTCTGGGCTGTACACAGAATTATCAAAGCAGCAGCGGGGTCACTCAAACAAGCACTACATGCTTTTATCTACACAGCTCCACAGCCTGACCTTGACCTGACCTGTTTTTTTTACTGAAGTAGTGGTGTTTGTCTGCTGAAGGAAATATGAGTCAGAACTATTTTCTATCTTGTTTGTTTTCAGAGCTTCTTCTGTCATTGGCTATCCCTCTATCATACCAGTGTAGTTTTTAATCTAATAAAACATTTGGTCGATGATTTTTATGGATAAATGAAAACAAATGTACTTTTTCTAAAATAAAATAGACCACAACCTTAGCATACTTACCACAACTACCTCGCACAAAAGCCTTGCACTTTGGTTGCCAGGATTAGATGTTAAAAAAGGTTATTGATGTTATAAAACTACAACTAGTGGAAAGGTTTCAGATATGTTCTGTATTAATATGTTGGAATGGTTGCAGATTCATTGAATAATACGTTAAGGTTCCTTAACACTTGCTAAGTATTAGTAGTATTTACACATGTGAAAAAGATGTAATTGAGGTTTTGAGTTTTTCCTGTTATTTGTTTATTTGGAAATGTCAACAACATACAGGGTCTATGAAGAAACCTCTATTCATGCTTTGTCTCTATCCCGCCAGGTAACATATTTCATTAAACGCATATTGTGAAGAGCATGTCATCCATCTGAATTGGTCAATGCACATCAGCTTCATGGCAACCCATTTTATGACCAGGCAAATGGAAATTAAGTTGATGTCTTTGACCTTTAAAAGTCTCATAACTGAAAAAATAAGTAACAGGAACTTTACTTTTATCTTGTAGTTATGTATTTATTTTTCAAGTGGAACTTATTCTTGCAGCCTCATTTAACGAGTTGCATATTGAATGAACATTTAGTAGACTTCATCATTCACTATTCAACTATAAGAAAGTGGTATTTGTGTATGAGTTTAGGTTACACCTCACACACACACAATAGGCATAAGGTCAACATGAACAGTGCAGCATTAG
This sequence comes from Eleginops maclovinus, assembly GCF_036324505.1. Classification (NCBI taxonomy): domain Eukaryota; kingdom Metazoa; phylum Chordata; class Actinopteri; order Perciformes; family Eleginopidae; genus Eleginops; species Eleginops maclovinus. Next base: position 10,217,516 of record NC_086357.1, read on the forward strand.
CCAATGAGCACAAAGTTCCTCTTCTTCTTCTTCTTCTTCTTCTTCTTCCGGTGCATGCTGGGAGATTTTCGGAGTGCGAGTTGAAGAAAAGAACGACACTTGTTGCGTTATTTTTCCGTTTATTTTTGTTTATGGGTGTTAATTTAATATAGTTTTTCGGTGGTAGTTTCATTTGCTTTACTTTTTGTGTCTTTTGGTGGTGGTTTTGGTGTGTTTTGCGGGATTCTCCTGCCGGTGTCTCGCCAGCCGGCGTCTGACGCCATGGTGAATGGAGACTTTTCCAAACTCACGCGGAAGCACGGCATCAAAATATCGGCCGGCTTCCCATGCACTGTGGAGGATATCGGGCTGGCTGTGGGATATAAGGTCGGACACAGCAGCATTAAGTCCCTGGCGCGGATGAACAGTGCAGTCGTGATCTTTCTGGACCAGGTGGAGAAAGTGAACCGCGTTATCGAGACAGGCATCACGGGCAGACGCGCAGCTTGTGAACAGGCGAGGCAGGCAACTGCTTGGGGCCCCGAGCCGCTAGGGGGCCCCCAAGAGCTGGCATGTTAAGCCAACTACTAGTTACGGCGATAAACACTTACTTTCATAAGGTACGCACACCAACCGGCACATACGCATTTAACACTGATGTTACAGGTGCTTAACTTGTATAGTAACAATACGTAAATTACTATTTGGCCGCGAACTTAAACGTGCTACTCTCCAACTGCACATGCGCAGCGTTGCTAGGCAACGTCACGTAAATAAAGGGAGTCTTTTCGTACACATATTCCGATTGGATGGAATGTTGATTGACATTGGCTTTGCCGAGTCAGAAACCCAACTTCCCGCCCGGTTTCGAAAATGAACTTAAGTGAATGGGTGAAGTCTCTAGGTCAGTTATCCCACTTCACGTTAACCCATGTGATGCCATCGTTCATTAAATTGGAAACTAAGCTGGAGGAAAATGAAGAGGAGCTATCCATCTGGTTGTGAGAAGAAGAAGAAAAAAAAGAAAGAAAGACAGACAGTGGTAAGTGGAGCAGATAATGAGCTAAGCATAACATCAACAGTAAATGACTACTGTTATTGAACTACTGACTAGTGTTATTTATTGTTGAACTAACAGGGAGACAGACTAGCAGCTAGTGTTAAGCTAGCTACTATGAATGCTATGATAGCAATGAATAATGAAAGCTATGCCCAAGGAGAACAATTACAAATCTCTTTCATATCTCTCCTCAGGATCTTTACTTAAATTTATGACCACAAATAAAACAGATAAAGTGCCCGTACCAAATGCTGACGGTGAAAACCGTAAGTCCAGTGTTCCACTTTAATTGTTAACTGTTGACTGTAACTGTTTAATTGTTAATTGTAAAGATTATTTATGACAATATAGAACTACACAATTTAGTTTTTTGTCACATCAGTTCCAGCAACATCTACCTCCAGTGGGATAGTGGACACTCCGCCTGGTGGTTGTCATGAGCAGGAAGAGACACCACAGGCACATCGAGCGCCCATCCCAAGATATGATGCTGATGACTGTGAGTTCAATACATTTTACTTCAATTGATAACATGTGACATGCTCTGAAAAGATTCTTTAAGATAATATATACCCTGTTGTTTTTTGTCATATCAGTTCCAGCAACATCTACCTCCAGTGGGATAGTGGACACTCCGCCTGGTGGTTGTCATGAGCAGGAAGAGACACCAGAGGCACATTGAGTGCCCATCCCAGGTTATGATACAGATGACTGTGAGTTTAATAAATCAATACATTTTACTTTAGTTGATAACATATACCATGCCCTGTAAAGATTCTTTTTGACAATGTATACCTTGTTTTTTTTTGTCATTCAGTTCCGGCAACGTCCACCTCCAGCAGGACTGCAACTCCTACCCCTCATCATGACACGTCACCTGCTTCTACAACAGCTTTGACCACATCAGAAGACCCTGCAGAATGGTCAAGTGTTCTAAGCCATACTGAAGTGTGTGCATTAGTCACAAATAGGCCTAAGCAGATCAAAGATGTGGTTTTCCCACAGAATTCTGAGAAAAATCCACGTAGATTCACAAAGGAAAACTACGAAATGGTAATGAGAAATGGGGAAAAGATACAGCGAACATGGCTTCTTTATTCAGTTAGCACAGACTCTGTGTTCTGTTTTGCGTGCAAAGTTTTTGGTAAACAGGACAATGCACTTACAAAAGGAGGTTTCAGAAATTGGAGGAATCTGGCTGGACATCTAAAGGAACATGAATATTCCAAAACACACATTACCTGTATGACAACTTGGCATGAACTCCAGATGAGGCTCAAAACTAAAACAGCCATTGATCAACAAGGATTTGATGCATCTTGAGATGCAGCACTGGAGAGGTGTCATACGCAGAGTGATTGCCATAATATGCCACCTAGCTGAAAGGAACCTCGCTTTGAGAGGGCATACAAATGTGCTATATGACCCACATAATGGTAATTTCTTGTCACAGGTGGAATTAATGGCACAATTTGATCCAATCATGAATGAACATTTGAGGAGGATCCAAAACAAGGAAACAAAGGTGCACTACCTCAGCAGTCAAATCCAAAATGAAATCATAGCACTAATTGGAGACAAAGTAATTCATGAGATAGTCAAAAAGGTGAAAAAAGCAAAGTACTTTTCTGTCATAATGGACTGTACTCCTGACATTAGCCACACCGAGCAGCTTTCTGTTGTCTTGAGAGTGGTGAACTGCGAGCCATCAGTTGGCGCATCTATCTCTGAATATTTCGTAGGATTTGTTGATGTTCAAGACACCACTGGCAAAGGTCTGTGTAACACATTCCTGGAGAAGCTGGACCAGTTCAGCTTGAGCATTGCAGATTGCCGTGGACAATCCTACGATAATGGGAGCAACATGATGGGACATAAACAAGGGGTTCAAGCAAGAATATTGCAAATGAATGAGAAGGCACTGTGTGTCCCATGCAGTAGTCACACTCTTAATCTGGTTCTAGCAGATGCTGCAAAATCTTCAGTAGTCTCCATCTCCTTTTTTGGTGTTCTCCAGAGACTGTATAATCTTTTTAGCTCCTCTGTGCAACGCTGGGCAGTTTTACAGGAACATGTCAAACAGTTAACAGTAAAATCTTTGTCAGTGACCAGATGGGAGGCCAGGATTGACAGTGTGAAAGTGGTGCGTTACCACCTGCCGGAGATCATACAAGCTTTGCCTGCTCTCCAAAAACTTTCAGTGCAGAAGAAGGACTCAGAGACATTGTCCACAGCAACCAGCATTAAGGATGAACTCCTGACATGGAGTTTTGTAATGTGCACTGTAATCTGGTACAACATATTGTATCAGATCAACCACGTCAGCAAGATTCTCCAGAGTCCCACTGTTTCTCTTGAAACACTTAAAAGAGAAACAAGCACAGTGAGAGTGTATCTGGAGAATTTCAGGGGAAATGGACTTGCTGCCTCTCAGACTGATGCTAGAGAGATAGCAGAAAACCTAGAGATTGATATGAAGTTTCCTGAAAAAAGAAAGCAGAAAACAACCAGGCAGTTCCTGTATGAGGGCAGAGAAGAAACGCAGTCCACTCCAGATGAGCACTTTAACAGAGAGTTTTTTCTGCCCCTAGTGGACACAGCCCTCACTCGTTTGGATGAAAGATTTTCAAAAATGGAGGATGTTTATGCCCTTTATGGTTTTATCTTCTCCAAAGAAAATATGTCATCAAATATTCAGGGTGGCAAACTTGAAGACAGCTGCAAGAAACTGGAAAACACACTACATGACATTGATTCTGAGGATTTGGTTCTGGAGATCAGGGCTGCTGTCTATGCCTTTCCTGATCATGTATCTGCCTCCCCAAGAGAGATGCTTGATTACATTTACAAGGAACAGCTTCTGGATCTTTATGGAAATCTCAGCATTGCCTTCCGTCTGCTATTAACTCTTCCAGTCACTGTTGCCTCTGGAGAGAGAAGTTTCTCAGCTTTAAAACGAATCAAAACCTATCTCAGGTCAACAAGAGAGACTTTCAGGACTGGCTCTTATTTCAATAGAGCACAGTGTGCGAAGGTCTGTGGATCTGGAGGACATAGTGTCAGCATTTGCACAAGCCAAGGCCCGTAAGCAGCATTTGTAAAAGACACCGGTCGGATGGGCCCCCTGGGAATTTTTGCTGTTGGGCCCCAACAGACTCTAGAATCGCCACTGATCACGGTGAGTGAAATGTTTGTGCGGGTGCAGCCGCTGACGCTCCCCGCAACCAAAGTGGTTCTATCCAACGTCCCTCCCTTCATAACTGATGAGTTCCTTAGTAGAGAGCTATCCAGACACGGGAAACTTGTTTCTCCGGTGAAGAAGATGCTGTCTGGGTGTAAGTCTCAGTTACTGAAGCATGTGATGTCTCATCGCAGACAAGTCTATATGATACTTAACAATCGGAACGCGGAGCTCAACCTCCGTTTTTACGTTAAAGTAGATGATTATGACTACGTGATTTTTGCAACCTCGTCAGTTATGAAGTGTTTTGGTTGCGGGGAAGAGGGGCACAGGGGAGAGCGGGGTAATGTGAGACATTTTTTACATTTGCTCCCCTGTAGGCGAGCTAAAATGATATATCAGTAAAATGTACACATTTCCCATTAATTCAGGATGTTTCCTAGCACTGGAAATGATCAGAATGTCTTCAGGACAAAGGGCAGTCAAAATATGATTGTTTTTAAAAAAGTGGTCTTGTGTCTCACTTTACCCCAGCTAAGGGGTGAACTGAGACAGACTAGAGAAATCAAGGGGGTAAAGTGAACTACTTACCTTTTCCACTTTTAAACTACCATAACAACACATGTTGTAACAGTTAGAATCCTGACAGATAGATTGACAACCACACATTCCAAAACTAATGTCGGACGCGCAACATAATCATGGGGATTGGTCAATTTAGCACATTTTTTAAACAAAGTAACTCCAAACAAAGTCAAATACAACATAATATATTTCAAAGTGCTTTAATAAACATTCAGTTAACCATTTAACCAGTTAGATTAGAACACGATATGATATGAACATCAGCCGCATATTTTAACAAGGCCTACTCTACATTCCAGCCCTGAAGGTTACAGGGAAAGGTGAAGAGTTGCTCTCTCCGTGTTGTTCCTCCAGGCCTATTAGGTTGAGGCAGCTTCTTCACCACATCACCTTTAGGAACATGTGCCACATCCTTTTCTTTCATGGCAAACGTGGGTCTCTCCCACTCTCTCTTGTTTCCCTGGATCCTTCTGAGGAATTGGGTTAGTATTTCGTCCCCCTCCACTTTCTCAACCATGCCAACATAACGGAGACTTCGGTGTTTTGTGGCAAAGTTAACGAGGACGAAGTCACCCAAGGACAGATCTTTGTTTCCAGGGTCACTCCTCTCATCTTCAGAGCTCTCAAAATCATCGTCAAGTGGGACAGGGTCATCACTCTCCTCAGAGCTGCTATCTATGATTTTCTTCTTGGGTGCCTTCTTTTTGGGTTTTCCCTTTTCTTTGCTATTTTGCTTTTTCCCTGCCAGTTTATTTTGTCTCTCTTCATAAGCCTGTTCTATGATTTGCTTCTCTGGAGTATCTGTTAGGATGGCTGTCTTCACACGCTTTCGTTTTGTTTGTCCTCTGGGGGGACATTTTGGAAGTGGTATGATTTCCTGAGGAGACACATATCCAGGTTGTCTGGGAACATGTGGCACATCTGAGACAGCTGGCGAGGCCGATCCATGTTGACCATGAAAAGTGGATGGATTAGCATCAGCGAGTGGATCATCTGCAGAAGGTGGTTCATCTGCAGGGGGTGGATCATCTGCAGGCCGTGGACCATCCGGATCATCTGAAGTGGATGGACCAGTGGATGCAGGCCCCAGCTCAGGGTTTGGCCGGTCTGACACCATGGATGGTGCAAACGCTTCCTCAGGGAAAATATCTCTGTTATATGGGAAGATCCCAGTGGACTTGAAGCCAGAGGTTATATTCCGTGGTGACAAGAAGGCCTCATTCACAAATCCTGCAATCTGATAGATGGAGACTGTTTTGCCAGGGTTAGATCTCATCCACCCATCAAGAGCTCGGCTGTATAGGGTCTTGAACGGGCCATACACCGTCACGTCGAGAGGCTGCAAGCGATGGGATGTGTGGGGTGGGAGGGTGAGCAGAACAATACCATTGCTCTTTGCTTTCTCCACTGCCTTGAGTGAGATGTGAGCTCTCAGATTATCCAGGATTAGCAGCATGGGATGGTCAGGAGTGCACTTAGTGTGCTGTATCAAGTGATCAAGGAACTCAGGCCAGGTGTCTTCATTCATCCATCCTGTTCTGGTGGAGGCACCTTTGGCTCCTGGAGGTGCTCCTATCATGAAGTCGTCCTTAAACCTAACTCTGAGGAAGACAAACATGGGAGGTATGGCATTCCCAGCAGCATTCACTGCACACACCACAGTCACCAGTTCTCGTCTCTCAGCTGATGTGATAGAACCAACTTGCTTTTTTCCTTTCTCTGTCACAACCTGAATCAAGTAGAAAGTTTAGAATCAATGGCATGTGCAATCAGTAGGCTACTATTGGTCTAAAGGTACATTTTATTTTGTTGCAGTCCATTCATTTTTTCTAGTTCACAGGCTCACAACATTACTAATAGCATTAGTTTCAGCATTCTGCCAATAGCTAGCTGGTCATTATCACAAGCCACTCAGTATCAGTCTGCTGCTCTCTAGTAGCTTACCTGCCGTGGCTTTTGTACTGTACAGACGCCTGTTTCATCCACATTGTAAATCATGTGTGGAGGAAATGTGTGTCTGTTAAAGAAGAGAGGCAAGGGAAGAACCTTATCAGAATCAAAACCAAATCTTACAGGTAAAGCCTCCATAAAACATTTGCAACTAAAGAATTAATTATGTCACCTGTCCATCACTACAGCCAGATTTTCAAAGAACTCCCCCACTGTAGTTTTATTGAAGGCTGTAGCCCTTCCCAGGGATGTTGCCTCCGGAGTTCGGACAGAGAGATGGCGACGGGCTAGAAAGCTGCCAAACCTCTCTACTCCTAAAGAGTGGACAATTTGTTATTATAAGATTAGCTTTGTGGCAAGATCAGTTGGCCTAAGTTGACCTACAGAATCATGTGATCTCTTGCGCACCCTAGCCTACCTGCACATTGTTTCTCCGTCCAATTGGCAGGGACAGGGATATGGTTTTTGTCTGCATATTCAAATGCCAGTCCACGGCACTTAACTGGAGCAATGCCATGGAACTGGTCAGCCAGTTGTTTTAAGTGTTGGGCAAGCTCCTCCTCCATCTCATCTGTGAGTATTCTCTTTGCCTCAGCTACTGCACCCCAGGCTACTGATTTAACTTTCCCTTTCTCTATTTTCTTAATGAATCTTTGGAGGGTTGTCTTGTCGATATTTCTTTCCTTTCCTGCTTGTCTTAAGGACTTCTTTCCTTGCATGACCTCAGCAGCTGCACTCTCCATCTCTGTGAGGGGTGTTTGGCCCCAAGCTGTCTTCCTGATGCATCGTCTTGGCATGATGACCTTTCTACAATGTTTATGACATTAAAATTAAAACATATGTATTGCAATATTAGACTAAATATAAGACTAAACTTAACTTGTGCTTCATGTCGGGGTAAAGTGAGTCAGCATCTCACTTTACCCCACAGCATCTGTCTCACTTTACCCCACAGCCACCATTTTAGAAAAAACAACATCTCTAGGCAATTCAGGCTAATCTTTAACTAGCATCAATCACGGTTTTATATGTTGGAAGTCAACATGTATGATATAAGTTTTTCAACCTAAATCAATTTGCTTTGACACAACAGTTGATTACGTTCGCAGTAAGAACATTTACTTTTACATGCAAAAAACACATTTTTGTGAAAAAAATACTTACAGAACCAGCACCAACTTCTCCTTCATGACAAGTGGGGGGTGGGAGGGGCTTGAAAACATTATGGTCACATGACCGCAAATTTGTTTCTTTGCCTAGTTACAGCGGGTGTCTCACATTACCCTGTGTCCCACATTACCCCGCTCTCCACCACCGTGATTGCCTGTCCGGGGCGCGGGGACTCGACTCCGCCTGGTCCGGATGTCACTTCTGCCTCCGTGCCGGGAACGTCTGCGGCCGTGCCGGTTGTAGTGGAGCAGAGGGCGGCTGCTGCTGCTGAGGGTGGGGTGTCTCCAGCGGCGGTGTCCGCTGGTGCGGCTGCTGTGGTGGTGGGGGGCTCCCCTCCGGAGGTGGCTGCTGCTGCTGAGGGAGGGGTGTCTCCAGCGACGGTGGCCGTTAATGTGGCCGCTGTGGCGGTGGGGGGCTCCCCTCCGGAGGCGGCCGCGGCTGCGGACAGCGCCGCTGCTCCGGAGCAGCCGGCTGTTGCTGTGTCCGACGGGGCATGCGGGGGTGTTGCACAGGGTGTGGGTGATGATAAAGATGTTCACGAAAGGGAGGTTGTGGTTTTGTGTAGAGGTGAAGAAAATCAGGTGGGGAGAGAAAAAGAAAAAAAAAAAAGAAAAATGGTGAAAAACACAAAAAAAAACAGATAATCGAAAAAATGGTAGAGACGGGTGAAGTCTGCCAAACACAGGAGGAAAATATGGGAAATGAAGCGCATATGGTGAAAACAGGAGAGGAGAGGAAAACATGGGGCGAGCAGGTGGAGATTGCTGAGATGGAGGATGAAGAGGTGGCAACAGCAATAGCAAAAAAAAAAAGACTGCTAATAAACGCAGAAGCACGAGGAACAACGCACCTACTGTTAGAAAGAGCAGCAAAGTGGTGAGCGAGGGAAAGAAAGGAAGAGAGCAATGGCAGACAGATGAGAGTGAGGATGAGTGTGTGTCAGACGGCAGTGATGTGATAGGGTTCAGTGACAGTCAAAAGGAAAAAATGTACACAGCGGAAATGATTAAAAACTATCTACTCCAGACAAAGGACCAGCATGGGGTAGTTGTGGAAGAGTATTTCCCTGATTTGGTCGTTTTTTGTTCTTCGGCCAAGTTCAATCTTAGTCGAAAAGAGGAGTCTGTCTTCACAGAACAGGAAGCTTGGAGACTAAAAAAACTGGTGTATAGAGTACGAAAACAAATAAGCAGCAATGAAGTTAAAACCCCTTATGTGTGTTTTATTTAACTTATTTGTTTTTATTATTGTATGCACCACCTCACTCACAATGGACACTTTTAGAGTGGGAAGCCTGAACGTCAATGGAGCCAGAGAGCTAAGAAAGAGGGCTTTAATTTATCAAACAGCAAGTATAAAACATGTCGACGTGCTTTTTTTACAGGAGACGCACAGCGACGTTGGTAACGAGAATGACTGGAAAAAAGAGTGGGAGGGGGAAGTCATTTTAAGCCACAGCACCTCTCTCAGTGGAGGGGTGGGCTTCCTTCTCTCCAAGTCTTTTAATCCTGTCTCACTGGAGGTCGAGCAGTTTATCAAGGGGAGGTTGCTTTTAATAAAAGCACGGTTTGACCTTTTTACGGCTGTTTTTATGAATGTGTATGCTCCAACAAACGGTGCAGAGAGGAAGCTGTTTTTACAAAAAGTGAATGATGTTTTAAACGGCTGTGCCACGGAGGATTTTTTATTCTTGGGTGGGGATTTTAATTGTACGGAGAATGCATCTTTGGATCGCAACCATGCAGAGCCGCATCCAGCATCCCAGCATGCTCTGAGGCAGCTGGTCCACTCCCACGGCCTGGTGGATGTATGGAGAAGAATGCACACAGACGAAAGGCAGTACACCTGGTCCCACATCCGAGAGAATAGGATTTCATCAGCCAGACTAGATCGCATTTATTGCTTTAAGCATCATTTTAATACTTTTAAAATGTGCAGTATACTCCCTGCTGGTTTTACAGATCACTCTTTGCTTCTATGTAATGTTTTTATTAGAAATGTTTTACCGAGAAGTGCTTATTGGCATTTTAATTTGGTTTTAACATTTGATAAACATTTTAAAGAGGCCCTCACTTATTTTTGGAGTGTTTTTAGACAGAGGAAGGGAGAGTTTAGCAGTCTTAGCCAGTGGTGGGACCATGGTAAGACTGAGATAAGAATGCTCTGTCAACAGCACACCCTCAATGTCACACAGGACAACATCAGATCTATGAAAGACCTGGAGAGTGATATAGTGGAACTAGAAGCAATAAGCGAGTCCACAGGAGATCGAGGATATATTGAAATCCTCAAAGAGAAAAAGATGGCTCTAGCCAGCCTGCTGGACGTTAAAGTTCAGGGTGCATTGGTCAGGTCCCGGTTTTTAAACATAAACGAGATGGATGCTCCCACTAGTTTCTTCTTCGGCCTGGAGAAAAAGAATGGACAGAGGCGGGTAATCCACTCACTGCTGTCAGACACAGGGCAGGAACTAACAGAGCCAAGCCAGATCAGGAGGCGAGCTGTGAGTTTTTATTCCACCCTCTACACGAGTGAGTACAATGAGGACGAAACGCTCTCAGAGGAGTTTTGTGCAGAACTACCTCAGGTCTCTGAGGAGGCCAACTCACAGCTCGCAGGGCCGTTGACAACGCAGGAGTTGCAGGCCGCACTGCAAGGCATGCAGGGACGGCGGGCTCCTGGTATCGACGGCCTCTCGGTAGAGTTTTTTAAAGCGTATTGGGACATCTTGTCTCATGACCTGTTAGACGTTTTTAATGAGAGTCTGGCCTCTGGCTCTATGCCAATGTCCTGCAGCAGAGCGGTGATCACGCTGCTGCCAAAAAAAGGGAACTTGCAGGACATCAAAAACTGGCACCCTGTGTCTTTGCTGTGTGTGGATTACAAGCTTCTGTCCAAGGCTTTGGCCACCAGGTTGGGGAGAGCTATTGAGCAGGTCATCCATCGGGATCAGACCTACTGTGTGCCCGGCAGGTCCATGGTGGACAATGTCCACCTGATTCGAGATGTTTTGGAGGTCTCCAGCTCATTGGGCATTGATACTGGTCTGATTTCTCTAGATCAGGAAAAGGCTTTTGACCGCGTTGAGCACAGCTTCCTCTGGAAAGTAATGGAGAAGTTTGGGTTCAGCGCTGGTTTCATAGCTAAGATCAAAGTCTTGTACAATAAGATTGAGAGTGTGCTGAAGTTCAACGGTGGGCTGTGTGCTCCTTTTAGAGTGTGTAGAGGGGTCCGGCAGGGCTGTGCTCTGTCTGGGATGCTCTATGCACTCTCCCTAGAACCCCTCCTCTGCAAAATACGCTCTAAATTGCAAGGGCTGTTTTTACCTGGTTTTAATGGAAGCACGGTTTTATCTGCGTATGCGGACGACATTGTTGTTTTTATTAGTGACCAGAGGGATGCAGACACTTTAACCAATATTGTGACAGATATTGGTTCAGCATCGGCAGCGAGGGTCAATTGGAAGAAGAGTGAGGCCCTCGCTGTCGGTGAGTGGCGTGGCGGTCTCCCAGTTCTTCCCCAGGGAATGACATGGAAAAGAGATGGCATAAAGTACCTGGGGGTGTTTGTAGGGAACACAAATATAGTCCAGAAGAACTGGGAGAATGTCACAGAGAAAATTGAGGAAAAACTGTCTAAATGGAAGTGGCTGCTCCCGCAGATGTCTTTTAAAGGTAGAGTGTTGGTTTTAAACAACCTTGTGGCATCCCAACTGTGGCACCGCCTTACCTGTGTAGACCCTCCCTCAGGCCTACTGGCCCAAATACAAAAGAGATTGGTAGATTTCTTTTGGGATGGGCTACACTGGGTGCCACAGGGGGTGCTGTTTTTACCTAGAGAGGAGGGGGGACAGGGCCTTGTCCACCTGGCCAGCCGAACAGCCACCTTTAGAGTGCAGTTTCTGCAAAGGTATCTTACCGGCCCGGCTGATTTGGTGTGGAGAGATGTGAGCAGCTGCATTCTAAGATGCGTGAGTAACCTGGGGCTGGATGCTGCTCTGTTTTTAACTGATTTAACCATTTTAAAGTTAAGTGGGTTACCTCCCTTTTATCAAGGTGTTTTTAAGTCTTGGGCCCTTTTTGACCATAGAAGGTGTCCAAAGACTGACTCTCTGCACTGGTTGTTAAAAGAGCCTCTGATTCATGGAGCCAGGCTGGACGTTAGCTGCAGCGAGACACCAGGACTGGCGGTGGTGCTGCGCAGATCTGGGACCCTGAGCCTTCAGCAGGTGGTGGAAGCAGCGGGGCCGGAGCTGAGCGATGCCCGGGCCTTGGGCTCTCTGCTGGGTCTCCACTCTGTCCGGGTGGCCCAGAGGATCCTGCAACTCTGGAGCCGGAGCCTCTGCGCTGAGGAACAGAGACTGTTAAGGAGCTACGGACAGGGCAGAGCCAAACCAGACCCAACAGACCCTTTCCCGGAGATAAACCTGAGCCCAGGGCTCGGAGAGCTGACGGGCCCCCTGCTCAAGGTTGCAAACCCAGAGAAAATGAGCATACACAAAGCTGACAAAAAGACTATTTACACGAACATTGTAAAAACTATTAACAAAAATGGACTGAAGGACAGGGCCTCCACTGTGTGGAGCACTAGACTGGGTGCCGGAAACGGACCAGGCCCACAGTGGAGGATTCTGTACAAACCTCCCTTAAAGAAACGTACTGCCGACCTCCAGTGGAGAATTTTACACGGCGCTATCGCCTCCAATTCTTTTATCTCTGTCATCAATCCTGCTGTCAGTAACAACTGTCCATTTTGTGGTTTTAGAGAGACTGTTTTCCATGTTTTTACAGAGTGCCAGAGACTCACAGGTTTCTTCTCTCTTTTAACATTGGTTTTTAGTCTTTTTAGTATAGCTTTTACAGAGAGCATGTTTATCATGGGGGCTCCATACAAAAAGACAAGCAAAGAAAAGTGGCAGCTCCTAAACTACCTCTCTGGTGAAGCTAAAATGGCTATCTATCTAAGTAGGAAGAACAGAGTGGAAAACAAAAAGGGACAAGAAGCAAAAGCGATCTGGCTGTGCAACATCAGAGCCAGACTCTGGCTAGAACATCGGTTTTACAAACACATTGGGGACTTGGAAGCTTTTAAACAACGGTGGTGTTATGAAGATATTGTATGTTCTGTGGTGAACGAGGATTTGCACTTTACACAAGTTTTTAAGGCTTAGCTTTTTTATTTACCTATTCTAGGTAAATTGATTTTTGTTGTACTTGATGTAAACCTGTAATAAAGTGTTTTTGTAAAAGTCAAAAGTCTTCTTCTTCTTCTTCTTCTTCTTCTTCTTCTTCTTCTTCTTCTTCTTCTTCTTCTTCTTCTTCTTCTTCTTCTTCTTCACTTCAGACCACTTTTGTGTTTATCTGGTTTAAAACATGACATCATTTTTTATGGTTTTTTTTATAACAAATCAATTATTAATTATTATTTTTTAAGAGCACCAAATGTCTAAGCAGTCCTCTGACTGACACAGAAAATGAGTTTTATAGGAAGCTATTATATTAGTTTGTCAAATTTGAATTAAAAAGGAAGTAATCAGTCTACCTTTCAATATTTATGCAGCATCATTAATTGGCATGCCTTACCTCCTTACACCGACACCCTTTTCAGGGGTAAAAGCAGAAATAACTAATGCCAGCATACGAAAAACATTTAGAGAAAAAGTCTTATCCTCTAATGGCTATATGTATGAAGGGGAGCGTACCTTCATTTTTTTATTCCTGTTTGACAGATGAAAGGAACACTGATTAATTGGTCTCTCTGATGCTACTTTTAATGAACAGCGAGGTCCGACCGTTGGGGGCAAATTAGCTTGATCCGTCTTATGCAGTAAATAATTGATAATCCCCTATGGATTAAGCAGAATGAGCTCTCTATCCATGCTCAATGTGCAGCTAGAACACCTTGAACTGGAATGAAAAATTCCAATATTTGCCCTGAACACAGGGTGTAAAGGTTCAATAGTTAGCACTTGTAATGCAGTAAAGCTCCCATTACTGAGATTATCAGGCATTACATCTTTGTTTTCACCTTCAGAAAATCAGAAGGAGGGAGAGATTGATGCACTCAAAGCACAATATGTTTTCACACCACAAGTTTCAAGAACAGTGTGACTGCAGACGATAGTTGCTAAGAGTAAAGCACAGCATGTTCCCAAGAGCCATTCACTGTAGCAGCACTGCTGTTTGTCAAATTCACATAAAATCTGCAGGAGAGGAGATGTGCAGTGGACAGTAGCACATCCGAAGTAGGGGCGAAGCTTTTGTTGCAAAAGTGGGGGTTTAAGAGCTCTTGACTTTAATTATGATTTTGTTTTTGCAATCAAAACAACTGGGGTCAGGAAATGATTGTGGTCATGATTATTACATTGTTCAATGAATAAAGCAATCTGAGTATTGGTCCTTGGCTCTTGGATAGTATAAATCAGGGATTACTCTCTAATTTAGCTCTGCTTTGGAACCCACCAACTCAAAATATGAGAAAGATGTATGCTTCCAAACAGCAAATACCAATTTGTTTTCCTATTTTTCATCAAAGGGAGTCAAAAGGGCCATGGGTAGAAACACAAAGGCCAAAACAACACCCTAAAAAAGAAAGATCATACCAGTAGCTGCATGTTTCTTAATGAAGCCAGTATTTCAACATATCTTTGGTTCCTTAATCTCTGATAGAGTATTATACTGATTATGTTACTTGTTAGACGCTTTTATCCAAAGCGACTTACATGCATTCAGTACTGTGGGTGATCCCGACAGGAGCAATTTGGGTGAAGTGACATGCCCAAGGACACAACGACATGCTGCCACCTGTCTCAAAGTCTTACCTCCATGCAGTGGGACTGGAAACTGCTCTCCCCTGATCAGAAGAGCAGTGCACTATTCCACTGTGTCACAGCCTCCCTTGATTAAACAACATTATTTAATTATGTAATACAGTAAATAGATGACACAAAGATTCAGTTGGAAAATGACAAGGTTAACACCATATTTGACTCCTCTAAAGCAGATTGCTGCTTTAGATTCTCCTTGTGTAAATATGAGCCAGAAAATTGTATCATATAGTCTGATGGTGTTAAGTGTTGTTCAGAAGAGCAAAAAGGAACAGCAAGAGACAAATTATGCATCCAAGGCCAGAGCAGTTGTTTGATGTCTTGAAGATTGTTTGCACAATCCAAGAGGGAAGCAAATACTATTTTACAGAAGAAAATCCATATGCTTTCTCTAATGGCAGTTGGGGTAGTGGCTCAGTCTGTAGGGGCTTGGACTTGGTTCTGAAGGACAAGGTGAACTGGCACTGGAGAAGTGCCACTTCGCCTTCTGAGCCACTGCCGAGGTGTCTTTGAGCAAGGCAGCAAACCCCAAAACTGCTCCCTGGTGCCGGGTACCTGGCATCCTCTCTGCTCTGCCACCTCTCCTATGTGCATGTGGTTGTGTTTGTGCATGTGTTTCCTCTGTGTTTGTGCATGTATATCCTCCCTGTGTGTGTAATGTTTGTAAAACACAACAGAAAGGAGAAAGAAATGTCCCGCTAAGGGATTATAAACGTATGTGTTCTTCTTCTTCTAACATAGAAAGCTGCACTCAATGTGCATCCGAAGCCAGATTTACCACTTCAAATTGTATTTTTGTCTCTTTAACCCCTTAGTATGAATACATACAGTACAGCATGAAGAGAAAGCATTTTGAATAGAAAGATTCCAATGCCCACAAGTCATCATCTGTCCTCTTTGTAGGAGCTTAGCTGCGTGGGTAGAGTTATGGAAGACATTCAGAACTGTATCCCTTTGCTTTGTGGGATTATACTGGATTTGACTATTCGTTTTGATCTATCTCCTGTAGGCCGAGACAACTCCTTTCAGTGACCATAACCCACCTCCAGCATTGAATTTAGGCTAACTGTGTAGATGTGCTTTGTCTCAGCTGAGGGATTAGATGCTTCACTTTGCTTTTCAACAAGAAAATAAGACAAAACCTGCATAATTGTTCGAGAAACTTTAGACAACCAATCCACATTCAGAACAGCTTGGATATTGGTTAAAGAAATGTAACCTTTGTGCTATTTTGCAGTGTCCCTGCTTTTGTTTGCTTTGTTGGTACAGTGGAGCAATTACACAGCTATTAAGTGGCACATAATGTGCCTGTCATAGAACATAAAAGCAACTCTAAACAGGTGGTAGTTGGAGCAGTATGTCAGCAAAAGCAGCACAGTCTGCAACAGGCCTGGATCTTCAAAGTTCAAATGGACTGACTTTTCTGCAGAGTGGGCAGTAACAAATTATGAGTTATTCAATTGTATATTTCTTATTCTATTCTCTCTAGCATGCACAAGATTCTAGCGACCTTGTAGAAGAGCACCAGTAAATCCATACATTACATCCTGCAACGTAGAATACCATAAACGCATGCTAGCCACCTGTCTCAAAGTCTTACCTCCATAACAGACTATTAGTTGTTTTGACAGCACTGCAGCCACTTTGTACAACATTTGCAGTCTAAAGGGAATACTAGCAAGCACTCTTTTGGATCAGACTTACAAGCTGCAGCCTTCCTGACTGAACTTACGTAGCTGTTTGATGATAACATGTTTCATTTTTATGGTGCGTAAAAAAATCCTGAAGATGACTTTACACTTACATGTTCAAAGATTGGGCTTCAGGTAGAGAACAGTGGCTCCTTCTATAAAGCTGAGGCACATCCCCATGGCACGGTTGACTTTTTATTTCTGCCGAGTATTGCATCCTCCTGGCAGTTACCAGAGCAATTTTTTTCTGTGGGGGTTTGTGACTTAATATATCTGAGAGGCTATATCCATGTGCTTTTGTCAGAGTCTCCCCAGTATGCGTTTTATAGCTTGAAGAAGTTGAAAGGAGGGGGGAGCTCAGTACTCTGTAGCTACAGTATATAATAGCAGGGTGCAGCATGTGACAGTGCAGAGGGGAAATTCACACGGAGGGCTGTCATATGGTGTGTGGATATGGCATTCATAAACCCTCAGGGTGTGAGTGATAAACCTCTGTTTTGTTGTATTGCAAGGGAGAATTCTCCCATTAACTTTGGTTTGATTGCATATAAACACGGCATGCAGGCGGCAGAGTGCTTGTTTCCAGAAATCCCTGGCTGAGCGCTGCTGTATCTGCTGCCAAGTGAGGTAGGTTACATGGCTTGGAGCAGCGTAGCTTCAGCCATGGATGGCAGCCTGCGAAGACCACGGTCTGGAGCCAAAGTTTCCGGTATGTAAAGGGAGGCAAATGTGCCCATTACACTCAGACACCCTTTCTCACCAGCCGAGTGAGATCTGCTGCCCGCGCTCCCTCCCTCAGCCGCTTTCTCTTTATCACGCTGATACACTCACTTACCAACAATATAAACACACTGACTCACCCACACATATACACAAATAGTCAGCCTTCAATCCATCCCATGCTGTCCAGGCAAATCAACAGTTGGAGCCAGAGGCTTTCCGCCCATCTGGTCCTCCATTTCCAGTGGGTCCCAGCATGCAATGACAGAGAGAGAGCCTTCTAATCCCCATCCACTCGGAGCACTAAAGGGTTCTGATAGTTTCTCCATGTCAAAGTCAAGGACAGTTAGTACAACTCTGCCACACGGATGCCAAGGTCAGCAAACTCTGAAATCTCTCTCCCTCTTCTCATTCTGTTTTGCCTTTTATCACTCTGTCTTACACCCGCACACCTTTCCCTCTCTTAGTCACTCAGTACATTTCCTGTGGAGGTCTGATTGTACAATATCCAGCGGGAAAGGCCCACTTTGCAGACACAGCAGCTGATGTACTGTACTCCACAGTGATTAGTGTGAAACCAGCTCCCTCCATTTGTCAAGCCAGGGGCAGTGCAACCTGGGAAGTGTGTACCCTGAATTGTTGGAGCAGATTGCAAAGTGCACTTTAGGGCACTTTTTTCCTATGTGCTGGTTAAGTTGTTACCACTGCTGTACTTTTTCACTGGCCTCCTTTGGATGAGAGCAAGCGAATGATTTAAAAACAAAAGCCGTGTTCTCTGGATGATAGGCTTTTATTGCAAACTGTAATATTATGTGAGGCAAAATAAAACCCAAATTGGCTTATAGTTCTATTAAGGTTAATACTAAACCTGAATTCATTAACAAGTGCAGAACAATGTCAGCAATTTAACAATCAGCTGTATTGCATATTTATATTTTATTTATTTGTTATTTATATTGCGAGATTTACTTATTGTGCTGTGGAGTTTCTTGGTTGCCTGTGTCTTTAATCTATATTTATTCAGGCAAGGTTGACTAGAGAGGCACACTAATTTTCACCCAGCTGAAGTACAAAGCACTCACACATGGGAGTCCCACACTATAGCCATTGTTTTCGGTTTCTGGCCAATGAGCAGCTCCAGTGGAGCAGTGGGAGGTTAAATGCTTAGCTCAAGGGCACTTCGATTCCTAGTTGTCATGGGAGCACAGATAGGTACCCGTTCTCTTTGCCTAATCAAATTTTAAAGCTGGTCCGACGATTTGAAGCGCTGACCTTCCACACAAAGGCTGCATACTTTTCTAACCCGTAGGCTGCTCACAGTGAACAGCACACACGTAACTGATCTGAGAAAAGCCTGCATGCAAGGCTGAGCAAGGAGCGCCTGTAAGATACAACCTCAAATGTCATGTTCTGCCAGATGTGCAGCTTCAGAAGTATATAAACACTTTTACAATTGTCAAGAATGTTTGAAACTGACGGTTCATGTTTGATTCTTCATCACCCTAATTAATACCGGCCAATGTGGATAATATTAATATTAAAGGGGCCCTTTTATATTCATTTTCAGGTACATATCGTGTATTTTGGGCCTGTATTGTATTTTTCTCATTCAGTCAGTGCTGCAGCACCTCTTTTCACCCTCTGACTGAAACCAGAGTCAAGTCTGCTTTGATGAGTCCAAGGGGGAGGCTTTGGCCTTAATACACCATTTGCATGCACAAAAACAAAAACAAACTACAGGAATGGGAAATCCATAAAAATCCTTTATATTGTTTCAAAGATAAATAAGAAGATGTTGTGCTTGCAAACTCTCATGTATCATTTTTTGTCAAATAATTATGTTCTGCTTTCGATGTGTTTTATCAGACAATATTGGTTTATAACTTCATTAAGGATTTTTAGAATCATCATATTGGCATAGTAGGATTCACATAATCCTGAACAACAGAATATTCAATGTTTTGATGAGAATTGCCAATCATTTGCACACGCTGATCTGCCCAACACAGATATTGTTTTTAAGGAATATTACAGCTAAAACATGCCCAGAAAGTTCAGCATCTGTTTTTAATAATGCTTGTGGTAAAGTATAAATGTGCTTGATGCTTCCCCTCATGACCGGTCAGAGTCAGTCTGAGGCAGGGGGGACTCGTAAGACTGCCAATTATATCCAAACTCCACAAGAGAGGCTTCCAGAGAGGAAACATGAAACCCAAGGATTTGGGAAAGAAGGGAGAGCAAATAAATATATATTTATATTTTAATAGTGCATTCTATTCCTCACTTCATTTATTTCTCATGACACAACTGTCATCACTGCACGGTCAAATAAACGAGTTGAAGCAGACACCAAATGCACCTCAGTTACCTCCAAATCTCTGAAAAAAATGTCACTGTACATACAAGCAACTGCGTGTTGCTTTTATGGAGGATCTTGTGAATTGAACAGTTTTTGCAATTGTGCACCAAATGTGTACATACTGTATTAGTTAGTTTAAATAGAACATACTTTTGTCACATTGCAAAGTATTTTAATCATATTGCATGGTTTGTGTGTGCTTTTAGTGTTTGAACTGTTTAATTGTATCTAGTTTTACTTCCTTTTAGCATGCTTTTATTTTGAAATGGTGTTATTTACTTCTGGGGATTAAGGACACTTGACAGCACTTGGGGCCAATCATGGCCTACATATAAAAGGCAGGGAACACAGGGGAGGGAAGAAACACAGTGAAGAAGACAAGAGAAGACGCAGACAGACCATTTTCCAAAGACAAACAGCAGTCCAGTGAAGAGTGTGAAGCCAAGGACAGAAGAGGGCAGAGTTTAGAGCTCTGTGCTTGTTTCGTGAGAAACTACTCTAATCAAATACCTGATTTGAATTTAAAAGACAAGTGACTGCTGTTTGTCTGTTTTTTTAGAGTGGGAGCTAAGCTGGATTAAAAAATATATATATTTGTAAGTCCTTTTAGCTTGCTTTATTGCTTTAATTATACTTAGAGTAAAGTTTTTATGTCAAATAATGAATTATTTTAACCTTTTAAACTTAAGTAATTTGCTCTTGATTGCCCAGATCACTCTTTACCCAATTTAGTAGAACCCTCTCTACATTTACACTATGCTCATTTTAAAGTCTTAATTTGTATTTTGTGCCGCCACTGGCCCATTTTTACATGCTTTAATGTTCAGAAAGTGCTTCATTTTTCTCATACTGCCTGCTCTTTTCACCCTCTTTCTGAAACCGATAAACTGGCCGGCTCTGTTGGGATTGGTAAAATGCTTAGAGTTGTGTTAGAAATGTCCCGCTGCTTTGCCAATCACGAACAATGTGTTTCGAGCATTAGCCAATAGTAGCATGAGTGTTACGTAGTGATATCACCATGTTACAGAAGTTAACAAAGGAGTAATGGAGGCACTTCAGGCTGGTGTGAACCATATGAAAGTACAAGAACCTATAAAACACATGGCAGGAATAGGAAACCCCAAAAGCATCATAGGGCCTCTTTCAATACTTGCAAACTGCACCGGGGCATCAGACATTACTTTATAGGCAACACTTTGCATGGCTACAACACAATTATTGGTGAATTTGACCCTCAATGTTGCGAATGTTTGCTCATTCAAAACATAAAGTACTGAAACACAAAGAGGAAAAAAGGATAAATATGACAACAGATGAAGTGGTTTTTGCAGTTAGTCATGGGAAATCGAAATTCACTGACAACTGCCATTTGGACGAACACAGCCAAGAGCTGTCTTGAAATGAAATGCATTGTAAAAGGGTCTCCACATGTAGTGCGTACAACCTGCAGAGGGCAATTCCATTTCAAACACATTTCTGAAACCTTCAACTTTGAATAAGTGAGCATGAAGGACAAAACACCATACACAAGTAGAAAACCGAGGTTCGTCTGCTCCTTAAGTACAATTTCTGACCAAGAGGCTTATACTTAAACGGCTACTCCGTAGCCTCTGGCTTTAGAGCTGTCGCCTTTTCAGGTGGCTTTCTGTTCCACATAACTAGACCTACGGGTGCACTATGGACCCTACTCTGGCTTACTGTGGTGTGAAATTGCATACACAACCTTGAAATGATTCCCACAATAGCAGATGGTCTTAGCAATGGAGAAAAACTCTTTTTGCCCGCCTGTCTGCAGAAGGAAGGAGACAATAAATGAAAGTTTGATTAGAAAATGACACCTGGGGGGTTATGACAGTTGACAGGCGACTGAGCCTCTTCCGACTTCAAAATACATTTCATCTTGGACTGATAATGATGGAGCACACTTATGAGAGCTTTGTTAATTATGAAACCATAATGCTTTTCACAACTGGGCTTCAACAGAGGCACATTGGTGTAAGCTGACAGTGTTCACAACAAAGAAACAAAGAAAGTAAGAGCACAGCTGTAAATAATCATGATACGACATGTACTGCAATTTATTTAATGTGCACATCCCAAAGGGACATGAATATGTACTGCTGCAAATGCAATGCTGATATAAGATGAAGAAATTACAAAGCAAGCTATTTTTCTGACATGCTTATTATGCCACAAAATGCCCATTAAATAATGTGTTTTTAGTAACAGCAAAGAACACAGAAAGGATGCTGAATCATAAGGAAAACAGTCTAAAGGGACTGGTACTTTAAAACCAGAGTATTTGGTCACCGTGGCAATGATTTATGAGGCAAATTCAGATGGAACTATTTTCTCATTAAAGAGGAGAACATTGAACCAACCTCCTCCCTTACAGCTTAGCTAACTAAATGCCAAATGATTGATGCTGATGCTGATGTGCTTAATGCACATTCAGACTCCCAATTTAAATTGCAGATGTCGGCGAACACGTGGCGCACATCGCAGCACTCTTTGATATTCAAACAACATGGTCAAAGAATGGATTACTTTTTCGGGGGCCAATATATCAACCTTACTTTTACGTGATGATTTAGTGCCATTTGCTATTTAATCACTGCAAATATATTGTGTCGACGGAGTTTAAATAGGGGAGTGTTAACTGTTGGTTCACATTCATCTCCCATCTTGAGATCTGTCATTCTATTCCTACTTATTGAGCCTATCACTCTCTTTCTCTCGTTCCTGTTTTCTTATCATGGATTAGCATGCATTTACTTGATCAGGTCACTGATCACATTTATCATGTGTTGAATTGTGGAACACGAGAATAAAGCTATCATGAAGTTGTCATGTATCCATCAAATCAGGCTTGAATGAACCCTCAACTAAAGGGGTTTTGTTTTCTGCAGTGGCCGTATTGGCCAACATTTTAGATGTGCAGTGCTAAAAAGATGGAATACTCTTAAGCATTAGGGTTGAACAATGCTCGTATTGGTTGTTTGTAGTTGTAGTTTGTAGTCTTTGTAGAACTTAATACCTGCATAAGTACAAATACAATCAGTGGTAGAAAGAAACTAAGTACATTTACTCAAGTACTGTTAAGATTCTCCAATTTTACTTTACATCCATACACTACATCTCAGATGTAAATAATGTGTTTTTAAATAATGTATATGTTAATTTTGAATGTTTGTGTTGCTTTTTGTTTTTAAAAACTATTCTTCTTGGATAGGCTGGAACATTTTCATTGCAAAGCTAAACATAGAGATGTTTCTGGAAATATACTTGGTTCTAATATGAAAGTGACAAAGCTATAAACATATGATGATCTCATAGAATGTGATGTTTTCTGTAGATCAGACCACCCAACTGTTCATAATGGAGCTAAAGCACCTTAACCTAAACATCTACAATAGTAATATACCATAAATGAAAAGAAACACTTTCTTGAGACTGACACATCACTTGTAACCGCACAAGCAATTATTTTACTGTAAGTACATTTTCATAATTGATACTAACGTACTTTTTTCACAGTGAGGTATAGCACCTTTTAATAGAGTAAAGGACATATTTCTTACACGTCTGGATGCAACTAATGTTGGCTGGCAGCAGGAATCTGTGTGTAAAGTTTTTCTCTAAAAATGTCACACTCTTTTCTTGTTCACATCACGATGAAGTTGTTCCATCGAGACTACCTTTTTTGGTTGTCTCCACATGTACATTTACCTTTCAAATTTCATAGGACATATTATTGGCATTGGTTGCGTTGTAGGTGTTGCTGTTGAGCCAATTTGCCATGTCCATGAGCAATTCCCATACTTTATGACAATTTCACCATGATTCATGTTTCGCCATATAAAAACCTGTTTTGCATTCATGTTTAGGTCCTTAAAAATGTGATACATTTAGTTGAACAATAGAAATTCCTACAATTTCAAAAGGCTCCTTCGGATTGACTTCATCCCGACTCGGTCTTCAATACCCAAGTTGTCCTCACACTCCCTCCTGCATCCTTCACTAGTTACCATTGCTAGAATCCAATTCAAGTCAGGGGTAATTGCTTACCGTGCTGCAAATATCTCAGGCCCATTCTCAAACTTGGACATGATAAAAACTATACAACCCAGCCGGTCTTCTATGTCCTATTACTGCCAGTCAGTGTGCTATCACTCACCAAAATAATAAATGTCGGCACAAGCTCCCCATTGACATCAGGACGGCAGAGACTCTACACAGTTTCCTTCGTAGATTGAAAACGATCCACTAATTGTTTCTTAATGCAGCACTAAAAGCAGTTAAGCATAGTTGATGAAATTGATGTACTTGTATGATTCTTAGATTTTGGGGTGTTGAATCCACATGGTTATAAGCCTTATTGTACATTAATCTACAAAAAAAATGTTTGCAGCATTTTTTAATTGAACGCACTATGATACAATTAAAAGCCTACGCACTCCTTACTTTTCATAGTGGAGTTCACATTGCAGTCAATTGCCCATTCTGGCTCTTTTTTTGGTTTTTATTTCTCCCACATCCACATGCTCTTGGCTGTATTGCGTCTCAGTAAAGTATGTTTGGACAGGTCAGATCTTACAATCATTAGTGGAGGAAAAAAAGGTATGCATGGTGAAAGAGCCTCCAAAAAAAAAAGCTATTTATAGGAGACCTGGTCCGGAGAAATGGAGCCCCCAAGGAAAAAATACAAAGTCATAGATCAGCCTTAGGGGAGGTAATTAGGACAGATATTTAAACTGAATAATGCAGGCTTGCTGAAACACTGAAACCACCTAAAGTTTATTAATTAACTACTAATCTGGTGAACAGGCTTGTCTCATGTCTCCCTTATTCTGTGCCAGCTGAATAATTCAGGCACACGAAGGGATACAGGACAGATAACACTCTGCTGCACATGTCATCAGTGCTCTTGTTAAGAGATGATTAAAGGCACGCTCTACCTCGCTACTTGTGCGTCAGCAGTCTGCTATATCAGTCGATATGGTGCTGTAATACACACTGTAGTAAGCCAGTCACACTACAGCAGTCTGACAAGGTCACTTTGAAGTTGCAGCAGTGCACAGTCAGTGAAGATTTGTTAGAAGATTTGAAAAAAAAGGCAATTAAATTACAAATGGCCAGCCAGGCAAAGAGGACAACTGTACATTACTTACTAAATGAAACATAGGGGGGCAAATAAATTGTTCAGCTCACCTAGCATTTGATAAACAAATAAATATTTTATAGGTTTCATAATTGTTTTTTCTGTCTCTATTGTGACATGTTTCCATGCTTTCATGTGCAAAAAGATCTTTATTTTTTCCATACTAGCGCCTCTTTTCACCCTCTGTCTGAAACCAGAGCACGGTCTGCTCTGATTGGTTAGCAGGCCAGCTCTGTTGTGATGGTCACCCACTTAGAGTTGTCCCACCCCTTAGCCTATCATGCACAATGTGTTAGAGCGCAAGCCAAAATAAGCAAAAGTGTAACGTAGTGATGTTACAGAAGTAAACAAAGGAGTCAAATCAAGGCGTTTCAGGCAGGGTGGAAGATAACTTTGGGATTTTAGCCTTTCCAGACAATAAACATGCACAAAACTTATATACTGTAACACTCTACAGGAAAGGGAAAACCCCCAAAAGTATAATAAGTACTATTGAACAGTTTTGTCTTCTGAGACAAACCAAGACCAAGGTTACAGTTGAAACTTGCGCTCTAATCCCTTCTGTGCTTCCTTTCTCCTCAAATGTATCTTCTCTCTTTTTGCTCTCCCTCCCATTTTCTAATTTCGGTCTCTTCTCTCTTTTCCTCTTTTGTTCATGCTGCTTGAGTTTCACAGATGGAGTGACTTGAGGCGATGGTGGTTATGCAAAACACAGTTCAAATAAAAGCAGGGCTGCCACAATGAAAATGGCATAAAAGGCATCCACAGAAAAAGGCATCTTACTCTTTTATGGCCTGAAAATCTTGTGGTGGAGACACTAAAGTACATTTTAGGGTCTCATTATTACAAAAGTAGGGAGATAATTTGTTCCTAAAAGAGATTAAAAGTATACACACATTCAGAGAAGGAATCCGGTTTGGAGAGTTCTGGTACACAAATTAAATTGTCAGTGATGTCATTATTCCTTTTACAAAGTTCATCAGATATTATATGGACACCATCGTATTACATAAGACCCATAAAGTGTCACAATTTTATTTTTACAATGAAAGCTTTCTGCGTAATCTTGTAATTTGATATACAGTATTATTTAGGCTTTATATTTATTTAATCTGTGAATATAGCATAATGTATGGCTTTGTGTGTACTTGGAACAAAATGGGTAGAAGTAATTTAAAACCAATACAGTAAATAGATATAACGAAAAAATCCGCCTTCATACCAAAACGTCAAAGTATGTTTATTGCCAGTGATTCCCAAAACAACGAGTCGGAGAAGAACACCAAGGTGTGTTGGTAGCAGGGTTCAGGTGAAGGGGAGAACAGGAACAACACAAACACAGAGAGGCAAACAAGGACATGGAGGATACAGTAATAGTGTGTTCACCACCTTTACCTTTCTCATTTGATACATTTTCATATTAAAAAAATATCAATTATAGGCACGTTTATTGACATTTTGTTCTTGAAATCTAACCATAGACAGTCAAAATCCTGCTTTCATTGTCCTACAATTTGTACACCTGCTATACATATTTGCCCTTCCCTCCATTTGAATGTGTTTGTTTCCACCCACAGAACATTGATTTACCTTCGAGTTGCCAAAAGAAAAGTGTGATATACTTTAAATGTAACTTCTTCGTGACAAGGTTGTATTAAACTGCCTGCCCAATTCTCAAAAAGTGTATGGCGTGTAAATAATACAAGTATAAGTTCAGGAGAGATAATTTCAAACCCTGGTCTGCCCAACAGGTAAGTGTACCTGGCCTGTGAATGAGTGGGCGAATGTGTCAGATGGTCTGTTTTGGGAAACTTACAAAACTGTTCAATTCAACCACCCCAATTCCAACATTGAAGCATATGAGAGGAGGGAGGTCGGAGTTGCTGTTAGACAATCCTACCATAATTTCATTTCATACTGAGGCAATGAGGGCATATTGAAGCTACCCCCCCTTATGATTCTCATCTATTACACATTGCAGAAGTAAAAGTCAACAACTAAGTACTGTATGCTATACTGAAAATACCATATACAGTAGATGCATTTAAAGTGATCATATCATTCGAGAAATTCCTGTCAGCATTTTCCTGACATGAGAATCATTTTCAGCAGCCGCTTAGGCTAAAGGGGTCTGATTTGAATTCTGCTTAGTCAGTAATTGCCGTCTTTTTATTATCAAGATTTTATGTTGCTAGATGGGCTCGGTATGGACGACTGTACATCGCTTAACATTATCCCTGGAGTGCAGGGTCAATCAATACAGCTGGGCCTGTCCTTTACGAAAATGCATATATGCTAAGAATCAATACTACCGTGTCATCACCTCTCATTTCAATCAGGGTGGCGGAGATATGACACCGTGGCAGCTCTCCCGAGACTCACACCGGAGAGAATCTCAATGGGTTCATAACGTTTTAGCTTGTACTCTTGTCTGGCCTTACTTAACCTAATGTAATCTACATTTCCTGGGCTGTCCTCTTGTATTCTGTCTTTTTTTTCTGAATTGCATATTCAGATTAAAGTGGCTAAGTTTAAAATGCATTTTAAGGCACATTCTTTGTTAGTTTTTTTCAAGAACCAACCAAAAAAACGTTTAGATGATACTTTGAAACTAAGCCTAAACATATTCCCTTTGTCAAACCCTTAGCCTAAGTAAAACCTGTCACAAAATATTTGTCTACTTTGCAACTTCTCTGCTTTTAAGCCTTAACATATCTCTTTGTCTGAGCCTGTATCTGTACCTGTTTTTCAGCTTGAGCTGCGCACAGATCTGTTTCTGTCCCTGAGTGTGAAACTATCCAGATCAGACTATTTGATTCATTAATTTTCTTTAATTAAACACCCAAATTATTGGTATTCCCAAAACAATTTGTGTCTAACAATGTTTTAGCCACCAGTTTAAAGAATGACACTGGTTTTCCAATTTTTTGCCTAGAAAGTCTACAGGATTGTTAAGACGCGAGGTACTGTATGTAGAAATGTAGTGAAAAATACCCATCCTTTTCAAGGGGAATAAGGTACATCTTCCCAGTCAGAATCTAATCGCAATTATATGAGCCTAAAACGTCAACATTTGTCCACATCTGCTCATTTGAGTAAAACCACTGACTGTAGAAACAGTGTAGTCTGTGGAGTAACCCAAAGGTTTCCTATAGAAGCCATCGTGAAGCTCAATATGTGTTGCCCTCTGTTCTTCGCCATTTTGGCAGTGGCGATACCGCCTAACTACAGCCTTATCAAACATAGAGGTGAAGCTGATGAATTCTACATTTAACCATGGTGTTATCATTATTATTGTTAGAAGTTGAGCGTTAATACATGGAGGTATATGGAGATTGGCTTGCTTTTTGAGCCAGGCTCACGTGGCCATTCGAGGAACTGCAGCTTCTGGCACTTCTACAAAATTCTCTTCCTTGGCTTAAATCTGGAGGTTCATCCTAATATCCCTCCTCGACTCCTAAACTCCTTTCTCCTTCATTATTTACCCGGAAATCAATCGAGACACGCCATGTTGAAGGACATCCCTATCGCTTCAATGCCCACGGAGGAGTCAAGGGGAGAAGATGGAGGAGGCTTCCAGAGGAGATGAGAGGGAGGATACATGAGTTCAGACTTTGCGTATTATCGCTACTCATGCATCAAAGCTCCGCCCCAGTTCCACAGCCGTCAGCTGCTGCTGTTCTTACTGTTAAAGGAAGAACAGTCATTAAATGTTTAAAGTACTGCTATCTGAGTAAAAAATATAGATCTCTTTAACAAATAATGAGATCATACTCATTAAGGTGTGTGAAATGTACTTACAGATTAAATAATCATGGTTTGATTATTAACTAATTAAATACAGATCTTATTCCTGTTTTTTTGCTCCATGTATGGATAAAACCCACAGAACATTTAGGTTATATATAAATTCTTGTCGAATATCCACGAGATCTTTTAGTGATCTCTTATGTCGGAGAAATCCAATACAAAAGTTAATCTGAAACAAGCTCAAATAACATAATGAAATGAACCCACCAATTATTATTATTATTATTATTATTATTATTATTATTATTATTATTATTATTATTATTATTATTATTATTATTATTATTATTGTTATCATCATCATCATCATCATCATCATCATCATCATCATCATCATCATCATCATTATTATTATTATTATTATTATTATTATTATTTTTATTATTATTATTATTATTATTATTATTATTATTATAACTTAAATGTTATATGTGGAAAAACAAATACAGGACCGAAAATAATAATAAATATAATAAAAAAAAGATGGACAAATTAATTTCAACGAACATGTGACCTAAACTAAATCACAGGTTTGAAAGGATTTACTTTGAGTGAAGTCCAGTGACAGGTGAAAGACTGTGCACAAGGCAGCATTAGAGGGCATCATTTAAAAGTGAAAATGGCGTGAACGAGGATATCCCAATTCATACCTGAGGACTCCTCTGTCCTCGCTTCTCTTGCTTCTTACTGGGGCGGAGCTAAGAGGCGAGAAAGAGACACGAGTGAGGGAAAAGAGGAGGCAAGATAAGCAAATGGGATGAAACTTGTGTTTCCTCCTGGGATGAGCATTGACCTGCTTCTCTGTGTTGTCACTCATCAAATTATGCTCCACAACATCAGTCATATGCCTTACTCTGAAGAGTAATTTTCTGTTCGCTCAGTAGCATTTATAGAAAAATATGTTAAATAATCATGAGTGGTTCTCTTTAATCTGAAATTCTTGTACTTCCCCAGCTCTTGACCACAGAGGAATAAATTCTTACTGAAAATCATTGATTTTTCCTTCTTTAAGATCAAAACTACATTATTAATCGTAATCCACTAGGAAATAAAACAGTACAGACTTTAGATGAATCTTAGTTTTACATTTAGCCTGTGTGCTGTCAAGAGATGTCAGCTCAGATATGAATAGGACATGTGGGGAGAATGATAGCCTTTAGCATCTCCATGGTTTTCACTTTAGCTGTAATTTCAGACCATTGAAAGTTGGCGGGTACGGCCCAGTAGCCCATACATCTCTCTAGTGAACAGAAAATTAATGAGCCTCATTTTGTGACTGTGCGAGTTCCAGACTCTCTCACTTTTAGGTTCACTCAGCTTGTAAACGTGTTTTGCTTTGTGCTGCCCGGCCATTATCAAGGGTCAATACCTTTTTTAGTCTCAGTCATGGTTTCCAGCTCAACTCATACGATGCTTCAGTGGACACATCTGCGAGCAACAGAAGCGTAAGTCTTGACACAAGCATCTGCTCTCTTTGTTTGTCATTGTCTATAAGAATTTTGAATTACCTTGCAAACAGTTTTTTTTTTTTTTTTGGTTAAAAAAAAAAAAAAAATCTGCAGGAAAGAAGGCAATTGTCAGTGTCGCTCATCACATTCAAGGTCAATGAACTGATACAATGTTACACACACACACATGCACACACTCATCACAGACTTGCCAGACTTGCACATACAGCATTGTTCTGCCTTCTCTACATCTGAGCACAAATATTTTGCAATGCAAAACAGCTAATTGCAACAATCAATCTTGTGCAAAATAGGACCCAACACTTATTTTAGTAAATGCAAATTGAAGGTAGAGGTTTGAGTTCTGTTGCAAAACAAGCCGGAGGAAAACTGCAGTAATAGTTTGCTTGAACATTTGCTGCTGCTGACACGGCTCTTAATTGGCATGATGATCATATTGTGCCGGCAACCTGATGCTGTGTCCCTCCTACGCACATCAAAGCACATCTTTCCTGTTTTATAAAGACATTATTTCCTCATCCGTGCCCTCCGTAGGACAATTATTTGCAAAAGGTGCGTTGACATTAACAAGAACAAACCTGTCAAAGTGTTTTCTTAGGTAATCCCACAGCTAAAAGGTTTATTTTAGCTGTGGCTTTTAGGTATGGTCGGCATAACAGCTACTTGGGCAGTTAAAACATGCATTAAAAGGCTTCCTCTTGCCAATGCAGATATGTTATGTTCAAGAAAACTCTTCAACGGCTCAATGTCAGCTGCCAACCAATGTTCCTCTACATCCCCTATTGAGTGGCAATGAGAAACAGGACTGGGAGGTATCAACCGTCCAAGTACAATCCAACCAGTGGGTGAACATCGAGCGCAAGTGTGCTAAAGGAAATACTTTACAATAAAAATATGCTCAGATGTTGACTTGAGGGCGTTTCATGTGGCTCCTGATTGAACTAAACCAGACTGAACACCTCTGCGCTACGGACAAACATCAGATGATACCATTTCATTTTCTCCTGTATTGAACTGCAAACATCGTTAGTTCTGCAAACTGACCACAAAACAAGCAGACAACATCCATAACCCAGAGTCTGTAATATGTTGTTTCTGCTCAAATAACACTATCGTGAGCCTCTGGGAGCATTGTAAAGGTGATTGTTATTTGGTATTTCACATACACGACAGTA
The DNA here is from genome assembly GCF_036324505.1 of Eleginops maclovinus. Taxonomy (NCBI): domain Eukaryota; kingdom Metazoa; phylum Chordata; class Actinopteri; order Perciformes; family Eleginopidae; genus Eleginops; species Eleginops maclovinus. Next base: position 10,248,652 of record NC_086357.1, read on the forward strand.
GCCCCTCTCAGGGTCAGAGTATTGATTTGGTTCTCTTTTTTTCTCCATGTTGACACCAGGTGCCAGTGAAATTTCTTTCTTCTCTGCGCTTTGTTGACAGTTCTTCTCAATTTTGAAGATCCTGAGGCTGCTGTGATATTTTCCAAATCGATCCCTTTGATCAGGGGCAGTCTGATGGAGGCTGACAATTTGTCACCACTGGCTCTGTGGAAACTGGGCTGTATATGTCATTAGTCTGATATGGAAAATCATTTACAGGCATTACCGAAATGCTGATTCCCATTGTTGATGACAGGAATCATTCTCAGCCTGGGAAATGATTAATTCCACTTTTAAATTGAATTAGTTAACCTTGCTGTTACTTAATATAATTGTTTTCTTTCCTCATAATTCATATTGTGTTCTCTGTGTTTGACTGTGCAAGAAAGTGGTCCTCATGTCATTTAATCTCTGGCCACTTAGTTTTCAGCTAAATGAGTAAATAATTTATCAAGAGTGTGCTGTATTTCAACTTGGTTCATTATTTCATTTAATTAGTGCAATAAAATGGACAAATATTTGGCTGAAGGGCGAGCAGATGACATTTTTAAGGCAACAGTTCTTAGTTGAATAATTAGACTGGAGCATCTGCTGGGCAATGGCATTAAGAAGGCGACCAGAAAACAAAGCGTGGAATCATGTTGATTGTGGATGTCAGGATGACATTTTAAGCACTCAAACCTCAGTGATTTTGGATTTAGACACACTCTACTGTCAATTTATTTGGATGGCTGCTTATTCCTGCATATTAATGCATATATATCAATAATGAACTTAATTCTCATTTGCTGTGAGTGACAAAGCAAAGACGAAACTTGACAGTCTGCATTTTGCTATGCGCCTTAACTCTTCTTTCTTCTATCCTTAAGGCTTACTGAAAAACAAACATTATCCAATAACAGCCTAATGGGATGTACGCTGATGATGAAACTTTTACTGTCATCACACTCATTATCCGACTGAAAAGTAAGAGAGGGAGACAGTGAGATAAGCCACAGACAGTAGAGAAGGAGACACAGAGGGGGAGGCGTGACGCATTTGGAAGAGGAATATAAAAGAGTGCTTATTCAGTTGAGGAAGATTTATGACCTGATGTCGATGTGCTTGTGAACTCTTTAGTGCTTTGCCTCTCTCAAAATTTCCCCATTGTGGCGCTCAGTAACTCTGCAATCCCACAATCAACATCCTGTCTCCATGTAAATGTGCATAAATGGCTCCCAGCGCATTTCAATTTACGGTCCAGACAACACACCTCGAGATTTAGGATCAAAATTGCACTCAAAGTATTGATTCACACATCAACTTGGTTTCCCGACTTTAAATCCTGGATACTTATTCCCCTAACTCAGTGGATGTATAAATGATTATGGCAAGTGAATCGGTGATACGTCATATGGTATTCTTTATCAATGAGACTTATTATGTTTAGGATTGATCATTTCAGATGATTTCCAAGGTGAGGACAATACATCATTGTGTTTGTTTGAAAAAGTGTTAAGTGTACATACTGTAAGCTTCATTTGGCCATGATATATCGTACTAGAGCTACCACTACTACACATAAAACAATGCAAGTTGATATTTGAGGTGGGATGAAGGGGACTGCCATCACACTTGTAGGCAAAACAACAAGCAGAGACGATTTTTAGTTCAATAGGAACTGTAACATATGTACTAGTGTAGAAAGTACAATTTTCATTTTCTGTTTAATACTTTGACTTTAATAAACAAATCAACAATATTATATGTGTAAATCAACCTTTCCAAACAGGTACTGTCTGAATCTGAGGCTAACTCAACTCCGCATCCAGTGTTTAATAAATTAAAGTGAGAAAAACATTGATTAAATATGCAATATTAATTGAAAAAAAGGACCTAGAAAAATAAAGGCAGTCGAAGGTAAGCAGTGCAAGTCATCCATTAATTGCTACAGTTAGTTGGCCTTTTGATCCCCAGCTCCTCCTGTCCTTGTGTCGCAACACACTGAACCACAAATTGGTCCCCAGCTGAATTCCTAGTATGTATGTGAGGGCTAAAAGAATATTACTTTGCAAAACGCTCTGGATAAAAGCACTACATAAATGCAGTCTATTATATTCATCAATTAACAAAAGCCTGTGATGCTGCTTCTAATGTAGAATGATGGCCAGCCAGCATTTAAAAAAGTGGTGCATTAGTGTGTAGTGTTGGCAAATCAGTTAAGTGCCGCTATACGTAGCAACTACATCTATCGCCATGAAAACTACAAATATCATTGCTATCGCTGCTTCTCTTTTGCAGAAACCAACATCTTTTACCTCCAGTTAATGCTAAGATGTTCCATTATAACAAACGGGCTTTTACTTGACAAGAAATAATTATCAGTGAGCCCACTTACTTCATAAATGTGTTGCTCTGGGTATACACAATGATATTGTTATGGCAATGTTTGTTTCAATTGTACAGAGGAAAAGCTGAAATATTGTTTGGAAAAAGTTGTGCACTTTTGTTTTGTTTAGACTCAGAATGATGGCTGTACTATAATACTTTTGTTTTCCCCGGGAGGGAAAATTCATAGGATGCTAGTTTTTTTGTATCCTCAATCAGACTTTCAGAGTTTGTTTTTCCTAAAAAGTGGGACACTCTTGGGTTCCGCTCTACTCTCCCTACTGCTGTCAGTGTCCTGGAGGTGCCCTCCAGTTATGTGACTTTGTGAACTTGAACCATGGCATTGTCCTGTAAAGAAAGACTCCCTTACATAAAGGTTTCAAGGATTGGTTCTCTGACACTTAAAGAAAAAAGAATGGACAAGTGGAAGTCATGCAGAGTCCAGGTTTTATTTGTTCAAGTCGAGATATGCCTTGCTGAAACTGCAGAATTTATTTGGCTGTCCATCAGCTTTAACATATTTACACACCTCCAAATCGCCAACATTCATGAAGTTTTTTAAAGATTCAAATAATACAAATGTTTCCCCAATGTGGGCAAAACAACAAAAAGATTCAAGTTTCAAAACTTTATTGTCATAACACATAACTACACTCACAAATGGAGTACAGCCACACATGTGGTGTCTGTCTCTTTTACTCTAAGCAGCCACTGTATACATGGTTTGATAGGGCCACATTAACATATTAAGTATTTAGACACCTTCACTTTTTTTCCTTTGATCAAAAAACCTCGCTACTATACCTTGCTTGTAGGATTTTTAATGTATTTACATGTTTATTCCATGAGAATTCGGACCCTTAGCGATAACAGTCCTAAGTCTTGTTGGGTATGACATGAAACGCTTTGCACACCTTCCATTCTTCATTTTCTGGTCTCTCTGTTGAGATTTTTAATTCAGACATAGACTGATGTACAGTGGGGCAAAAAAGTATTTAGTCAGCCACCAATTGTGCAAGTTCTCCCATTTAAAAAGATGAGAGAGGCCTGTAATTTTTATCATAGGTATACCTCAACTATGAGAGACAGAATGAGAAAAGAAATCCAGAAAATCACATTGTAGGATTTTTAATGAATTAATTGGTAAATTCCTCTGTAAAATAAGTATTTGGTCACCTACAAACAAGCAAGATTTCTGGCTCTCACAGACCTGTAACTTGTTCTTTAAGAGGCTCCTCTGTCCTCCACTCGTTACCTGTATTAATGGCACCTTTTTGAACTCGTTATCAGTATAAAAGACACCTGTCCACAACCTCAAACAGTCATACTCCTAACTCCACTATGGCCAAGACCAAAGAGCTGTCAAAGGAGACCAGAGACAAAATTGTAGACCTGCACCAGGCTGGGAAAACTGAATCTGCAATAGGTAAGCAGCTTGGTGTGAAGAAATCAACTGTGGGAGCAATTATTAGAAAATGGAAGACATACAAGACCACTGCTAATCTCCCTCGATCTGGGGCTCCACGCAAGATCTCACCCCGTGGGGTCAAAATGATCACAAGAACGGTGAGCAAAAATCCCAGAACCACACGGGGGGACCTAGTGAATGACCTGCAGAGAGCTGGGACCAAAGTAACAGAGGCTACCATCAGTAACACACTACGCCGCCAGGGACTTAAATCCTGCAGTTCCAGACGTGTCCCCCTGCTTAAGCCAGTACATGTCCAGGCCCGTCTGAAGTTTGCTAGAGGGCATTTGGATGATCTAGAAGATGATTGGGAGAATGTCATATGGTCAGATGAAACCAAAATAGAACTTTTTGGTAAAAACTCAACTCGTCGTGTTTGGAGGAGAAAGAATGCAGAGTTGCATCCAAAGAACACCATACCTACTGTGAAGCATGGGAGTGGAAACATCATGCTTTGGGGCTGTTTTTCTGCAAAGGGACCAGGACGACTGGTCCGTGTAAAGGAAAGAATGAATGGGGCCATGTATCGTGAGATTTTGAGTGAAAACCTCCTTCCATCAGCAAGGGCACTGAAGATGAAGCGTGGCTGGGTCTTTCAGCATGACCATGATCCCAAACACACCGCCAGGGCAATGAAGGAGTGGCTTCGTAAGAAGCATTTCAAGGTCCTGGAGTGGCCTAGCCAGTCTCCAGATCTCAACCCCATAGAAAATCTTTGGAGGGAGTTGAAAGTCCGTGTTGCCCAGCGACAGCCCCAAAACATCACTGCTTTAGAGGAGATCTGCATGGAGGAATGGGCCAAAATACCAGCAACAGTGTGTGGAAACCTTGTGAAGACTTACAGAAAACGTTGGACCTCTGTCATTGCCAACAAAGGGTATATATCAAAGTATTGAGATGAACTTTTGTTATTGACCAAATACTTATTTTCCACAATAATTTGAAATAAATTCTTTAAAAATCCTACAATGTGATTTTCTGGATTTATTTTCTCATTCTGTCTCTCATAGTTGAGGTATACCTATGATAAAAATTACAGGCATCTCTCATCTTTTTAAATGGGAGAACTTGCACAATTGGTGGCTGACTAAATACTTTTTTGCCCCACTGTATGTCTTGCCAAATGATTTTCTAAATCTAAACTTACCATAGTTGGTGTCCAATCAAGGTGTAGAAAAATGTGATCAAGAGAAATAGGAGGACCCTGACCTAAATTACAAGTCTCATAGCAAAGTGTCTTCAAATTTGTGTTTATGTGACTTCAGAAAGTGTGCTACTGGTGTGTGTACTTTGCTGTTCTTTCCAGGCGTCACAAGCCACACATATTGTCTAATTAACTTATGAGACAGCAGATAACCTTTCTTTCCTACTTTAACTCTCCTTAAACCAGTTCTATTTAGACATGATTTGAGAAAAAGGCACTTTCAGTTGCCACTGCTGAGTGGATAAAGGGCAGATGGATGATGGGGGACTGCTACAATGGCCCTGACGGTGGATTTATTGATCAGAAAGAGGTTTGATTTGAGGCAGATTGCAAATGAAATGGAAGCAAAGGAAACGGAATCCCATAAAACCGGCCTGCAAAAATAAACCATCAAAATAATGAATACTCTGAGGTGTGTTGTGTATAAAGTATGTGTGTGTGTGTGTGTGTGTGTGTGTGTGTGTGTGTGTGTGTGTGTGTGTGTGTGTGTGTGTGTGTGTGTGTGTGTGTTTCCCTTGATATTTTTCTCCAAAACTACCCAGTAGAACTCTGCAGCTATTTATCTTCAGGTTTAAACACCTACAGAGAGCAGTGAATGGAGACACAGAGGTACGCTCAGCTCCCATGCCAGTAGTAGTTCTTCTCTCTTCCCCTCTGGCATACTTTGCAGGCATCCACCTCCCATCATGCTCCTCTGGCATTCAAAGCAAGATTTTCTGCAGGAAGTCGTGCCAGGCTCAGCTTCTCATTGGCCGGCATTTGTAAGTTGTGTTAGCAAAGAAAGTATATTTGCCTCCAAAATTCTCCTAGTTAATTTATAAATTAGAGGAATAAAAATGTTAATTATTCATTTGTGATGGTTTTGATGATGGGCTCACGCATGGTGTGTTTTGCTCGACATCTCTGAAACGTGTTGACTTCTGTTGCAGGTATCCATCCCTTTGAGTTGGCATTTAAAGGGAATCCTTTAGTGGAGCCCAGTGTCAGGCTCTGCTTTTTATTGGCTGGCATTTGAAGGTTCCAACAACTGAACCCATGTATTGGAACTCTTGTATGGCTCTCTCATGGCATGATGTGAATGAATCACCATCAACTATCAGATGAGATTATACCTCTGCCAAAGCAATAGGTGATTATAATAATTAAATACATTGCAACTGTGAATGTAGGAGGTGGTGTTTTGGAAATGAATTACAAGGATAAGCATGTTTAAATTGAAAAGAAAAGAGCATCACAGAAATGTCTGCCATGGACAACATGATGGAAAAAGCCATTTATAATGATTTATCTAATGCATGTGAAAAATAAATGGAAATGAAAAACAACAGTTTTAATACAAACAATGGACTTTCCCAAACAATGGACGGAAAACAAAACAGGCTGCATTTCCTATTTTGCCTCAGTGTTTCCCCGCAGCTCAGCAGACAGGCAGTTTGGGACTGAGAACATTTTTTCATTACATTTTTTCTGACAGGACGGCGATCATGTTATGCCACAAACAGGTTTCTTTACATATTAATTACATCTACCAGCTGGTGCGAGACAGAATGGGCTCCAGATATGTTGCCCAAACGGACTCATTAGTTTTTACCCACAGATTTTAGCAGCTGCAGCACAGCCTCTCAAACTGGTGGAATTATAATATGGAATTTCAGTCAAGTGATGCACTCCTCCTACTGCTTCTGTGAGTGCTATTAGTGCATGTTACTTCCATCATATATTCAGCATAGAGCCAAGACTTTGATCAAATTGTAAATATTGGTCTTAATATAAACAAGTCATATGTTAAAAGGTCACTATAGTTTACAAAAAAGGTGATCATCTCTGTAGCTTGTCAGACTTTATATGGAAATATTAAGTTATTGACAGCTAAGGAAGTCCATAACCAGTGGCAGGCAGCTAGGATGGTGTGGGGCTTCACAAACACAAAAACCTGAATTTAATCTGAATTTAAATTGAACATAACATTGACACTTTCTCTTTTTCAGTAGTTGAAAATTGTACTGTTGTTTGTCTTGCCTTCACAAAGACCAGCATATTGCTCATAGTTTTCCTCTAACAACGACACCACAGGACACACTGAATTTGTTTACAACCACTTAACGGTGATAATATATTTTCTGGTTGTTGATTTTCAGATGAACAGGAAACCTAATCTTCTTGTAAAACATTTATCGTTAGCGACACTGCTACTTATGCATAGCAGCCTGCTGTTACTGTCCAAATCAAGAAACAACTCTCAGTAGTAGGTTTGGGAAATGTAAAGAGTTAGCCTGGTAAAGAGAATGGTTGCATCACTCCACTGGTAGCTTAACTCCTGGTGCTGAACCTCAGCCATTTTCATTAGCTTCAGATAGCAGCTGTAAATATTTTGGAAAGCACTTTTATTGTGAAAGGTAGGAAAGAAAGTTGTAATGCGCTGTCCTTGACAACGTGGGATACAGTAAAGAGTTATTAGTATTGGTTAAGACTGTACAGTAGCACCTCTGTGATGATTTAAATACGGTCATGAGAAAAGGTACAACTCAAGTGACAGAATTCCCAGGCTATAGGGAACCGCACTTAACGTTAATGGTGTGTTATTGTTCAGCATATTGCATTATGCAGGCAGCATTTACTTCATAATTGTGGTGGAAACTTCTGAAGCAATGGAGACGAAACCCAGAGAGACACGGTAGAGCAGGAATTTGATGGCGAAACACTGATGGATGTATTTGGAGTAGCGGCCGGAGAATTGACAAGACATTTACTGCAGACACGAGTTGCCACAGCGGTTGCAAACCCAATTCTGAAGATTTCGAAAATAGGAAGAGGTTTTAACTAGTTCTGAATGGGTAATCAATATTCTTCAAGTGCCAGACTAAACAAGGAGGGACAATACGTCTAACTGAAACTGTCATCTAGGTCACAAATAAGGTGTTCACCACAGCATCTGGGGCCAGATAAACTGGAGCCCAGCTGTCCCTAAATAATAAAGCCAATCTTAGGTCAGCATGAGCTTGTACTCAGTGTAGAAACAAAAAGGCTTCGGAAACCCAGGCTGCCCCTCATTTATGAAGATAACAGCCCCACCAAGGCAAAAAAAATGTGCCATGGCAATACAGTCAGAGGAAGGAGAAACTCATTAACTAGGTCAAGGTAACACCTAAGCAAAATATTTCCTAACAAGAATGGTAAGTCAAACCAAATAAATCTTCTATTGCACTTAAACCACAACAGTATAAGTACCATTATGAGTGAGACTTTCATATTTAATCATGCTCTATCATATAACAGTACAGATGCAGATGTGAATAATTTTAGGTAGAACAGCTTGGACTATTTTGCAAGTAATTCATAAAACAGATTTCCTCTTGAGGCTGCCACTGAACAAACTAAGATGGTGAAACAAAAGAGTAAAGACAAGTCTTGAGATACAATTCAGAGATGGACTTTCTCGTATTTCAAGTCCTTCTTTTTTATTGTATTGCAAATGAGAATCGGTTCAATAATTTCCTTTAACCCCGCCTCCCAACTGCTCTATCTCAGGCTCATTCCCGTGAAGCACGGAGATAACTCTGGATATGCTTAGTGGATTGTACAACTTTAAGACATGATCATTTAAAGTGTTGTTTAACTTTTTTTAATGAGAAGTTGATTTACCTACAATAAAATATCATTCCCAATGTAAGTGGGGAATAACTATTTTTGGACCCCGCGGCTACATGACCAAGAAGTTATGATTCCATGGTTTTGCCACTATGTCCAATTGGACTTAAAGCTTGGCACTGTTCCCTTAGGCTTGGCATAATATCATCATGTGAAATATTATTTTGAGCATGTCAGCATGCCGATGATAACATTTCAAAGCTCTGCTGTGCTTAACATCACAGAGCTGCTGGCATGGCTGACTGTTTTTTAAATGTTTTAACGTATTGACATTTTTAACATTGTGAGTTACAGTCTCCTTATTTACTTTTATACTTTCCATTAGAATACTGTTCGTTTTCTTGAGATTTTAACTTTCCAAAGAAACAAAACTGCTTTTCAACTTCTCATAGGAAGCATTTATCCCTGTCCTTACATCCTTCAAAATGTGTCATTATCACAGAACATGACGTGAGAAACAGGAATGGCCTTTTAGTTTAAAATCGCTTTTCAAGGAAAATGTATGAGTAGATATTTTGTAGGACAAACACATTAAAAAACAACAGGATTTAAAAAAGGTTTTGATTGAGTACTGATCACTGCAATGCATTGTGTTCTTGATGGACTTGGTATTATTTCACTGAAACAACGAAAATGTCAATAAATTCAGAGCTTTTCTGAGATCTTTGTACACCAGAAATCACATTCTCAATATTGGATGGTTGATGCATGCAGGGAAATCCATTCTCTGTTTCTGACCCCTCTAAAGAGCAGTGGGTTGCCATTTTCCAGCACCTATAGGGACCAAGTCATTTCTGAGGCCAACATCTTGGTCAAGACCAATAACACCTACCAAGTCTGTCTTTTTTTCTCTTTTGGTCTCAGAGGAAATTGGAGCAACTGGAGAAAAAATCCTCACAGAAGAAAGTTGTACATTTCAAACAGAAAGTTTCACTTCTTAGATCTTAGGACCAACTTGTACTGTACACACAAGGACATGAAACAGCCTGGAGATAACATCATAACAGACCACATGAGGGGTATAAAAGGCTGACGTAAATGCGCATTCACTCTGATACAACTTTTGTTGTCCAGTAGAAAGTGTTGTTTTTCAGATGCATGTTGCGTACGAGGAATGAGGCATATGTTGTGTGCAGCTGGTGGTACTCTAGGGGGTTTGTGTCCGCCTTATGTACAACATGCACTCTGCCCAATACAAATGAGGCAGCTGCGGATTCACCTCCTTGTACAAGACTAACAGCTCACAGAAATCATGGCTGTGTCATCCATTTTTCCTACCCAGAACATGTCGCTTGTGCCAGCATGGGTCGGATGAGTTTTGGATTGCAGTTAGGCCTGAGTGATGGATGGAGTATAACCAATTATGAATATACATTGAGAGAGATTATCACGATTATATTGTTGCATAAATGTGGATTTATTTGTAAACAGAGCACGGTAGAGGATTTAAGGGATTAGCCAGCGTTTTCTCTTTTCAAGGTTAATATTTGTAGAGACAATGCTGATTGGTTTAATAACCGAATGTTTGAGGAGCTTCACATGTTCTCTAAACCACCACCACGTCCTGCACTCGGCATAACATTATCCCTGGCCTTATTCATATTATAATGTCACAAGACACATTTCCTAAAATAAGCTAATATAATCATTGGGAAGACATTTTTTGGCAGCATTAGCCTTTTATTGAATGCCATTTAAACCTCTGAGAGGAGTGCTGAATCAGAGGGGCGGGACTTGGCAATGTGGTAAAAGAAAAATTCCCTATGAGGAGGAGTGTTTCATTTCTACTTCTTTAGCAGGGCACAGAGCAGCAGCGCTACACAAACACACTCGGCTACACACACTTTAAAATGCACATGCGCACGCAAATGCAGTATGTTTGTTAATTGCTCAGGCCGGCCAAAAATATTGTGTTCCTGATGCCAGCTAACTTGAATTGGCTCATCATTTGGACGTATTGGTTAAGACCCAGACTTCATTCCAGCTCACTTACAATGTTTGACATAACGCTGGTAGTTTATTCCCATGTGGGAGGGATTGAGATGACAAGTGTGTGCTTTCAGTTTGCCTCCATTTTATTTCGGTTTAGAGAACATTTTCAAACACAGGCTGATGTTTTATGACTGCTACACTCCATCCAAACAAATATCAAATGCAAAACAGTATTAATAGATGAGAATATGCAAGGCAGACAGTTAAAAGGGAATAAAACAGCAGAGTATGAATTAATTTATGTTTACAGGAGACACTGAATTTAGTTTCCTGTTCGTCTTCACTGTCCTTACACATTTTTATATTGCATTCTTCCCACCACGTGTCAGGGGTTACCTTGGTCAACACAGCAGTGGGAAAAGTAATTAGCACATTTGTCTTATGCTTGATGTGGTTTGTCTATGTTATGACTCAGGCTTGCTTCTAATCTCCTGCAAAGCTGCTTTGGATCTTATGTTTTGAATTTGATCTTGAGCTGCTTTTGTTTGTTTTCACATAAATGCCAGAGTGGCTTCTCTGCTTTATTTAAAGTCACATATACTTTATCCTGTGCTTTGTATTGTGAATTCCTCACTGACAGAAGCAAGGATATGGGCTTAGCGCTGTTAAACAGCCCATCTATAATCATGCTGCAACACAAAATATGATTCCATTAGACATGGCAATGTGTTTTCGACAACACAACAACAACACATTCCACTGCTTGCATGCAGTGCCTGCACAAATATGAGTCTGAGCAGGTTGGCATTTTATGTTTAATCTGAATGGATCTACTGTACAGGTTGAATTTAAGCAAATGTACATTTGTTCTATCTGTGTTGAGCTCAAACTAATGTCCCAGACAGTGTGAAAGTGAACATGACTTATAGTGTGCATAAACTCATTGTCTGTGGCAGCTCACTCCCACAGACAACTGAAAGTCGAAGCAAGCAGGTCCCTAGAAATGTTTTGTGTAAAACCCTTTTCTTGGAGGTTGAGCTGCATACACACTTTGGGATTAGACCTTCAGTCTCGAGGTAAACTAATTTAATCCTCTCATAATATCACTCTCGTATCACAAAGCCCTTAACAGTATCTCAGTGTTTCCCCTTGTTTCAACTTGTCACATCCTTTGTTGTATTGAGCGTAAGGTGTTTTAGAGGGCAACTCAGGGAAAGCCCCACTCATCACAAGAGGAAACTAGCTTATAAATGTGATAATTGGTACAGAGCGAGGCTTTTGGGACACTATTCTGTTTTCCCCTCTGCATCAATAATGCACATCCAAAATTGAAACTCGCTCAGCCTGAACTGGAAAATGAGTTTGCAATCTAATGTCTGTTGGGTACAAGGTTACATTCCAGGGGCTCAAAAGCTATATGAAAGTTAAAGAGAGCATGATTCTTCTGTTGCTGCTGCTAATCCAACTCTTAGTATGCGTGGAGCGGGGCTTCATGATGATTACACAGAGCAGTAACCACAGGAAATCAAATCTCCACTTTATGTAGCAGGGGTAGAAGTTTGGCGCCCAATCGGTGCCCATATCCTGATGGACACTGTAAAAACTAATACTATCAGCCGCACCGGTTCAAGTGGTACTTTAGAAATACATTTTTGTGGTTTCAGTTTGTTTACTTCCACTATTACAAGAGTGCTGAACTGAGATGATGGACAGCTGAAACTGCATTACTCATTCCTAATGGAGAGAGGAACAAGTCGATAGGGTAATAAAAAAGCAAAAAGGGAACTTCAAAAGAGCAGCATACATTTCAGTGCTCAATGGTTTGTTAAATCAATCAAGGTGCTTGTAGACTAACCAACTAGATATTGGTAAAGAAAGGAACTGCAGGTTACAGTGACATGGGAAACCAATTTGTATTGTAAGCTTTCATGTGCGAATTGTATAATGTAAGTAATTGTATTTTGTTAGCAGCAGTGGCAATTAAAAAGTACATAAAGGAAAGTAATAAACCCAACAAAAGAATGCAATAAACAGACAAGGAAATAGTTTTCAATAGTTGAATACTTTTAAGCTTCAAGATTATAGTCCTGGTTGATTGCACATCATATGTGGCTACTTCCAAATCAGAGAGTCAATCATTCAGTTTAAATGACATTTACAATGTTCAGTTTGAACTGCAAACAAGTTATATTATATCTGACATTTAAATCCATAAAACTTTGGTCTAGTCATGGGCTCTAGGTGGTTTAAAGGAAAAAGACTACAAGGTTTGGAAGTGGTTTCAAAGACATATGGAGTGAGGCATTTTGGTGTAGTAGCCACAATTGGTATTGACAAAACAATACACATACACACAATAAAAGGAACATCTCTAAATAAGTAATAAAGACATTTCACTGAGGTAGAAAACTTCCCAAAATGACTCAAGGTCAGGCAGCTAACCAGAGGAAGTCTATGATGTGCATATTATAAGGCTCCAAACATTCAGAAGCCAGAGGAAGCCTGAAAATCCTATTGGGTTACAGTGGGTCCCTAGTAAGCAACTTAAATTGAAAGCAACTAGGCACCATCTGGAAACGCTGGATTCATTTCCCCTCACCCATGGAACACAGCCAAACCAATTGTTGGCTGAGAAAATTGCTAACACACTTTTTTGTCATCACTGTTTTCAAACAACAGGCTAAAAAAAGGCTGTCTTGTCGTGGCCGTCAGGGTTTTGTCTAACACAAGAAACATTAAAATACTAATCAAATGATGTCTACATGAGATCCCTTGTTCACTGGCGTACAGTTTGAATCTCATCCCACACTGGGGGTACAAACTCAACAAGTAACAATGAGAAGGGCAATTATGCAAATACATAAAAAGGCTATTGCTGAAAAAACGTTGGCTATCATCATAGGGAGTGCCATGTTTTTGGAAATACATATCTTTGTACATGAATTCATAAACTCAATAGGGATCCAATGGTGCCGTGTAAAAGCAAAAGATATAACAAAAACAGGACAAGAGGGAACAAACTAAAGTAGAAGGTGAAGAGTGTGAATGTTCTAACATGATATTCCAAGTTGCAGACATACTTCTGGCCTTAGGGCTATTTTCAACTCCAGAACAGACCCAGTTGATGCATTACAGTGAAGCCTGTCATGAGTGCTCTGTATTGGCCTGTGCGTCTCACTGATGGGCCTTTGTTGCATGTGCCATATAGTTCCAGAACGGCAGTGTTGAATAGAGCTCCGAGCTCCAGTCTCAGAACATTCCCACCCTGTTCTGAAAGTCTGACAGTCCTATTAGAACTGAATGAGGAGGAATTTGCTTTACCTTGGCAAAAGATCTCTCATAGCCTCTGACAGCTATGGCAGCTTGTCATGGAAGTTTGCTGATGAGAACTCTGCAAACACCCTACTCCACCGCTGCCATCACAAGCCCCCCTGCTCCTTCTCTTCAGTCCCTTATGTGGAGAACTTGAAATGCCAAATTCTCTTTACGATAAGAACAACAAAATGGAAATATAGAAAGCAAGCATCTCTTGCTGCGAGGAGGAAAGAGAAAACTGGATCCGCCAAGCATGGAACCTGATGAGTGACAGGAAGAAGTTGAAATGCACACAAGGCAATTTAGGAATTTATATTCAATCTCCCTCCTTGTGGAAACCCAAACTACAGTCCTGGCATCACATTTTTCTGCCTGACACACCATGTAAAATTGATCAATACAAAGGTGTCACCTGCAGCTGACAGGTGGGGAGAGGCGGGACGACAGGTTGCTCCATGCAAAAAGGTTTAATAAAGCCTGGAGTTATTGTTTACTACTGTTATTTTCAGCTGCATTTGACATATATTCAAAGCTTTCTTAAAGAGCGTGTTAGGCTCATATATTTTTGTGTGTATTTCAAGGAAAGATAATACAGTTATCAATGCCAATCCCACAGGAAGAGTATGTAACAGCAGTGCACTTAGACTTGCAATGTTTAAAAAAAAAACACCCATGATGCCTTTGGCATACAGGAAACTTCTATGGCAAAGTGACATCTTCTTCTACCTTAAAATAATTTGTTTGCCTCTAAAGACGCAGACGCGTAGTTGAGCCTGAAAAGTTAACACTTGCACAGCTTCAAACCTGCGAAAATGCAAAAATGCAGATAGTTGATAAATTACCAGGAAGAGAAACACAAGAAAGAGATTGCAGAGTATGATTTGGTGGAGGCCATCTGGTAGTGTTAAGCAAGTCCCCCCCCCCCTCCCCAGCCTGTCGATTGGGACCAGTGGAGGCAGGAATCAGTCAGATGAAACTGATGCGGACATCAGGTGGAGGATCCACTTACAGCTCGTCTCGCCTGAGCTCCCTTTGACTGCTGGTGCACTCCGATACGCTGCCTTGCCTCTGCAAGACAGTTCTATTTCTCCATCCTCCTAAACGCGTTCAGCAGTGACTAAACACTCCCAAATGACCTTATCAATTGTTTTATTATTTCAGCCGTGGATGGGGTGTTGGTAGACAAGGTGGCAGAAACACATTTTCAGCTCGGAGATTTAGTGAGAATCCCACCTGGGGGTTTGGTTCCCTGTGATTATGCAAAACCTTTAGACACCTCTATGACTCAAAAGAAAGTGAACAAGGGATGCTTTGATCATGCCGCTGAGGTTACCTTGATTTCAAGGTCATTCTTCACATCCATATTCTTATTCGTTAACATTCCAGGCGTGTAGGCACCAGCTACACTGAATGAATTTTTAAAGTGCGTTCACTTTGATGGCAGACACCTACATAGTGTGTACATGAGGATTTATTTATGTCACACAGAACAGTCACAGCTCAATCACATTGGAATCCAAGGATTAGGTATGGAGGCATTTTGTTAGCAAAACTGCAAGCTAACAGGTGTTGGATGTATTTGGTTTGTAAATCACTGTACATCCAGATCCTGTGTAATACAGTTGTCTAGAGGCTAACTGTGTATTCAAAATGGGAAACACACGGGACATGATCATCAAATGAAAACTCATCTATTCACCAAGCCAACCTTCAACCTTTTTTTGTTGGCCTGAGCTATACAGTATGACTTACAGTATTTATTGGATTGGTCCTGAAAGTTATTGGTAAGCCCCAATACTTCCTCCATGTTATTTATTTAAAAGCTGGATTCAAAACACAATATTTCATTGGTGTCTCTCTCTTTTATATGATAAAAGGTGTGCTTAAAACAACATTTTGTCAATGTACTTTTAGGTTTGTACCCTTGTACAACCTCATAAGCTGCAAGTGTGTGTAAAATAACCTCATTTAGGTGTGCGCTATAGTCAAGTTGTGTTACCAGAGATTTGGGAAATAATCTAACCAAAGGGGGACAACTTCTTACCAGTGTCCACAGAGCCACCACAGCCAATGCTTCTGTCTACTTTGTTCAGTCTAAAAGTATTCTCATAGAAAATCTTGTCCGCCTGGAGTCACCATCTACTAATAATTTGGATCCATCCATCCATCCGTCTTCTCCCGGTACTCCCGGTAGAGGTAACAGCTCCAGCAGAGAGCCCCAAACTTCTCTTTCCCTGGCCACATCAGCCAGCTCTGACTGGGGGATTCCAAGGCGCTCCCAGGCCAGCAAAGAGATGTAATCCCTCCACCTGGTCCTAGGTCTACCCCTCGGTCTCTTCCCAGCTGGACGTGCCTGGAACACCTCCCTAGGGAGGCGCCCAGGTGAGATCCTCACTAGGTGCCCGAACCACCTCAACTGGCTCTTTTCAACGCGAAAAAGCAGCTGTTCCACTCCGAGTCCCTCCCGGATGACTGAACTTCTCACCTTATCCCTAAGGGAGATGCCAGTCACCCTGGTGAGGAATCCCATTTTGTCCGCTTGTATCCGCGATCTCGTTCTTTCGGTCATGACCCATCCTTCATGACCATAGGTGAGGGTAGGAACGAAGATGGCCCGGTAGACAGAGAGCTTTGCCTTCTGGCTCAGCTCTCTTTTCGTCACAACGGTGCGGTAAAGCGACTGCAGTACCGCTCCCGCTGCTCCGATTCTCCGGCCCATTTCACACTCTTTTGTTCCCTCATTCGAGAACAAGACCCCGAGATACTTGAACTCCTTCACTTGGGGTAAGGCTTCATTCCCTACCTGGAGTGGACAGTCCATCGGTTTTCTGCTGAGAACCATGGCCTCAGATTTGGAGGTGCTGATCCTCATCCCAGCCGCTTCACACTCGGCCTCAAACCGATCCAGTGAGTGCTTAAGGTCACAGAACGATGAAGCCATTAGGACCACATCATCTGCAAAAAGCAGTGGTGCAATCCTTAGCCCACCAAACTGCAGACCCCCTCCCCCACGACTACGCCTCGAAATCCTGTCCATGAATATCACAAACAGGATTGGTGACAAAGCGCAGCCCTGGCAGAGGCCAACCCTCACCGGAAATCGGTCCGACGTGCTATCGAGAACACCGACACACACAGCTCTCGCTTTGGGATTACAGAGATTGGATGGCCCTGAGTAGAGACCCCCTCACCCCATACACCCGCAGCACCTCCCACCGTCCAAATCCACAAAGCACATGTAGACCGGATGAGCGTACTGCCAGGCCCCCTCGAGGATCCTAGCGAGAGTAAAAAGCTGGTCCGTCGTTCCATGACCAGGACGAAATCGGCATTGTTCCTGTTCAATCTGAGGTTCGGCAATCGATCAATAATGTGGCTACTGTTGTTACCTATCTTACAAGAGTCACATTTTTGACTAGACGATCTCATGTGCTGTAGAGGTGCTATGCCATCATTCCATATGCAATGGAAAGTAGGTGGGAGTAATAAAGCTGGAAACTGTTTCTGCATTCCATATTTCATGTTAAAATTTGACCGGTAAGGTCATGTCAAGTTTATGTGTGAAACCCCATTAACACAAATAGAGTCTCAAAGGGCTTTAAAAGCTAGCATCGACATTGGTTCCTGAACCGTTCAAAGCTCCTTTCAACAAAGAAACAAGGGGGGCAATTACAAATTTACAGAGTTATAACAATATGATTATTTGTAAAAAAAATCCTATATGTACGTTCAACATATATATTTTTTAAGATATTTTCTTTAGGGGGCTTTTTGCCTTTAATCGGATAGGACAGTGGAGAGTGACAGGAAAGTGGGAGAGAGAGTCGGGGTGGGATCCGGAAAGGACCACAGGTCGGGAATCGAACCCAGGTCACCGGCGTATGGTGCAGGTGCCCCAGCCAGTTGCGCCACATTGGAAATGAACGAACGTGATTCGCTGTTGACATTGGACTGAGAACAGACTAACCCTTCCCAGGTGGGGCCAGTTCAACATATTCTGAAATGAGATTATACAGCAACGTCATATGACCATGCATGCAAACACTTATAAACAATGAGGTTTGTTCTGTAAATAACCATTTGTTTTACTTCCACAACCTTCTGTCACAAATACAAACACATACCTTGCCACACATGGCAAGCATCCACACACAGACACTGACACACAACAAAAACGAGAAGTCTAGTACAAAAAAATATATATATATTTACTCACATACTGCCATTCATGTGCAGTATGAATTGATTTACCATCCATCAGTGCATCTCAAAGAAAAATCTGAAAAAACCCAAATGACCCATTTATAATGCACATTCAAACATCACTTTTAAATAAGTACTTGAATTCTTAAAGAGAAACTAACATTCTGTGAAGTTCACACATGTGAAACACAGCATTTTATGGTTTTGGCAGATATACAGTAACAGGTCAATTTCTGTGGTGAATAATATAAATGCAAGTAATGAGGTCTGAACAGATTCTAAGAGGTGCAAAAGTAAGTAAAATATGCTGAACACTCAAATTCCACTGCAGCATAATTTAAGTGCCAATGTAATTACATTGCTATAGAATCTGAGGCTACGAACATCTTTTAATCCCAAATGAGTTGCTGTGTCTGCACTTCAGTCATCCACATAATTGCAACTGTAATCTCTTCAAAGAACACAGCATACATCTCAAATGTGACCAATCAGTTGGTGATCTTCACAGAAATGTGGGAGAGCTAAATGGATTTGGAAGAGCTAAATGGATATTTCAACATCTGAGAGGTGTTTTGTTTTTTTTGTTGTTTTTTGTTGTTTGTGTTCCAAATGATTTCATCTATCTGGAGTTATGTACCCTTGATCAAAGGAAAACTGTCACAACTGGAAATAAAACTATTTGACCAATGACTGACGTGTAAAAAAACTTTTTTTTGCTGCCAGGTAAAATGGACCTCTGTGTCTGACAGACATCACATGAAAATAAATTAATGAGACATTCACGTCTATTCCTTTTATCTAGAGTAATTGACGCACGCTGCAAAGAATTAAAAGGTTAGGGGAAGCCCACTGCTGCTAAAAAGTCTGCATCAATTATTAATGAAGACGAGCCTGGGATGATTGAGTCTGTGTATTATTAATGAAGACATTGGTAGTCAAACTGACTGAAGGACACCGCCTGTACACAGAGCCCTGTTTAGAACCATTAAGCTAAATAACTGCCTTTTTTATAAATTCACATATTCCTTTAATTTGACTTAGCACCATCCAATTAGTGTTTGTAAATATTTTCTGACAATATAAAAGGCAAAGAATTAATGTGAGTTTGTGATGCTAAATGCAAAGCCTGGAGCTGCTCTATGGTGCGTGAATTTAAGGAAACAGGTGGCAGTGACAGAATCTGGGGGGATTTTCTGGTTCATTCGGTTTTTTGAAGAGATAATACCACAAATATTAGACAAAATTCATGTGATTATGAAAACAATACATAACTCAGAAATTACTGGTATTATCTGGCTGGCATAAAATATCACATATTACAAGAATATAAATGAAGCCTTACAGATTTATTATAGCAGACCATGCACTCTCGAGACTCTCGTTTTTTCTTCAAACTTTTCAAACTTTTAACTTTTGTAATGACTCATGTTTACATTTTCCTCTTGAGCAACTTCTCAAAATGGAAGTAATGACTCTTCTGTATAAATAGCTTAGTCAGAAATTGGGCAATGTTGTTATAACCAAATAAAACCAAGGCTTATTAAACATGACTATTCAAAATACTTTAACCATTAAGATGAAATGTCAGACGGTTATTATTATTTTTTTGCAAAGCACTGAAAACTCAACATACTTATTGTTATATTCCTTAAAAACCCTGTGTGTTCATTTATAATGCTATGGAAAATACATTTTTCCACAGGGCTCCTCATGTTACTATTTACACTTGTTTTTTAATAGTTGACAAATGGTTTAAGGAGCTTAAATATATGGCCTGGATTAGCACCATTTTGTATTCAACGTATTTTAAAAAGACATTAAATAAATGGCATTTACTGGAAATGTATTCTGGTGGGAGACACTTCAAATTACCAAAGAAAATGGGGACATTACATGTGTATGCATTAACTGTCCAGCATAACAACAATGACACTCAACTCTATCTTAGCACCTCACCATCTGCCCAGCTCCCCCCACAGTCTCTGGTCAATTGTCTTTACGCCATAAAAACCTGGATGACAGCAAAACTACTCAAACTCAACAGTAAGAAGACTGAACTCATGGTTGTGGCCCCAAAGGCACTGCTCCGGAAGGTTGGAGATCTCCTCCTCCAAGTGGACGGCTGTTCCGGCCGAGACCCTCATCCATGCATTTTGTCACCTCTCAGTTGGACTACTGCAACGGAGTCCTGTTTGGTGTACCTAGTAAAGCCCTGGACAGGCTCCAGTATGTGCAGAACTCGGCTGCTAGGGTGCTCACTCACACCAAGCCCTGGCAGCACATAACCCCCACCCTCATCCACCTCCACTGGCTCCCAGTCAAGCACTGCATCTCCTATAAACTCCTTCTTCTCACCTACAAGTTCCTCCGTGCCCTCGCCCCCCAATACCTCTCTGACCTCCTCCGCCACCACAGTCTATCCCGGAAGCTACGATCGTCTGAACAGGATCTCCTCTCCAACCCCCGCACCAGGTTGCGGATTTTCGGTGATAGAGCTTTCAGTGTAGCGTCCCCTACCCTCTGGAACTCTCTCCCCCCCGAAATCCGCAGCACCCCAACCCTGGACACTTTCAAAAAAGCTCTCAAAACGTACCTTTTCACCAATGTTTTCCCCACTAGATAGTTAGTTTGATAGGTTTATTATTCGGCTACTTGCCCCCCCCCCCAACCTGTCTGCCTAAACAAAATAAAAACCTTTTGACAAATTTTCTATTTTATGAATCTGTCAATGGCAAACAGTTGACAATGACCATTTTAATGTGTAATGATATATTTTGCCTATAATTACGAATATAATTATGGTAAACACATATATTATTTTGTATTTAAAACACACATTTTGGCACTACAAATCTAAAGACCAGTGCTATTGTAATTAATTCCAAATCTCAGTGACAGAGATATTGAGGCATGTCTGTTTTAAACCAATTCAATTATCTAGTCACTCTGCAATTGTTTGAAATCAATTGCAGAGTATTACTGCAAAGCAAGCAAAGTAGATATTTTAAATTCCTTGCAGATCTGTAAAGGCAAAAGCAATTTAGGATTATCTCTGTGTTGATTGTTACTTTTTCAAAAGTTAAAATAAACAAATGAATCCAGTCAGGTGCATGACACGCCATAGTTCTTGGGCGCTGTACGCAATGTTGGCATCCTTTCAAACATTGTTAATAGTTTAAAAAAAGACGTTTAATTAAAATGTTTAAATTCAAGTTTATCAATCTGCCAGGCTTGCTTACAGCACAGAGAGAAAATAGGCAAGATATCAGAACTACAGTATCTTTAAATATATTGCATTTATCCACCTCAAGATATATTGTAATATGTGCTATCAGATCACTTTTCATCTGGCACCATATATCGTCCGATATGTTCTGATTTGTATGTTTAGTGCTTATTACTAAACTGCTATATGCAAAAATGCTAAACTAAGATGGTAAAACTTGTAAATGTTAAGGGAATGGCTACTCTTACTACTTTTAAATCCAGGCTGAAATCAATTCTTTTCACCGCTGCTTTTAATTGAACTACTCTTATCTAACATTACACTGTAACATTTATTCATGTATTTTATGTATTTTTAAGTGCCATTTTATGTGTTTCTGCTGCACTATTTCTTAATGCTCTTAATGTCTTTAGTTTGTGTAAAGCACTTTGAATTACCTTGTGTTGAAAGGTGCTATATAAAACAACTTGCCTGACCTTGCCTTGCCTTGCTTTGGACTCTTATGTACAATTTGAATACTATTATAAAGGTGGACTTCTCTCTTTCTTTGTTCATCAAAAAAGACTCTCAGTAAAGACAACCCCAAAGATTATACTTATTGGAGAAGGCACATTTTGGTTCTACTAAATCCAGTTATATTTTCACAACCATTTATTATAGCGTTCTGTCAATATTCACCGGACTTTCATTCATCAAGGGGCGGTTTGCACAGGCTGCACAAGCTGGGCAATAAGTACTTTTTGTGAGCCAAATATTATAGCACCAGGTACACTTCCAACATTTTATTACACTTCAACCGACTGGCAATGTTTCGTTCAGAAGATTTTATTATTAGGAGAAGCTGCTGTGTTCCCATCATATTAGTAAAAAGGCTGCTAAACAAAACAAAACAAAAAGAAAAACTGAAGGAGTGTTATTAAATGATGTTTTGTAATGTCCAGCTAATTGCATGCTTTGGCTCAAGTAATGGACGAACATGTTTATGTAATATGTTTTGATTTACATCCCGTGCTCGCTAATGATGGGGATAAAAAAAACATTATTAGTTTGAAGTGATGAGGTGCAGGTAATAGCTATGTTTCATCCCCTTTGACCTCTATCCCTAATCAATTTGTTCAATGTGTGCATCAATAAAAGCGAACAAGCTTAATGTGAGGGCTTAAGGGAATCTTATAGGGGTCACATTAAAAATGCAAGATGCAGTAGATATCTCAAGTGCTCTGACTGGATGTTTTCCAAATATCATTTTGTACCCCCTGCAGCAATTATAGGGATCGCTGGAAGGGTGGTGACTTCTAGGAAATGAACTGTGGATCAATCCCGGCACTTATCAGGATATAAGTGAGTCGGCACAGGTTCAAGGAGACTTTAGAAATATGTTTTGGCACCTGACGCAGTGCAGCTCTGGCTTGGAGAGGACGACTGCCAATCTCTCTGGACTTTTCTGCCCATTTAATTATGCTGTTCCTTTTCTTATATGTACTCAAATGTAAATTTCTGAACTTGCAGCACTTCATCAACAAAGTTTCACAGACTCATCATTCCTCATTGATTTCCCTTTCCTGTAAAGTCTCTTAAGAGGCCTCTTTTATCATCTCTCTCTTACGTATTTTGTAGCCGAGACAAGTTTTCATGTACAATGATAGAATCTGTTTTCAAAGTCATCGGGTGATGAATATCTTCCATTTATTTCTTCCGGCACTGTAAGCAGTTCATATTCCCAGCACTGGTATTCGCTGTGCATTATAAATTGCAGTGGGTCTGCTTTGATCAGTTGCATCAAACAATCAACATTTAATATTTATTTCTAAAAGATGAATGCATTGATTAGTTTCAATGCCATGATTTTCAGTCCATTGAGATCAAATTTCCTTGGCATTTTTAATCATAATACCTATTATAAACCTAAGGGCATCCACGGTTGTTAAGAATCTCTTAACACACCTCTCCATCTAAATCAATGCAGTACATTGTGATGTAAATTACCATTTGCGCTTTAGGTTTTTTGCCTGAGTGATTGAGGGTTCAGACATTCTGAATTATGTGCCAGGCCTTTCTAATGGTGTCTCATAATTTCACAGATCAATGCGCATTATCCATAGCTGTAAAAAAAGCAAAAAAAGAAAAAGAAGTTGAACTTGTAATGGGGCCAAACTCAATATTCCACTCCCATTGTTCAGCAAGGACACGGCCTTTTGAATCCCACTGTGCTGCCAAGTACTACCTTTGAAATGCAGGATATCTCAGTGTATCTTGAACCACTTGTCTAATATTCCATCTGCATTGAGATTTTACTACGACTCATTTCTGAGACACTCGTACACACTTTACCATTGAAGAAGAGATATTTTTAGATTCATGTTTTTATTTTGTGCCTCTACTGTGCGTGTTTTAAAGCTTTAATGTCAACAAGTTATTTATCTTTCTCATACTGCCTGTGCTGCAGCACCTTTTTTAACCCTCTATCTGCAAATAGAGGCAAGTCTGCTCTGTTTGGTTAGCTGGCCAGCTCTGTTGTGATTGGTAAACCACTTACATAGTCATGTCACTAGTAAGTAAACAAAAAGGGTCCAATCAAGGCTTTTCAGGCAAAGGGGGAAGGTGCAGGAGAGAAACTCTCTCGAGTGAACTTTGGGATTTTAGCCTATGTAGACTATTTACACGCACAAAAACCTATATAACACACTACAGGAATGGGAAAACCCCAGACACCATAATAGGGCCTCTTTATCAACCAAGCAATTGCATCCACTGAATGCATCAAAGAGAGGTTCAGTTGTTGTGGTTCATGTTAATCTGACAAAGAGTACATTTGTTTCAAAATATACGCTACATCAGAATAAAAAGCATGTTGCTCATTGGGGAGTTCAGCATGAGCAAACAAATACCCCTCTAGCATATATGTGGGTTGAATATGAAACTAAAGCCAGGTGACAATTAGCCTTGTATAGCATAATGACTTTAAGCAGTGGGGGACAGCAGACTTGGCTCTGTCCAAACGAGCCAAAATTCCAAATACAAATTTAAGTGCATTCAAACACACAGAGTAAAATCTCCATGCCAAATTTCTGCATCTTGGCCGAAAAGAAAACAATGCTGGTTTATTCAGCACACAACCACAAATGTGAAAATGTCAGTTTGTGTATTTAGTGATAGTTGCTTGCTTGAGCCAACTGCAGTGTATCCCTTGAGTCTTAATGTTGCATGGCAACCTGAAGGTGACTTTGTTCACTGATTTATTCCTTTGTTTACAGTATGTATTTTTAGCTAAAGTAATTGTCGTTGTCCTTTAGCTTTATTCCAAATAAACATACCCAAGCGTGTCTGCCTCTAGATAAAGAGATTTAGATCACCAAACTTGTCTTTTAGGTTTGACCACCTACTTTATTGTTCCACCAAGGTAAATGTTTTCCAAGATCCCAGCAATTATATCCTGAGCGAATTGTTGGTATTATCCATAAAAATGGTGGCCAGGTTCCTAAAGAGGGTTTGTCTCTCAATGCAACACTCACCAGTAAGCAGACATAATCCTGGATAGATTGATGAAGAGTTATTACTGTGATATGGATCTACAATGTTCCAGCCCCTGGTAAAACTACTTTTATGTTGCCGAAAAGAGACACTTGAGGTGTAGTTTAGAACTAGCACTAGGCAACAAGGCTATTGATTGATTATGTTGCAAACCTGCAATTCATAATGTAAGAGCTCAGCAGGATGGATACAGGTTACATCTCAATTTGTAAACGCAGCATAACATTTAACTAGCCGCAAAGATGGCAATATCCATCTCAGAATAATAAATGGTTCGGCACAAGACTCAAAGCAGCTTTCTATTCCTCATTAGGAGTTTAAAGAGCATGGAATTCAAACACAGGTAATGGAATCGCGACTGCATGATTATACTCTTGTCTCATGCAGAGGTACCTTCATTCCTCTCTTTGCTTCAGGCCATTTTCGATCCAACACGAGCATCCAGAATGAGAAATTAGAGAGGGTTCTGTCGTGTGAATACAATTTACTGCTGGTGATTGCAATATTAAGATATTTGCCCAAAAGACATGAAGGGTTAAGCTTTTATGATCTGCACAGGACAGATAAATAAAGTCCTGATGGGTTGAGAGAAAAATAAAACACCACTGTTTTCTTCAGGAAATGTTTATTGGAGCTGCAGGGCAAGCATGCATAATCGGGGTGTAATTCAATTAATTTGACTCCTCAAAATATCCTTAGCAAAAACCCACTTTTTATTTGTACTACACGATGTTGCATATTAAACGATGCAGCTCATTGAGCCGAAATCTGGAACAACATAACTAAGATAAGGTGAAAACATGCATTGATTTGAGGTGGTGCCGGTAATTCAGATTTATAGACATACTGGTACTAATAGTGGGCCTTGAAAGAACATCCATCACCATGTGGCATTGATGGCCTGAGAATGTGAGGCTGTTTTATGGATGCATTATGAGCAGGCTGTCTGAGCTTTTTTAAAGCCACATCACTCAGGGTGTCAAACAAAACTGGTCTCCATGTATTCACTTAGAGTGTCCCTATACTAAGCCTGACCATACCATTAATCCTCGGTTCACACCCAAACACACACATTATCCAATTATATCCAACTGGCTCTGACCATTTGATGTACAACCGCCCTGTGTATACTGCGTTAAATACTATAAGCCTTTCTGTTATCTTTCCTTCACATTCTGCCTTCCCCCAAAATGGCCCTTGTTAGCTGGAATGCCCAAAGACGTCAGTGCCGAGACAGCGGATGCTTCAAAGTGCCAAGAATTGTGGTGGATGTCAGCAAGAACCCGTTGGCTTGATATTCCATCTCTGCACTCACGCCTACACAAAAAAAAAAGAAAAGCTACAGTAATTGCAGAAGGCTATTGTTTTTCTTAACAGCAGAAGTAATTGTGTTTACAAATGGTTGGTGTAAATCTGAGACAGGAGAGAGACGCGGGGACAGACTGGAAGTAACAATTGCAGAATTCTATATTTGTACTGGAGAGAATTTGCTTCAAGCGCCAATCCTAATTTGTGTTGAATTTAACTTTCACAATATATAGTGGAAATGCTTTCCACTATATGAAAAGGCTTTTATCTATTCTATATCTATTTATCTGTGCCTCCTACCACTCAAAGATAAACATCCTTTTACGTTTTCGCTTACAAGACGGACAAAGTCTGTTTTTTAGACCAAATTTAAAAAACATCTGTTGGTTTGTTTATAGCTCACAGACAAATTAGTGAGACAAGGAAGCAGGAAGCCAAACTATGTGTTCAAATTAACACCCACTAACGCCCCAGAACTTTGAACATATGGCTAAACTTTTCACTCAAGGAAATGATATCACTCACAATGTATCAACATAGCCTTGGAGGACAGGTCCAATGGGAATTGCTCAGCCTATACTGTAATGCAAGTTTAATTATTCTTCATGTAATCCAGTTCATAAGTAAAATGTATTTTGCCTTGTCAGTATGAGCAAAACACTTTGGTGTCAATATTTTGTTAAATCTGCAAACTTGAAATACTTAGTTCAAACGTAAACATACCATCATCTGCACACTAGATCAGACGCACACCTTCTCTACACACACAGTTGTTGAAAAGGGTTCCAATTTAATGAGAACTATACAATGGACTAGAAAGAAGAGCATCCTGTGGAGGGGTATACTGCCCATACACTTTATCCTATATAAGCCTACTTTCCATGACACAGCAATAAACACAATAGACTTTGACTTGTAGATGGTCATGTGGGTCTTGCCCAACCTAACACAAACACAAACAGGCCTTTGTGAAGCTTTTGGCATCACAAGCAGCCAGGGAGATAGACTGTACTCATCCTTCATAATTTCAGGAGTTGGGTCCTGCCAGGTATTTAGAACGCTCATTCCCTGCTGAGTTGCCCTGCAATTTAATCCGGAGGCCAAGTCAAGCAAGACAGATTCATCTTGTCATGTACTGAGAGGCAGGGGAGTTGAGTGATCTCAAGTCTTGAGGTAATGTATTAGATAGTCAAAATATAGGGAAAAAACTCAATTTATTTCCTTTTAGAGTGGATTAAGTATTGAAGGCATGTCTCCATAGCGTTGTCTGCACAAGTACCTTCCTGGAAATCACTTACACAAGAACTTGTCAGCTGAAAGGGCAGGTTACAATGATATTTACATTATCATTTTATGTGTAAGTACCCTAACCTTGATCTCTGATAAACCAAGGTTTTTCTGAAGTATTCAAAATGTGAAGTGTTTTTTGTAGACCTATCATATACTGTAGAGCGATGATATGAAAAGTAAACAGGACAGAAGCCTGTCTGAGATCCAACTATTTTTAACAATTATGTTTGTTTTGCTTAATGTGTGTTTGTCTAGGGAGAATATAGCAGGAAGAAGTGTGACAATCCTAGTCTAAGATAGTTTGCCTGTCTCTAGACAGGTCTTTGAAATACACAAACTTTATAAAATATGTAAAAAGCCACACATAATTTATTTAATTAAAAAAAG